>NC_143384.1:97712930-98021954 GCF_980474605.1 Leiobunum rupestre | reverse complement strand
TATAATCGGACGATTCCACAAAAATCGTGTTTGTCAGAGTACCTAGGCTTACTTATAAGTTAATTTTAAAGGAAAATAATCAAAATAATTAGTAAAGAATAACTAAGTAAAGTCACTATCTTAACATTATAATTATCATAAGTTAAATAAGTAGTAAAGAATAACTGGAGTAAAGTAACTATTATCTTAACATTATATATTATCATAACTTAATTAAAAAAAAATATTTAATGATATTATCATAAGTTAATTATAAATAAGCTAAGTATTAAAATAAAAAAAATGAAAACATTTTATTTGTTAAAATAAATATTCTTAAATAAGGAACATTTTGTTCACAGCATAAAAACTATTATAACTAATTTACATTATAACATAACATTCTATATAACGTTCTATTCTTCGGCCAATCCACGACTCTTTAGTAAGTCATCGCTATTGTTGTTTTCTGGCAGCTCCATCCAAAAAAATCTATGAATCACGGGGATTCGACAAATAATTTCCTCAATTAGTTTAGCTTTCTTGGAAGGATTAATTGCCCATTGAAAAGTAGTCGGAAATGAACGAAAAACATTTAAATATGACGTTTGCGTGAAGTTCCATCCCTTTGGCCCAAGTATGCCCCCACTAGCGCAGGTATGCCCATTGAAAAGTACTCGGAAATGAAGTTAAAACAATTTATTATCAAGTTTTATTATTGAAATTAAATTAAATCATTTTAAAGTAATTTAAACTGAATAAAAATGTCGGTAAAATGGATAAAGATTCAAAACCTTGCGCGAAAATGAAGCTAAAACGCTTTGTATAAGCTGGTCAAGTTCGCTCTTATCTTAGCTACTCCCACGATAAATTGCACTAAAGAATTGTGGGTACTATATTCCCCATGTTAAAGCTGTATACAATTTAAGCGCGCGCTCTAAAAATGACGTGAAAAATCATGAGCGCGAGTTTTGAAATTATGTAAAGACAGGCATCATTTCAATATCACGTGTTATTTTATCCATTGAATTGTAACTTAAGCCTAACAATGGGTAACATCAGATTGTACGGTGCTTAGCTGTTTACTCCGAGAGACGGTAGGTGGCGATAGTAAAACTTAGGATCGATAGTCACTTAGCGCGTTAAATTTTAAAGGATGCTTTATACTATGGTTCCATAAGGAAAACGTCTCCAACATGGCCAATAAAGCGGTCTGATAACTTGGGTTCATTTACTTCTGCGAACACGCTAAGTAAGCTGCAGCTTAGGGCCTCATGCTGGAAGGGGTCTCCAAATTTTCGATTTCATAAATATTCTAAATCCCTTTAAAATTAAGGAAATGGGCAAAATTCAGCCAATGACCATGCTAACTTAGAATTTGTCAAACAAACGTGTAATATCCTTGACTTGCCGCCGTTGATACAGACATACAGTATAACTTTTAATAAAACAAGTTCACAGAGGCACCCGCCAAGTGTTAGTGCTCTTTATTTAGTCCGTGTCAAAAATCAAAATACATTCTTCTTTCCCGCGTATGATCGTTTCGTCTGGAGCATCGTCTGCATCGAGCGCGTGGAGGTGCCCCTCTCTACTCTTGCCACGGTTTATATATTTACACAGGTTAGACTTGTCGCGCTCCGGGAGGGGCCACTTAAAGGGAGTAGAGCCCTCCTTGTTTGGTAGGGTGCGCCATAGCTTCTCTCTTTTCTCGCTCATATAGTTTGTCAACCCCATAAAAGCACGAGGAATTCAATGTTATTCGTCAAATCGTCATTGATCTGGAAGTGACGTAAATTACGTTATAAAGAAAATACGTGTATGGCATACTTACGAGTAATTATGTTACATATGGTGATAGTTAATAAGTCACTTTCTTCAGGTGCTATGCGAAGTTGCTAAACAAACACTTTAAGCAAGATAACTTTCCGTGTAAGATTGATTAATCCTTTCCTCCACAGCTCCACTTAGAGATAAGAGTATTTGAACGAGGAACCTGAAATATGAAGGGAAAAAAATATTTTTTTACCACAACCCTAATTGGGGATTTGAATCTATTGGTTTCAAGTCGAACGTAGGCCTCAACCGCCGCATTATTGTCCATTATGGTAAATTTTTGTAACTAATAAATTATATATTTCATAAATTAATCTTGATTTCATAGAAAATGTTTCTGGATAAGCCTCGACAATTATGAACTACGTTTACAGTATATTAGTTTATGAATTTAATTTCGAATAACGTTAATAGCACAATTTTACCCAAACGTAAATAATTCTAAATAGAATTGTGTGTAAAAACATGGACCAAGAATCTAAGGGGACTCACTGTTCAGGCTTTAAAAAGCACCCGTTAATTCTGGGAATAGGAAACACCACTATTAAATTGTTATTGCTTGCTTATTAAGTCAATGTGGTTGGAAATGTATTAAAAACGTTAACTTAAATATGAAAATTATATTTATCATATTAGGAGAAAATCAACAGTGGCTGGAATCAAGGATCCTATACGTTAGAAGGATATGAGGCGAGGGACGAAAAATGGCAGCGCCGTCGGTGGGTCATGCGCGATAGAGAATCCGTCTTTAGATTCCGTCAAGGACAAAACATGGAGGAAGCGCCTCCAAAATTTGTCCTTGAGGGAATAGAAACAAGACGTCCCACGTTTAGAGGCTCTCTTAATATCGACGGCGCTGCCGGCGTTTTGAAAACACGGGCTGGCCGGAGGGCTACCTATCCTTCTAACATATAGGATCCTTGCTGGAATCATTTTTCGTTTTAGTCTCAGTCTATAAAAAATTACAGGAAAATTAATAGGCTAAAATACCAAATTATAATATTCAAATATCTAAATAAACGATTTTTCTATTATGGACTTAAAAGAAATGCTTAATACCTTAAGGCTGGTCAACGCTAAAAATCTAAATCATTTGCGTTCTGTGGTGACAAGTTTGCGCCGACAAGGTCACAATTCTTCCACACTGTTAGAAAACATTGAGCAGATGTAATCCAACTTTGCACGCTTCTGACTAAATCTACTAAGAATAAAAAAATGACCTGCCAATTTGTACTCGTCACATGCCAAATCTTCACAGATCCTAAAATGTCAATTAATGTTTTCTGTGCGATAAATCTACTTCCTTGGTCGGGCGACTGTCAAGAGAGAGCGAAGTAGGATCACTATAACCAAGAACCGATTTACGCAAGGAAAAACCTGGGACTAGTTTTTAGCTTCGGTGATATGCTGTAATATCTTAAGGATTTGGGTACATTTGTTCGAATTTCTTTCGTCCGAACGGTGGTACAAATGTCCGAATGATCATTTGTCCGAATGCCGGAAAACAGGATCGTATGTCCGAAAACGTATTTTATTTGCCCGAAAAATTTATCACAACTTTTGTTGGTGATTTAGTCGTTCAATTTATGTTAACTTTACTGGCGAATTTCATTGGTTCGAATAATCGTTTGTCCGTTTTTTTCGAACATTAGGAATTGGTTGTTTGTTTTAAATATTGTTAATATAAGAAAATAGTAACAATAACGTGAACCTAACCTAACCTAACCTAACCTAACCTAACCTAAAATCGAGCCTAAAATATCCACAACATTCAACGCAATTCCGACAAAAACAGCAATAAGAAATACTAATTTATCTACAGAATTCGGACAAGTGATGCTACCGATTCGGACGAATGAAACAAACAAGTTGTCCAATTCGAACAATTGAAACATTTGTTATTTCGGCGGTTCGGACGAATGAAATTCGAACATTTGTTCCACCGTTCGGACGATTGAAATTCGAACAAATGTACCTACCCCATCTTGAGACATTTTTCGGAAGTACTATTATATTAATTAATTATTATAATTATATTATTTTTTATTAAATACGTTATATTTTATAATATTTGCATTTCGCGTACAATTTAATTTATATTTATTTATTAATTATTTCGTAGTTTTTTTATTTTTAAAGTACTTTTTATCGTCCTAATACTACGTTTATGCGCACATAGCATAAATTAGTTTGTCGTGTTCATATGAATAGCAACATTTCGAATAATATTATGAGGTCTTGTGCCTAGAGACTATGAACATGTGTCTTTAAAATTTGGTCTCGTTTTTGTTCAGAATTACCTGATTTTCATCTCAGTCTTAGAATAATTATAGACCAAAGTTGGTAGTTTTTGTAAAAACTTGGTCATTATTTGTTTAACCTAAGGAAACATCATGTTCAAAATTCGACATTTAGCAAATTTGTTAGTTGTTCGATTTTCCAATCGAAATCGAACGGTGTCTTCGCCAATTTTCTAATCAATCTTAGGAGGCTTTCTATTCAAAGTTGGCATCATTTTGATCAAAGCTGGTTGTTAATAAGTTCTAAGTTCACCCATTTAATATTTAAATTTTAGCATTTTAATTGATGTGCACTTAGATACTTAATTGAAATTTTGTAGAATAAGTCGAAAGTTTGTACTGTCTGAGTCATCATTTTGCACATGATTTTACGCAAAATTGTTCACTTTTTCTAACAGTGCAATGCTTTCGAGAAAAAAATACCATTATATTTACTTATTTAGTAATGATTAATTATATTTACTAATTAAGTAATGATTAATTTTACTTACTAATTAAGTAATGATTAATTTTACTTACTAATTAAGTAATGATTAATTTTACTTACTAATTAAGTAATGATTAATTTTACTTACTAATTAAGTAATGATTAATTTTACTTACTAATTAAGTAATGATTAATTTTACTTACTAATTAAGTAATGATTAATTTTACTTACTAATTAAGTAATGATTAATTTTACTTACTAATTAAGTAATGATTAATTTTACTTACTAATTAAGTAATGATTAATTTTACTTACTAATTAAGTAATGATTAATTTTACTTACTAATTAAGTAATGATTAATTTTACTTACTAATTAAGTAATGATGAATTTCACTTATTTATTAAGTAATTATGAATTATATTTTATAATTCTAGCTGATTATTATTATTATTATTTATATTTACTAATTAGGCATAAATGATTATTTATATTTACTAATTAGGCATAAATGATTATTTATATTTACTAATTAGGCATAAATGATTATTTATATTTACTAATTAGGCATAAATGATTATTAATATTTACTAATTAGGCATAAATGATTATTTATATTTACTAATTAGGCACAAATGATTATTTATATTTACTAATTAGGCACAAATGATTATTATATTTACTAATTAGGCATAAATGATTATTTATATTTACTAATTAGGCATAAATGATTAATTATGTTTACTAATTAGGTATAAATGATTATTTATATTTACTAATTAGGCATAAATGATTATTTATATTTACTAATTAGGCATAAATGATTATATATACTAATTAGGCATAAATGATTATTTATATTTACTAATTAGGCATAAATGATTATATATACTAATTAGGCATAAATGATTATATTTACTAATTAGGCATAAATGATTATATTTACTAATTAGGCATAAATGATTATTTATATTTACTAATTAGGCATAAATGATTATATTTACTAATTAGGCATAAATGATTATATTTACTAATTAGGCATAAATGATTATATTTACTAATTAGGCATAAATGATTATATTTACTAATTAGGCATAAATGATTATATTTACTAATTAGGCATAAATGATTATATTTACTAATTATGCATAAATGATTATATTTACTAATTAGGCATAAATGATTATATTTACTAATTAGGCATAAATGATTATATTTACTAATTAGGCATAAATGATTATATTTACTAATTAGGCATAAATGATTATATTTACTAATTAGGCATAAATTATTATATTTACTAATTAGGTATACATGTTTAATTATATTTACTAATTAGGTATAAATGTTTAATTATATTTACTAATTAGGTATAAATGATTAATTATATTTACTAATTAGGTATAAATCAGGGTTCGTAAAAATGCTTGCCGCACTGGGTATTTTTTTTTAATTATATTTAATAATTAACTATAAACGATTACTTATATTTAATAATTAAGTATAAACGATTAATTATATTTACTAATTAAGTTTAAATGATTAATTATATTTACTAATTAAGTTTAAATGATTAATTATATTTACTAATGATGTGTAATTTTACTTCATTTTATTTTAACAAATTTGCTAAAAAAATAGGATAAAAATACATTATGATTATGTAGTACCATTTCAGAATTAAAAGAAACTACAGGATTACTCGAAGCCGTGCACCCGGGGTTTGCCAAATTCGTTGAATTTTTAAGAGAAATAAACAGTTTGAATGTTTAAGTATTTGCGTTGTAATTGATGACTTGGAACCACGCCCAACAACGGTTCTGTGAATGTCTACTTTGTCGAATAAAACTTATGCATTATATCTTTTGGAATTATATATACTAAGAAAATTATTTTTTGGTACAACAAAACAGAATGGAGAATAATTTTATAAGCCGGCAGACTGAAGCTGAGTAGATTCTAGATGCCTCGTCACAGTTATCTATTTTATACCCCGATTAAATTTTTTTTGTTTTTTAATTTTAATTACTGATTATTTTAATTTGCTTCAATAAGATTATAGATCTACTAAACGTATAACTCAGCTAGGTGATTCGGGCCAGCAGGACCATCTTTAGCTTTTCAGGCTTTACAATGCAGTCCATAGGTGGCTCCTTTTAATTTAACATTGCGTATATACTAATCTCCACCACTCTCCCCTTATTCGGCTTTCCGTTGCTACGCAACTCGTTTTGAAATTTTTAATGTTTATGCTTAGTTAATTCTCTATTCGGTGTTATAGTCGCGAGCCAGATTTCCCGCACGGTACTAACGAGTTCCAAATAGGACGAAACCGGTCTACCGTTGGAATTTATGGCTATTTTATTTAATTTCATTTAGTTTTTCACTCGAAGATCTATTTGGTCCGAGTTTCGCGTCTTTTTGTTCGCTCGAAGACCTATCGGTACGAGCTATTAGTAAGTTTTTAAATTTCTTCAAATTTGTAGGGCTTAGCTTTATTATCCCTTTTCATAATGGACTTTTCTACTTATTCTACTTCAGATATATGAAAATGATGACCTGCACGCATGCGAATTTATGATTTTTATGTTTTTATTTTATGAAACATGGCTGCCTTTCAAAACATATTCACGAAAGCATCTTAGTCATTGATCTCTTATATTTGTTTGTACTCTTCAATGGATTATCGACAATTATTTTCAATAAATTGAAATAGACAGAAAAGCATCATGTATCAAAATAGTTAAACGTTAATAGTTGCTTTACTCTACAATTCATTTTGCCTAACGACGAGATAAAGATGCCGAAGATGAAAACGTTCAATGGTAGCACTATTGTAAACTTAAAATGTTTCGTTATCTGCAACAGTTTCCGGGCTTTCATTGATAGTTGTATTTCGGTTTACATACTGCCACTCTGTTGCCGTTTAGTGTAATCTTCTAGCTGCTAACTGCCATTTTGTTCTGACCACACGTAATTTTTTTCAGCAGCATCATAATCAGATTAAACGAATTTTTTAAGCATATGCGGATAACAGTTACCTGGTTCACAGAAAACTGAATAAAAACCAAAGTATGAAGATTTGGGTACATTTGTTCGAATTTCATTCGTCCGAACGGTGGTACAAATGTCCGAATGCCGGAAAACAGGATCGTATGTCCGTAAACGTATTTCATTTGCCCGAAAAATGTATCACAACTTTTGTTGGTGATTTAGTCGTTCAATTTATGTTAACTTTACTGGCGAATTTCATTTGTTCGAATATTCGTTTGTCCGTTTTTTCGAACATTAGGAATTGGTTGTTTTTTTTTAATATTGTTAATATAAGAAAATAGTAACATTAAAGGCCTAGTATTTCTTCTGCCTGTTTTCCTTTAAGTTTTCTTCCTGCCGCGCAAATATCCTGGTGGTAGGCCAACCGCAGAACAAGCTGGCCTACCACCAGGATATTTGCTCGGCGGGAAGAAAACTTAAAGGAAAACAGGCAGAAGAAATACTAGGCCTTTAACGTGAACCTAACCTAAAATATCCACAACATTCAACGCAATGAAGTAAAATATACAATATATAGATATAGCAGCAATTAAGAAAAAACAACTTGTACAAACAACAATATTTACAATGTAGTTTTTTATTTTTAATTCTTTAACTAAAAAAAATCCGGACCAAAAAAAAACAGCAATAAGAAATACTAATTTAGCGACAGAATTCGGACAAGTGATGCTACCGATTCGGACGAATGAAACAAACAAGTTGTCCAATTCGAACAATTGAAACATTTGTTATTTCGGCGGTTCGGACGAATGAAATTCGAACATTTGTTCCACCGTTCGGACGATTGAAATTCGAACATTTGTTCCACCGTTCGGACGATTGAAATTCGAACATTTGTTCCACCGTTTGGACTATTGAAATTCGAACAAATGTGTCCTACCCCCGTATGAAGAGTATTAATTTTTATGTTGAATTTTCCATAATTTTTTACCTGATGTATCAGATTAAAATAAAAGTAAAAGTTTCGTTTGCTTCGAGTGGGATTAGTTTCTTATATTTAATTTCAGTATTTTCCAATCACCAGTCAGAAGGTTTACCTACACGAAAAGAATATTTTTCAATATATAGGAGTATTATAAATATAATAATAATACAACATTGCTATATCGATTATTCATTGCGTACAAAGGTTTGTTGTAGAAAATATAACTGATAAATGGGTAGGGTTTCAAACTCATATCTAAATAATTGCAATACGAAGAAAACTTTCAGCTCTTTATAGCAACTGTAGGATGATTGTAGGAATTTTAGAAAATCAGCACCGTACGATAATTATCGTAAACGACGATAATTTCTAGCAAATTTTGGTGATGTACTATAAAGTACGCATTTTTCGATAATTCAGCTTGCAAGTACGATAATGTACGGTAATTTTTAAATTGGCTGAAAACCAGTTAAAAATTGACTTTTAAACAAATTTTCAATCGGTGTTATTAAAATAAATTATTTCACAATTTTAACCTCAGTATTTTACACAAAATTCCAGGCGTACGATAATTTATTTCTGAAATCGATAATTTTATGGCTCTGGTGCGATAATTTGAGTTTCAGTAACTGGCAACACTGACTGAGGGGTGACACTGGGTGAAAACTCGGAACAACTCCTTCTGCGTTGAGTTTGCAAGTTCTCTCCCCACTCATTAAAGGGATTTTTCCCCGAGTACTTCGATTTCCCCTTCCATAAAAACTTGTAGGGGTTAACGGTGATAGTGAGTGTAGGGAGCTGTTGGCTCGCGTGGCATGAAGGGCTTGCCACCACCCTCCTACGCGTTGTACCCCGGCCACCTGAATTAATGGCTTTAAAAGTCGCTTGATGACTTGGGCCTAAGGTGGTGTCTACAAATAAAACCCTACAGTTTTCAAGAAATCCGAAATCCCGCCTGGATTTCTTCAAATCTTAATTCAATCCAACACAAACTTCCGAAATCTGACAAGAAATAAAATCTGACGAGCAATCTTGAATTCAAACGAAAAATCCCGAAATCTAACGAGAATTCCCGAAATCCGTCGAAAAATCCAAAATCCAACGATAAATCCCAAAATCCAACGATAAATCCCGAAAACCGACGATAAATCCCAAAATCCAACGAGAATTCCCGAAATCCGTCGAAAAATCCCAAAATCCAACGATAAATCCCGAAATCCGACGATAAATCCTGAATTCCAACGAAAAATCCCGAAATCCAACAAGCAATCCCGAAAAACGACGAGAAATTCGGAAATCCGACGACAAATCTAGAAATCCCGAAATCCGACGATAAATCTCGAAAACCGACGATAAATCCCAAAATCCAACGAGAATTCCCGAAATCCGTCGAAAAATCCCAAAATCCAACGATAAATCCCGAAATCCGACGATAAATCCTGAATTCCAACGAAAAATCCCGAAATCCAACAAGCAATCCCGAAAAACGACGAGAAATTCGGAAATCCGACGACAAATCTAGAAATCCCGAAATCCGACGATAAATCTCGAAAACCGACGATAAATCCCAAAATCCAACGAGAATTCCCGAAATCCGTCGAAAAATCCCAAAATCCAACGATAAATCCCGAAATCCGACGATAAATCCTGAATTCCAACGAAAAATCCCGAAATCCAACAAGCAATCCCGAAAAACGACGAGAAATTCGGAAATCCGACGACAAATCTAGAAATCCCGAAATCCGACGATAAATCTCGAAAACCGACGATAAATCCCAAAATCCAACGAGAATTCCCGAAATCCGTCGAAAAATCCCAAAATCCAACGATAAATCCCGAAATCCGACGATAAATCCTGAATTCCAACGAAAAATCCCGAAATCCAACAAGCAATCCCGAAAAACGACGAGAAATTCGGAAATCCGACGACAAATCTAGAAATCCCGAAATCCGACGATAAATCTCGAAAACCGACGATAAATCCCAAAATCCAACGAGAATTCCCGAAATCCGTCGAAAAATCCCAAAATCCAACGATAAATCCCGAAATCCGACGATAAATCCTGAATTCCAACGAAAAATCCCGAAATCCAACAAGCAATCCCGAAAAACGACGAGAAATTCGGAAATCCGACGACAAATCTAGAAATCCCGAAATCCGACGATAAATCTCGAAAACCGACGATAAATCCCAAAATCCAACGAGAATTCCCGAAATCCGTCGAAAAATCCCAAAATCCAACGATAAATCCCGAAATCCGACGATAAATCCTGAATTCCAACGAAAAATCCCGAAATCCAACAAGCAATCCCGAAAAACGACGAGAAATTCGGAAATCCGACGACAAATCTAGAAATCCCGAAATCCGACGATAAATCTCGAAAACCGACGATAAATCCCAAAATCCAACGAGAATTCCCGAAATCCGTCGAAAAATCCCAAAATCCAACGATAAATCCCGAAATCCGACGATAAATCCTGAATTCCAACGAAAAATCCCGAAATCCAACAAGCAATCCCGAAAAACGACGAGAAATTCGGAAATCCGACGACAAATCTAGAAATCCCGAAATCCGACGATAAATCTCGAAAACCGACGATAAATCCCAAAATCCAACGAGAATTCCCGAAATCCGTCGAAAAATCCCAAAATCCAACGATAAATCCCGAAATCCGACGATAAATCCTGAATTCCAACGAAAAATCCCGAAATCCAACAAGCAATCCCGAAAAACGACGAGAAATTCGGAAATCCGACGACAAATCTAGAAATCCCGAAATCCGACGATAAATCCCGAAAACCGACGATAAATCCCAAAATCCAACGAGAATTCCCGAAATCCGTCGAAAAATCCCAAAATCCGACGATAAATCTCGAAAACCGACGATAAATCCCAAAATCCAACGAGAATTCCCGAAATCCGTCGAAAAATCCCGAAATCCGCCGATAAATCTCGAAAACCGACGATAAATCCCAAAATCCAACGAGAATTCCCGAAATCCGTCGAAAAATCCCAAAATCCAACGATAAATCCCGAAATCCGACGATAAATCCTGAATTCCAACGAAAAATCCCGAAATCCAACAAGCAATCCCGAAAAACGACGAGAAATTCGGAAATCCGACGACAAATCTAGAAATCCCGAAATCCGACGATAAATCCCGAAAACCGACGATAAATCCCAAAATCCAACGAGAATTCCCGAAATCCGTCGAAAAATCCCAAAATCCAACGATAAATCCCGAAATCCGACGATAAATCCTGAATTCCAACGAAAAATCCCGAAATCCAACAAGCAATCCCGAAAAACGACGAGAAATTCGGAAATCCGACGACAAATCTAGAAATCCCGAAATCCGACGATAAATCTCGAAAACCGACGATAAATCCCAAAATCCAACGAGAATTCCCGAAATCCGTCGAAAAATCCCAAAATCCAACGATAAATCCCGAAATCCGACGATAAATCCTGAATTCCAACGAAAAATCCCGAAATCCAACAAGCAATCCCGAAAAACGACGAGAAATTCGGAAATCCGACGACAAATCTAGAAATCCCGAAATCCGACGATAAATCCCGAAAACCGACGATAAATCCCAAAATCCAACGAGAATTCCCGAAATCCGTCGAAAAATCCCAAAATCCAACGATAAATCCCGAAATCCGACGATAAATCCTGAATTCCAACGAAAAATCCCGAAATCCAACAAGCAATCCCGAAAAACGACGAGAAATTCGGAAATCCGACGACAAATCTAGAAATCCCGAAATCCGACGATAAATCTCGAAAACCGACGATAAATCCCAAAATCCAACGAGAATTCCCGAAATCCGTCGAAAAATCCCAAAATCCAACGATAAATCCCGAAATCCGACGATAAATCCTGAATTCCAACGAAAAATCCCGAAATCCAACAAGCAATCCCGAAAAACGACGAGAAATTCGGAAATCCGACGACAAATCTAGAAATCCCGAAATCCGACGATAAATCTCGAAAACCGACGATAAATCCCAAAATCCAACGAGAATTCCCGAAATCCGTCGAAAAATCCCAAAATCCAACGATAAATCCCGAAATCCGACGATAAATCCTGAATTCCAACGAAAAATCCCGAAATCCAACAAGCAATCCCGAAAAACGACGAGAAATTCGGAAATCCGACGACAAATCTAGAAATCCCGAAATCCGACGATAAATCTCGAAAACCGACGATAAATCCCAAAATCCAACGAGAATTCCCGAAATCCGTCGAAAAATCCCAAAATCCAACGATAAATCCCGAAATCCGACGATAAATCCTGAATTCCAACGAAAAATCCCGAAATCCAACAAGCAATCCCGAAAAACGACGAGAAATTCGGAAATCCGACGACAAATCTAGAAATCCCGAAATCCGACGATAAATCTCGAAAACCGACGATAAATCCCAAAATCCAACGAGAATTCCCGAAATCCGTCGAAAAATCCCAAAATCCAACGATAAATCCCGAAATCCGACGATAAATCCTGAATTCCAACGAAAAATCCCGAAATCCAACAAGCAATCCCGAAAAACGACGAGAAATTCGGAAATCCGACGACAAATCTAGAAATCCCGAAATCCGACGATAAATCCCGAAAACCGACGATAAATCCCAAAATCCAACGAGAATTCCCGAAATCCGTCGAAAAATCCCAAAATCCGACGATAAATCTCGAAAACCGACGATAAATCCCAAAATCCAACGAGAATTCCCGAAATCCGTCGAAAAATCCCGAAATCCGACGATAAATCCCGAAAACCGACGATAAATCCCAAAATCCAACGAGAATTCCCGAAATCCGTCGAAAAATCCCAAAATCCAACGATAAATCCCGAAATCCGACGATAAATCCTGAATTCCAACGAAAAATCCCGAAATCCAACAAGCAATCCCGAAAAACGACGAGAAATTCGGAAATCCGACGACAAATCTAGAAATCCCGAAATCCGACGATAAATCTCGAAAACCGACGATAAATCCCAAAATCCAACGAGAATTCCCGAAATCCGTCGAAAAATCCCAAAATCCAACGATAAATCCCGAAATCCGACGATAAATCCTGAATTCCAACGAAAAATCCCGAAATCCAACAAGCAATCCCGAAAAACGACGAGAAATTCGGAAATCCGACGACAAATCTAGAAATCCCGAAATCCGACGATAAATCTCGAAAACCGACGATAAATCCCAAAATCCAACGAGAATTCCCGAAATCCGTCGAAAAATCCCAAAATCCAACGATAAATCCCGAAATCCGACGATAAATCCTGAATTCCAACGAAAAATCCCGAAATCCAACAAGCAATCCCGAAAAACGACGAGAAATTCGGAAATCCGACGACAAATCTAGAAATCCCGAAATCCGACGATAAATCTCGAAATCCGGCACAAAAGTGAAGAAATCCAAAATTCAACAAGAAATCTTGATATCCATCTTAATATCCCGGATTTAAAAATCCCGTACACATTTTTGTTGAATGTTCGACCCCTCGTCCACTGCTAAATGAGCGAGAATGACTGAAATTTACATCAATTTACAATATGAATTCAGATTAATTTGGGTTAAACTATGTGGTTTGCATTTTGACACCTATCCACTGATTTGATAATATCTGAGCGTCAATACTGATAATCTGATCTATCGCAATTATATCCTCGGTTCAGTGTCTTTACAGTTAGGTTTTCGGTTCGAAAAACACCAACCATGTACAAAATCAGGTGCAGCTGTTTATCCAGACGGGTGTTTTTCACTCAACGAATTATTAACCACTGGAATGAGCTCCCCTCTGCCGTCCAAACTAAATCCTCGGTTGGTTCTTTTAAATCACGTTTGGACAAGTTTCGGGGCTGGACCTTCTAGTCATTCCCCATTTCCCCCTTGTAAATATCTGAATTAGTTTTATATTATTGTATAGTGTGTTGTATTATTTACCGCTTAATCTCTTTAGCTTCCCCAATTCACCTGTTCTTGTCGGTACAAAATGTTTATACTGTTCCGCTTAGTTTTCTTATTATCCGTATTATTTACCGTCTCATCAACCCCTTTCCCCCTTTGTTTTTACCTCTCCGAGGGGACTTTGTACCCTAGGAGGGGTTATACAACCACCGTGTCTGTCTGTCTGTCTGTCTGTGGGTCTGTCTGGGCTGCGAACGCGTTCGCATTTTCGGGGCAAAGGGTAATCATTGCGTACCCAGTTTCTTGCAGGGAAAAGGTTTTTCCAAAAGCGCCCTCTTTTTGTCATTGGGTGTAGTATAACTTTTTAATCGGCCGGGATTCGAACCCGAGCCCTCTTGCACGACAGGTGAGCGCTCTACCGCAGAACCACGGATACAGTTACGCTTCACTGAAAATTAAAAACTCTTCCGAGGAGAGGTATATTTTGGCTTGCCAACTTGTTTTTTATCTAAATATCTGTCTTGTGTTGGTAATCTTGTTTTGTATTATTTTGTTTTATGTTAATATTGTTTTTGAATGCTTGGTGTACGTAATATAAGTGCGTACTCAGGAGCCCAATAAGTATTATTATTATTATTATACTTCAGATAACGCAACTGTTATGTTGGAAGCGCTAGCTGCTATGGCTCGAAATTAAGTTTATTGTATACGCACTCAAATATAAATTCTACGCGTATATATATGAATATCTCTGAGAATACTTACTCTTGAGCTCTCGCGGGTAATCCTATATCCTACAATATATCATATAATCTATATATTATTTAGTATACTTTAAATGAACAATCATTAAAAACCTTTACCTCATTATTGGTATTTGAAATACCAATATATATCAAAACCAATATTTTTTTCTTTCAGACAAACTAATCATAAGGTACGTTGTTTTGAAATGATTGCGTAGAATACTAATGTTAGCGAGGTTAATCTTCAGACGTTTGGCAATTAACTTACAACGCTTTAACAGCACTTCCAAGTTAACTGGACGGAACGTCTCGAATGGTCAATTTGTCGGCTGTATTGTAGCGATACTTGACCTCTTTTTTCGAGTAAGCGCGTTATTTAAGCAGTAGTCTATCGATCATAACTGCGGTTAATGGCTTTTGAGTGGGGTGGAGAAGGGGGGCTGCGATATTAACCAATGAAACGGGATAATTTTGAAATCCACAACTTGGGACGATTTTGGGGGGTATAGTCGAAGTTAGCGTGTTTACCTTTTCATATTTATTTCCCTTATGGGCGAACGAGTGTTGTCTATAATCCTTCTTTATTTTAAGATTTTTATCAGTTCAGCTTTTACGTACTTGGGCCTTGGTCCAAGAAACTTTATAACCCTCTCTGTACTATATAACTGGCTCTTTATTTTCTATTTCTCCTCGTTCTCGCGAAGCAGTCTAATTCATTTTGGATGTAAGAGACATATTTATAGCTAGCTGCTATAAACTTTGATTTTGAGCGCTTTCAAAAGTCCGGCGACTAAGGATTCGAAGGCCTTAAGTTATCAGTAAGTGTTTTTAATTTTACGCGCGTATTACGCTGGTTTGCTTGTTTGTGTTACTGACGTCAAAGTGAAAATAATTGTAAACAAACGGCTCGCCAAACGAATTTATTATTAGCCACCCAAAACCGAAATTCTTTATTTTTGTCACAGAAAGAAAATTTCTTTAGAACCTTCGCAAAAATTAGGACAGAACTTTTATATTTTTTATTCATTTTTTTTTAAAGTAATCTCCTTAGTTATTTAAAAAAACGGATGTTATAATGTATAAATATTATATTATATGGTCAATTTAAAGAAAAATATTATAATATATTGGCAATCTAAAGTAAAATTTTATTGAGATATTGGTAATCTAAAGTTAAATATTATTGAGATATTGGTAATATAAAGTAAAATTTTATTGAGATATTGGTAATCTAAAGTTAAATATTATTGAGATATTGGTAATATAAAGTAAAATTTTATTGAGATATTGGTAATCTAAAGTTAAATATTATTGAGATATTGGTAATATAAAGTAAAATTTTATTGAGATATTGGTAATCTAAAGTTAAATATTATTGAGATATTGGTAATATAAAGTAAAATTTTATTGAGATATTGGTAATCTTAAGTAAAATATTATTGAAAAATTGTCAATCTTAAGTAAAATTTTATTGAGATATTCCTAATCTTAAGTAAAATATTATTGAAATATTGGTAATCTTAAGTAAAATATTATTGAAATATTGGAAATCTAAAGTAAAATATTATTGAGATATTGGTAATCTAAAGTAAAATTTTATTGAGATATTGGTAATCTTAAGAAAAATATTATTGAATTATTGGCAATTTAATTAAGTAAAATATTATTGAATTATTGGCAATTTAATTAAGTAAAATATTATTGAATGATTGGCAATTTAATTAAGTAAAATATGATTGAATTATTGGCAATTTAATTAAGTAAAATATTATTGAATGATTGGCAATTTAATTAAGTAAAATATTATTGAATTATTGGCAATAAAATTAAGTAAAATATTATTGAATTATTGGCAATTTAAAGTAAAATATTATAGAAGTATTGGTAATCTTAAGTAAAATATTATTGAAATATTGGAAATATAAAGTAAAATATTATTGAGATATTGGTAATCTAAAGTAAATTTTTTTGAGATAGTGGTAATCTTAAGAAAAATATTATTGAATTATTGACAATTTAATTAAGTAAAATATTATTGAATTATTGGCAATTTAATTAAGTAAAATATTATTGAATTATTGGCAATTTAATTAAGTAAAATATTATTGAATTATTGGCAATTTAATTAAGTAAAATATTATTGAATTATTGGCAATAAAATTAAGTAAAATATTATTGAATTATTGGCAATTTAATTAAGTAAAATATTATTGAATGATTGGCAATTTAATTAAGTAAAATATGATTGAATTATTGGCAATTTAATTAAGTAAAATATTATTGAAATATTGGCAATCTAAGGTAAAATATTCTGAAATATTGTCAGTTTAAAGAAAAATATTAATGAAATATTGTCAATTTAAAGTAAAATATTATTGAATTATTGGAAATTTAATTAAGTAAAATATTATTGAAATATTGTCAATCTAAAGTAAATTATCATTGAAATATTGTCAAATATTGGTTCGTATAGTTTCGGGTTTGATTGGTTTTTTGGAAGAAGATATATTTTTCGTTATTTAACAACTCATGTTCTAAATGGAAAAATCGCGTGTAAAAATCAGATTGAAAAGATATCGTAGAGATTAAACCCCTTAGATTAGAAATAAACGTGAAGAGACAACGTGTACGCGTAACACCTGGTGCAAAGACAAAGTCTATACGTTCGTCTTCCGGTTCTTCGTTAGCCTTAATCTCTGACTATAATTTTCCTATACTTTTTCCATTACAAGCCCGCCGACCTCTAGCAAATCGGATAACACTTTGCCCAGTCTCATTATGTTCCAGGATTCAAAAGAATGTGTAAAAATTACCCTTTATTATTTTTTGGACAATTATTTAGAATATGTCATGTGTCATCATAGGGTGATCATTGCCCTTTGACTGTACAAAAGTAATCACCAATTTGGTATTGTCAGAAGTATCTAGCTAAAGCAGCGTCGTGTCGTTTCGGTTATGTTGGTCGCGTCGGTTCGTTCATTTCACTGTTCAGAAAGGAACCAACCTTGCTCAGTAATAACGGCGGAAAAATTGAAATAATTTTTTATCCCCCTCTGATTGGTTATAGTATTTCGATGGTTCTAAAGGTCGCCACTACCTAGAGTCAGCGCTGATGAGGCATAAGGTTAATTGTCTGCTATGATCTTTTTGAGCTTTAAACCCAGACGCTATCTAGGCAGTCGGCAACGAAATGAAAAAATGTAAACGACACGCGCGAAAATTTAAAGTCTCTGTTGAGAAGTCTGAACGGTGTAAGAAATGGAAAGAACCGACACGATCGACGCAAACGTCATATTTTCACATAGTCTGAACGCTGCTTAACGTTACTCGCTTGAAATATGTAACTTCGAAGGCCGTGGTTGATGTTTCAAAATGTGTTTCCTAAGAACAATATGATTTAAAAATAATGAAATATCTCTACGCAGTTTAATTTCTACATTTTACAACGTTAGGAGAAGTAATTTCAGGAAACTATAGAGGTATACACTTGGAATGTCTAAGGTTCGATTGGGACGGTGATACGAAAGCGCGTCGAGAAAAAGGCGGGGCTTAACTACGTCAAGCGTAAGACGTAACGCGACATTTCAAATTCATTGGCTCGAGGTTTGACGCGAAAAGAATGCGTCGTCATGGTAACAAAAAGGCGATCTTCCCGCGCAAAATAGGCTTATAAAACAATGGATTTAAAAACCTCAATTTGTTATCGTACTTAATATTTTAAAGTAATTATAATGCTCTTCGCGAAAGAAGTGTATTGATACCTAATTTCAGGTATTTGTATGGTTATAAAAGAGATAATCAGTTAAGCTAATAATATAATAACCATGACTAGGCTTAATGGCGAGTTTTCGTCGAATGAGGGTAGCGAGGCGCGAGTGTTTTTCTCGTGAGTTTTCCCGCTTTCAGACACGCCCATTTCTACGAGCTTCATCACGGCCGTAAAAATCTTCCGCAGACATTCCAAGTGTATACCTATATAGTTTCCTGGTAATAACTAGAGGTCGGCGGAACAAATAAATTAACCGCAAAAATTTCAATTAATCATTAAAATTAGTATTATTTGTTTTATACGAATAAATTATACGAATAAACAACGATTTAACATGCAAAATTAATCATTTTTTCGAATATTTCTGAATAATTCTCGGTTATGGATAAATATAAACAATCGTATAATTTCTTATTCAAACGCCGACCTCTAGTAATAACTGTTGTACATATTAAGCCATGATGCGGTTTGTTGAAAACAACGCATCGATTTTAAACTGAGATGTTTCATTTTCATACTTTGCATATATTAGCAAAGGTGTACTCAGTTTCATATACTTAAAATCGATCTGCACTAAGTTTGGTCTTAGCCAACTTGTTAAAATGGGAAAACAAAATCACGTGACTACCAAACCACGTGACTACCATATCACAGCCAACTTCGATTCGGTAACTCGAAGTTGGCTGTGTTACCGTGTTACCGTGCGACGGTAAAGAAAAAAATTATTCCTTCCAGATACTGCAGACAGCTAATTTTAACTAAAACCTTACTATTACAAAATGCTTTAATTATAATAATTATTAGACAATTTAGATGAATCTATCAAAATTTAAACCACCATTAGCAAAATAAAATTAATAACGGTTCGTATTTCTTAGGATAGATGGCGCTGCAGTTCTCTACTGTTAATTGGCGCAACAAAACTATTTAAGCTAGGAGGATGGAAATACGCAGTATTATATTCCTAGATTTAAGGGGAAGCATTTTAGACTATTCGTACTAATGAAAATCAACAGATGGCGCTGACCGTTACACCTTTCGCGGGCGTTCCAATCTTACTACGCCATCTATAAAACCGATATATTTAAATTTATTAAATGACGAAAAAATACACAGAATTCTTTAATTCTTCCTTTGATTCGTATTTATAAAAATACATTAACTTAATAATAAAATAATACTTTTGTTTTATTATTATAATATTTTAAACTTTCAGTCGCATTTAATATAACCAGATAGAATGATTGTGAAAAACGTTTTCCTCCTCTTTTTAATAGATTTAAAAAAAAAGTTTGTGTAAAAACGGCCAACTCTGTCAACACGAAAAGCACGTCCGCCCATTGAGCGGACTTTGTCCTTTTAGATTTTCCAAAAATAATGTACATTGAATGGTAATTTCGATGTTAATGGATAATAAAGCCATCGAGCTCGGAGCCGAGGGACATTACGCGGGCTATTTTATCTTAATCAAAGAACGGGATTTGACCATCGCGTGACTACCGGACACGGCCAGGTCCAGGTGCTTTCAGTTCGAAACAAACACCGAGTGGTCATCTATCCAGGCAATTTCGAAACGGATACGGGGCAAAGGACGAAGGGTACGAGTATCGCAGTCGATTGACCGTTGGCTGACCAATATTGGGAAGAAGGTTCGTTTTAATGGTCAGCGTGTTGCGCGTCGGACCCGGCTTCAGGGTCGCGAAGGGGAGTGGATGATATTTCCGAATGTATTGATCCAAATGGTTGTTTTTTTTTTGCTTTTTTATGGGATGGATGTTCAGTACTATAGATATCTATTTGCGAACATCGGCCAATGTAAAACTCTCCTAAGTGGCTACCTTATTGGTTTATTTTACCTCTTTTTGCGTATCTGTGAAATAAAATTTGGAAAATTGCTAAAGTAATATTGGATATTGATATTTAATTATTACAGCGAAGTTTAGCAAGCCGACTACATAAATCTTCGGTTTACTCTGTCTTTCACTGGAAGTAGGCTTACTGCAATACACGTGTGCCATGCAGTCAGCCTACTTCCAGTGAAAGACAGAGTAAACCGAAGATTTATGTAGTCGGCCTTTAAGGGGGAAGACTACAGTGGCCATTGTCTACTTTCGCGCTATTTCAAGCTGAACTCTTTTAATTTTGTATTTTAACTTATAAAATTAATATTTAAGTGTAGAACAGCCTCTTGTTTAGTGATTAAAATAATTTTGACAATTTTAAATTTAAAAGTAATTAAGTTATTACGTTTTAATTCAAATTGGGCAAGCGCCCAAACTACCTTTTAGTTAGGACCTTATATCTCGTTAACTATTAATATTAAAATTATCAAAATTATTTTAAGCACTAGAGGAAGAATCAACCTAATAAGAAAAATATAACTCAATTATGTAATTGTTAAAACAGAAACGTTCAGCTTGAACGAAAAAGAGGCTTTTACTGTATTCTCCCCCCTTAAGTTAAGTTTCAAGTTAGCTTGACCAAACGTAAGGAAAACGTTTCTAGGCGTTTAGGATACCCAACCTCATTATTGCCTGAACTACATACTATCAAGGGCAGAGATTTTTCAACCCCCGCCCCCCCCCCGAAAATATATTACGACAATTAAAATAAATAACTCTGATTTAAGTTAAATCAGAAGTAAATGAACCGAAGTTATCAAACTGCTATAATCTCCATGTTGGAGGCGTTTTCCTTATGAAGTTACATTTTGACCTCGAATTTGAAATTTTGCACGCTCCTAGGCCGAAAAAAAAGTTTAGGTTTTTATGAAACTATTTTTTATACATAGAAATAGCTATACCCAAGTGCAATTTATCGCGTCAAAAGGCGGGGATGGAAATTAGCTTTTATTTGACTCGATTTTCTCATCATTTTCATAAGGAAAACCGCCTCCGATTCTGAGCGCTATTTCGATAACTTCGGTTCATTTACTTCTGATTACATATATTGTCTGACACCAACGATAATATAGAACTTTGTAACCAGTCCCAGATTTGAATTCTAAGAGCTTTCGGATTGACGGTTTTGTAACGAATTGTCCTTCATAAGTTGATGTATTGACCTATCACGTGCATCTTTGATGACGTCAGATTTAGGGAACCAATGAGATACTGGGCTGATTTGATCTCTTTTGGGGGGATGGAGCTTACATCGTTATTATCCCTTGATCTAGCCAAGGACAGTAGATACAGGGACGAGAAAGCAGGAAAAAAATTCAATTTTAAACGTCTTCATATTCACCGGGAGTTAGATGTAAAAAAACCGCGGCCATTGTTAAGACGTGGTTCACCATGGACAGTATTATTGTAGTTAGTTTTTACCATTTTGATGTTAAAGGGAATATAACCTGCAAAGCAATCTTTACGGAAGACCCCTTCAATTTTTCAAACGTCCCTGTACAGTGGCGCCAAACATTTTTAAAGCCAAAGGCAAGAGCGGCCAGAGCTGCAAGCGTTGGTGTTCCACACCAAATACCTGAGGTTATATTCCCTTTAAATTAAAAATAAAACTACGAGCGTAAATAAAAAATGCCCATTTGTTTTGAACACAACAGCCGTAGTCACCACAGCCGTTCAAAACTGACATGTGATCTCGTTCACGAGATCCTGAATTAACGGTCACGATCAGTTAAATGTGGAATTCGTAGTCATTAATTGAAATCCTAGACAGATAAGGTGATCCGACACACAGATTCGCTAACATAATCGTCTGCTATAAAAGCTAATTTTACGAACAGTGGTTCTAAAGTCAAGTTGCCAACTGCGGTTTTTATTTAGATAGTTACCGTGATATTCATCATGTCAGACACTAGTGATAAGACATATGATGATACAAACAACAAGAGATCATATTCAAATGAATTTGAAAAACAATTGCTAGTCACTCTAGTAAAAGATAACAAAGGTAAGGAAATTCACTACCTAGGCCTTGGCCGTAATAGCAAAGTTATAAAATCCTAAAGGAAAGATCTGGGTTGTAACTTTTTTCGCCATTATGGTAATAAATAATACCTAAATAATAAATGCAATTGGAAGTGTCCTGGGTGCTATCCAGGGTAAATTGACGCGTAGGGGCCATGTATAAAATATAAAAATTTATTTTGCTGTAATAGATATAAACAAAATTTCAATTGCATTTAGTAATTTTTTTTCATGAATCTTTTAAATGCCGAAAGTAATTTTTCCAACGAGAACATGTCCTGTAATTAAACTAATATTATCAAACTACGTTTTGGTGCCTTACCTTACATAATTCAGCTATATTCGCATTAATAACTGTTTAATATTCTTCCAGCCATTATAGAGAACCAGAAAACCAACGCGGTTAGTGTCAACCAAAAGGAGAAAGTTTGGGATAAAATAACAGTAAATTTTCATAACACTCCAGGAATTCAGTTTGCCAGAATATAATTTAAAATAGTTATATGAATATTATTTAAAATAGTTATATGAATATTATTTAAAATAGTTATATGAATATTATTTAAAATAGTTATATGAATATTATTTAAAATAGTTATATGAATATTATTTAAAATAGTTATATGAATATTATTTAAAATAGTTATATGAATATTATTTAAAATAGTTATATGAATATTATTTAAAATAGTTATATGAATATTATTTAAAATAGTTATATGAATATTATTTAAAATAGTTATATGAATATTATTTAAAATAGTTATATGAATATTATTTAAAATAGTTATATGAATATTATTAAAAATAGTTATATGGCTATAATAAATTATATTCATATAGCTATTATAAATTATATTCATATAGCTATTTTAAATTATATTCATATAGCTATTTTAAATTATATTCATATAGCTATTATAAATTATATTCATATAGCTATTATAAAATATATTCATATAGCTATTATAAATACTATTCATGAAGCTATTATAAATTATATTCATATAGCTATTATAAATTATATTATAAATCACCACATTCTATTTGAAATGTTCCTGTTGCGTAGAATCGTAATGCAATAAGCACTTGAAGCGACGGAGATAATGCGTTGTTTCTGTCAGTGGCGTATTCTATCCTAGGCCTAACCATTTCTACTATTTGAACTACAGTATCTTTTGTTAAACGATAACGCTGTAGAAATTCATAATCGTCTAAATAATTAAGATCATTGCGTTTATTGTTAAAAATCCTTCTAGGCCGCCTAATCACTTCGATTTCATCTAAATTGTCAAAAAGATCGAGCTCTTCTAAGTTCTAACCCCCAATTCAATAGACCGTCCGCCATTTTACTTCCTATTTTCTAGTGTGAAGAAAGTGATTTTGATCGTAATCCGCCAAATTCGGAGGTTTAACTAGTGGGTCAATATTTCGACATTGATCTGTGAACCGAGACACTTTTTACGCTGATGACTACGAAATTAGCAGTAGCCCTCAAATTTGACCGTGATCTGAGAATTTTTACATGATCCGCTATGTGATTCGAGTTGGTGACTATGGCTGTTAAGCCTCGTCAAGAACCGCTAAAATTAGGTGACCGCCATTTTTTTGTTTACAACTAACTCTCCTCGCGTTTAGGTCGTTTTAGGTGATATATTCCAACAGAGGCCGCCAATACACTTTCTCGTCCCTGTATTTACTGTCCTTGATCTAGCTATGAACCTCGCAATATCCACGGAAATTTCATTATCAATGTAAATTAAGATTTTAATTTTTCTTTGGGAGCTTCGGTGATGTGGTTGTAGCCGTGTGAGTGCTCTTATTTAAGAATAGCGAAGCTAAGACTGACGCCATCTATCGACCAGTGAATGAAGCTCCGTGAATGTTTTTTGTCGTCCTAGACAACATTGATTTCGCTTATAGATTAGCTTTTAATGGCCCATATTTCACTGGAACGCCGTATATAGCTCAATAGGCGCTTAAATAAAACATCTTCCCCGAAATTGCCAAGAAGTAATATTTCCGACAGCCAGGACTCACAAGTTACTATTTATATAGTGCTTGTTGAAATATTAGAAGCTGGAGACTTGTCTCGAACATGCCAAAAAAGTTACCTGGTTAAAAGGAAACACTTGTTGCATACCGTACTGCAAAAGTAATACGTTTAGTTCTAAAGGAATTAGTTTTCATCTTTTTCCGAAAGATAATTTTATACGAAATGAATTAACTCTGCCTCCATGAGAAGCCTTAAAATTGCCCGGTAATAAAAATATATTCCGTATAATTTTAATTATTTATACCATAAGAGGATGATAATAATAATAATATTATCTTCTTATACTTAATTTTTGTAACATTTTATATTTTACCTTAAAATATATTATCGAAAATTAACATTAGTATGTTCCTTAAACACGTGAGCCGACGCGTTTCTTATCTGACGCAAAATTCTCATGAGGGCAAAAACGCGTCTCCAATTGGCTTAAATATGACTTTTTGGCTAGCCATTCTAACCGTTTAACCAACCGACCGGAAATAGTTCCTTCCCAGATGAATTTGGAGAGGGGAGTAGAAACCGAGTATCTTTTATTGAAGCGTCCATTTGTCCCACATATAGGTGGCCTCGGAATATTTGTCGTTAATCCGTGGTTCGTGATATGGATGTCTTAGGGTAACTCTCAACTGCCCGGAAGTAGAGCTATCCAACAATGACACGAACTCGCTTATAGGACCATTTTCTTTTTGGAAAATCAAACACTATTTTTAAATATTTTATCTCTAACCATAAGCACTTATTTTACACATTTTCTAAATAATAATAAGGGTTGTATTTGTCGTAATGCACCAGGGTTTAAAAAACCCGGGTTTTTTTAAAAACACCCAGCCCATTGGGCTTTTTTGGGTTTTATTGGGTTTTTTGGGTTTTTTAGGGTTTTTTACCTAAAATGATACCCTAAATCGATGATTTACTTCATTTTTATTTTTTATTTTCAATTTAGCACTACTTATTTATCGCTCTTATTCTTATCTTTCGTAGACGTAAAGTATCGTCTGCTCCATGTTCTGCTAAATATTTATTTAAAGTTGCAGAAGTTTAAAACTTACTGTTTAGTTAACACTGTTAACTTGCTACTGTTAGATTAGTGTTTACCAAAACACTGGTAATGTATTTTGTGTAAATACGTTTTATAAAAAAGCAATATTTTTGTATTATTATAGAATTTAAAGAATTAAAGTTTAATTTTTTAAATTCTTTAATATAGTTTAATATAGTTTAATTATTAAACAATAAATTTAAACTTTTTTCGTCATTTTTGAAACTATTTAAGGTGGGTTTTTTTAAGTGGGCTTTATTGTGGGTTTTTTAAGGTGGGTCCAACCCAAAATAACCCGTGGGTTTTTTTGGGTGGGTTTTATAAATTCGAACCCTGTAATGCACACTAGAGATTTTGTAGATATTCAGGGGGCGTACCGAAGGTGGTGAAATTCGGGGGAGGAGATTGCTTGAAAAAATGGTTCTTGAAAACAGGTAGGCAAAAACGTACCTCAAATTGCCAACTGACCAAATTTATAAATAATAAATAGTGGGGTGGCGGAGTGGTAGCACTTTTACCTTACAGCAATATGGGCACAGGGTGAAAACTCGGAACTACTTTGACCAAAAGTGCATAAGACCCAAAAGTGTGTCAGAACGGTACAGTAGTTAATGAGAGTTTGTCGCAAAGTAAAACAGGGAAACGAAGGGGGTCGGAAAATACGTCATCAAAATCGAGGTACTCCAGCGCCGCCGAGTGAGGCGTTTTAGAACGTATGTCTACGGGCGAGTAAATCGAAGAGAGAAAATCACGCCAGACTATAGACTAAATATACAATTTTTCCAACTAGTAGGTTATGTAGTCTAAAGTGTGACTAGGTCTCACTAGAAATTTTAATAGGCGCGAAGGTACAGCTGACACACTTTTGGGTCTTAGGCAACTTTTGCTTTGACGTAGAGTTTGCAAGTGGTTAAAGCGGGGTTACCCCTTTTAATAAAACCTTGCTGAGGTTATCGGTAATAGTTAGGGTATGAAAGGCTGGCTACCACTAATTGTAACCCGGCCACCGGATTTCAAAAGCATTAATAGTCGCTAGATACCAAGGGTATTAGCCTAAAAAATATATTTATAGACAAAAACATTATCTTATAGACGAGGGGCAGGTCACTTCCTTGATTAACGACGCACCCCTCAAAAGATTAAATCCGATTTAATCGAAATTATTTTGATTAAATCACGTTTAATCATGATTAGAATGTTTAAATCAGTTTAAAAAATTATATCGTGATTAGTATGATTTAATCGTACCTTAGTTTTGATTTAATGATAAATTCTCTATTCAACCGATTATATTGATTAAATCGTGATTAAAATGATTAAATCGTGATTAAAATGATTAAATCGTGATTAAAATGATTAAATCGTGATTAAAATGATTAAATCTACTTAAAATGATTAAATCTACTTAAAATGATTAAATCTACTTAAAATGATTAAATCTACTTAAAATGATTAAATCTACTTAAAATGATTAAATCTACTTAAAATGATTAAATCTACTTAAAATGATTAAATCTACTTAAAATGATTAAATCTACTTAAAATGATTAAATCTACTTAAAATGATTAAATCTACTTAAAATGATTAAATCTACTTAAAATGATTAAATCTACTTAAAATGATTAAATCTACTTAAAATGATTAAATCTACTTAAAATGATTAAATCTACTTAAAATGATTAAATCTACTTAAAATGATTAAATCTACTTAAAATGATTAAATCTACTTAAAATGATTAAATCTACTTAAAATGATTAAATCTACTTAAAATGATTAAATCTACTTAAAATGATTAAATCTACTTAAAATGATTAAATCTACTTAAAATGATTAAATCTACTTAAAATGATTAAATCTACTTAAAATGATTAAATCTACTTAAAATGATTAAATCTACTTAAAATGATTAAAT
This sequence comes from Leiobunum rupestre, assembly GCF_980474605.1. Classification (NCBI taxonomy): domain Eukaryota; kingdom Metazoa; phylum Arthropoda; class Arachnida; order Opiliones; family Sclerosomatidae; genus Leiobunum; species Leiobunum rupestre. Next base: position 97,994,065 of record NC_143384.1, on the reverse strand, counting down.
CTACTTAAAATGATTAAATCTACTTAAAATTATTAAATCTTGATTAGATTTTCTAATCTTGATTAGATTTTCTAATCTTGATTAGATTTTCTAATCTTGATTAGATTTTCTAATCTTGATTAGATTTTCTAATCTTGATTAGATTTTCTAATCTTGATTAGATTTTCTAATCTTGATTAGATTTTCTAATCTTGATTAGATTTTCTAATCTTGATTAGATTTTCTAATCTTGATTAGATTTTCTAATCTTGATTAGATTTTCTAATCTTGATTAGATTTTCTAATCTTGATTAGATTTTCTAATCTTGATTAGATTTTCTAATCTTGATTACCCTGATTTAATCACGATTACCCTGATTTAATCATTTTACTATGATTAAGACGCACCCTCGCTTATAGACTTCAAAATTTAAATATTTTTTCTAAATGTCGAAATTATTAACTTTGAATGAGGAAGATATGAACCACCATGCACCAACGTAAATGTTAACGAATGGCATTAATATTCTGTACAAGAATAACTCGATGCACGCCCTCGAGAGATACCGCGCTTAGAAAACGCGTCCATCAAAAATGTATGTATTTCCCGGTATATAGCTAGGTACTGGTCAATAAATCTTTTTTTTTGGTCCGGCGCGTGTGGTCAACTTTATCCGTAAGACGGAACGGGTCAATGAGACGACAGACCGAAATAGAGCCACTGTCCAGCGTCGTTTTAATATTGCGGACAAAAGATTTATAGCAAAAGCGGCTAAGCCTCGGTCTCTCGCGGCGAGTGCTGGTCAAGCGGCCGAAACGACCGCTGGCTGGACGAGAAAATGACACCGATTAAAGCCGCTGATCAACAGTGGCTAATTGGGGGTCGTTACTATGCGTGTCGCCGGACGACAGAAGGCCTACGAAATCCCTTTCTGCCATCCGGAGCTCAGCGTCGAAGCCATCCATCAAGAGAATCGCCGTGAAGAAGAACTGTATCGCAGTACCGATTACATTCACGTTCCCGGATTGGGTGAGCCACAGTTTTCACGTGTCTGTTCTCGTTGTGTTTTTGGTCGTTGAAAGGTTTCTGCTTAATTAAACCACTCATTAAGTCATTAAGAATACATTTCCATATCCATATTTCATACGTAGTTTAATGACCATTTCCGAATTAAGATGGCGACACTAGGGGTACTGTCGAGCTTATAATAGATAGGCTAATCTGTATTATATATATTATTCAAGACATTTTTTATTTTATTTTATTTATATTTAGATTTATTACTGGATTTTAAAATAATCTAAATTACTTTAAAATAAATTTAAGAGTAATTAGTAGAAGATAAATTTAAGCTAAATGTGTTTAAAATAAATTTAAGAGTAATTAGTAGAAGATAAATTTAAACTAAATTATTTTGAAATAAATTTAAGTTCAATTATTTGACCATAAATTTAAGCTAAATGAGTTTAAAATACATTTAAGAGTAATTAGTAGAAGATAAATTTAAGCTAAATGTGTTTAAAATAAAATAAATTTAAGAGTAATCAGTAAAAGATAAATTGAAGCTAAATTATTTTGAAAAAAATTTAAGTTCAATTATTTGACCATAAATTTAAGCTAAATGAGTTTAAAATACATTTAAGAGTAATTAGTAGAAGATAAATTTAAGCTAAATGTGTTTAAAATAAATTTAAGAGAAATAATAGAAGCTAAATTTAAGCTAAATGAGAACGAGTAAGCTAAATAAGAACGAGTAAGCTAAATAAGAACGAGTAAGCTAAATAAGAACGTGTAAGCTAAATAAGAACGAGTAAGCTAAATAAGAACGAGTAAGCTAAATAAGAACGAGTAAGCTAAATAAGAACGAGTAAGCTAAATAAGTAATAAATCTACGTAACATTGGCTTTCTTGATTTGATGTTGCTGCTGCGTCATGGGTGACGTGTCGATGACGTTTTACTACGAAATGCCCTGGGCATAAAGAGTAAATTTGACGAGGCACCCTGTTTTAAAGCGTAAACTGAACTGAACTGAACTGAACTTCTACTTATTTCGTGACGAATGAGCTACATAAAAACAAGTTCAACAAGCGTAGTTTATTTTACAGAAAGGCCTATTGGGTATTAGCCAATGTTATGAAATTGGAAATTAGATAATATTATAAAATTTTATGTTACCTAATTTTACGTAATTGGTAGTTTAAAATTAGCTAATTTTAGGTTTATTAAGATGAACTAATTTTAGGTAGTTTAATATTAACTAATTTTAGGTAGTTTAATATTAACTAATTTTAGGTAGTTTAATATTAACTAATGTTAGATAGTTCAGGATTATTAATCTTGGATAGTTCAGGATTATTAATCTTGGATAGTTCAGGATTATTAATCTTGGATAGTGTAGAATTAACTAATTTATATAGTGAAGGATTATCTAATTTTGGATAGTATAGAATTAACTAATTTTGGATAGTATATAATTAACTAATTTTGGATAGTATAGAATTAACTAATTTTGGATAGTGTAGGTTCTACTAATTTTATTTAGTGTAGCTACTAATTTTATATAGTATAGGTTCTACTAATTTTATATAGTATAGGTTCTACTAATTTTATATAGTATAGGTTCTACTAATTTTATATAGTATAGGTTCTACTAATTTTATATAGTATAGGTTCTACTAATTTTATATAGTACAGGTTCTACTAATTTTATATAGTATAGGTTCTACTAATTTTATATAGTATAGGTTCTACTAATTTTATATAGTATAGGTTCTACTAATTTTATATAGTATAGGTTCTACTAATTTTATATAGTATAGGTTCTACTAATTTTATATAGTATAGGTTCTACTAATTTTATATAGTGTAGAATTAACTAATTTTATATAGTGTAGAATTAACTAATTTTATATAGTGTAGAATTAACTAATTTTATATAGTGTAGAATTAATTAATTTTATATAGTGTAGAATTAACTAATTTACATAGAGAAGGATTAACTAATTTCAGATAGTTTAGAACCAATTAATTTTAGATAGTGTAGGTTCAACTAATTTTAGATAGTTTAGAACCAACTAATTTAAAATAGTTTAGGATTAAGTAATTTAAAATACTTTATGATTCACTAATTTAAAATAGTTTAGGATTAACTAATTTAAAATAGTTTAGGATTAACTAATTTAAAATAGTTTAGGATTAACTAATTTAAAATAGTTTAGATTCACTAATTTAAAATAGTTTAGGATTAACTAATTTAAAATAGTTTAGGATTCACTAATTTAAAATAGTTTAGGATTCACTAATTTAAAATAGTTTTGGATTCACTAATTTAAAATAGTTTAGGATTCACTAATTTAAAATAGTTCAGGATTCACTAATTTAAAATTGTTCAGAATTCAATAATTTAAAATAGTTTAGGATTCACTGATTTAAAATAGTTCAGGATTCACTATTTTAAAATTGTTTAGGATTCACTAATTTAAAATTGTTTAAGATTCACTAATTTAAAATTGTTTAAGATTCACTATTTTAAAATTGTTTAAGAATCACTAATTTAAAATTGTTTAGGATTCACTAATTTAAAATAGTTTAGGATTAACTAATTTAAAATAGTTTAGGATTAACTAATTTAAAATTGTTCAGGATTCCCTAATTTAAAATTGTTCAGGATTCCCTAATTTAAAATAGTTTACGATTCACTAATTTAAAATAGTTTAGGATTCACTAATTTAAAATAGTTTAGGATTCACTAATTTAAAATAGTTTAGGATTCACTAATTTAAAATAGTTTAGGATTCACTAATTTAAAATAGTTTAGGATTCACTAATTTAAAATAGTTTAGGATTAACTAATTTAAAATAGTTCAGGATTCACTAATTTAAAATTGTTCAGAATTCACTAATTTAAAATAGTTTAGGATTCAATAATTTTGAATTGTTTATTATTCACTAATTTAAAATAGTTTAGGATTCAATAATTTAAAATTGTTTAAGATTCACTATTTTAAAATTGTTTAAGAATCACAAATTTAAAATTGTTTAGGATTCACTAACTTAAAATTGTTCAGAATTCACTAATTTTCGATAGTGTAGAGTTAACTAAATTTTAAGTTATTGTTTATAAGAGGTGTATTATCCCAGACGGCTGAATACCTTTAATAACGTCGTGCTTTACTGTCTATCGATTTTCACTATTTTTCGAAACCTTTTACAAAATAATTTTACATTCCGTCGATAAGAGATCCATTTATTTCGTTACGGAAGATTACGAAAACTCTGAACAATTTCAGCGTTAAATAATGTACGTGAAAATTAGATTGAAACACGGGAAAGAAAAGAGCGTCTACATTGTTTCACTGCACGCGAGTATACAAATGCACGCTAGTACACCTGTACCAAAAATCTATAACCCCATAAACATAGCTGGTCCAAATAATAATAAACAACAACTTTTACGCCAGTTTTGAAAAATTTAATAAAATCATACTTTTATTTAAAATAATGATCATCGTTTAGTTAAAATTAATCCATAGAAATATTTAAAAAAATTAACGCTTAAATATGTAATTTAATTTTTTTATATAAGCTTATATTACCAGTTGATCAAGGTATACTCTTAATTTTCTTACGGAACAAATTCAGGTCGCGGTTAAAAAAGACAATAACTCAATATATTGAGGTGAGGAATAACTCCCATCACGGCGCCTTTAATATAACTGTCAGCTAACGTACGCTAATAAGAAAAGAATAAGTGGCCGGCTGGGAAACAGTTTTGTGTACAAAATGCCAGCCAGATCCGTCGTCATGGCGACGAAAAACAAAATCTATTCCGCAACACGCTTTAGTGGGAAATGATATAAGAGTTTTTGGGACGACATAAACATTCAAATATTTCATATAAATGAAAATCACGTGACACCCGACCGACCAATGGCGGATCGACTTTGTCACAATGAGCAACAAGTTGTCAGGGTAAATTTGACAATAATATACAAATGTTTTAATCCATATTAAATACACCACACAACCCTGAATTAAACATAGTAACGGGGCACTTGTAAGCTGACCAGTTGTTGAAACGCTAAAGAAAAGTCTCCCTCATTTAGCGTAGTAGTAACGTCATAAATTAAATTAATTTATTTTGGGCCCCTTGTTCGAAGAAATCATGAAAATTACTTATCGATTAAGGTGCGTGTTCCAGTTTCTTAATTTTTTGTTTATTTTATCCACGTTTTTGTATTCCCCCCCGTTTCTTAAAAATTCTTAAACATATGTGTTATTCTACCCCCTTTAACTCTTTCCAATCTCTAAAAGATTGTTTTTTTCTATCACCCTCTATCTTCCCCCAATCTCTTGAAGATTTTTAGAGATCTGTGTTTTTCATTCCCCCATTCAAACTTTCTCTAATTTCTTAAAGATTATTAGAGATCTATGTTTTCTTAAAGATTATTAGAGATCTATGTTTTCTTAAAGATTATTAGAGATCTATGTTTTCTTAAAGATTATTAGAGATCTATGTTTTCTTAAAGATTATTAGAGATGATTTGTTTTTCTTAAAGATTACTAGAATCTGTGTTTTTCATAAAGATTATTAGAGATCTTGGCTTTTCTTAAAGACTGTTAGAGATCGGTGCTTTTCTTAAAAATTATTCGAAATCAGTGCTTTTCTTAAAGTTTATTAGAGATCTTTTTTCTTAAAGATTTTTAGAGATCTGTGCTTTTCTTAAAGTTTATTAGAGATCTTTTTTCTTAAAGTTTATTAGAGATCTTTTTTCTTAAAGATTTTTAGAGATCTGTGCTTTTCTTAAAGTTTATTAGAGATCTTTTTTCTTAAAGTTTATTAGAGATCTTTTTTCTTAAAGATTTTTAGAGATCTGTGCTTTTCTTAAAGTTTATTAGAGATCTTTTTTCTTAAAGTTTATTAGAGATCTTTTTTCTTAAAGATTTTTAGAGATCTGTGCTTTTCTTAAAGTTTATTAGAGATCTTTTTTCTTAAAGATTTTTAGAGATCTGTGCTTTTCTTAAAGTTTATTAGAGATCTTTTTTCTTAAAGATTTTTAGAGATCTGTGCTTTTCTTAAAGTTTATTAGAGATCTTTTTTCTTAAAGATTTTTAGAGATCTGTGCTTTTCTTAAAGTTTAATAGAGATCTTTTTTCTTAAAGTTTATTAGAGATCTTTTTTCTTAAAGTTTATTAGAGATCTTTTTCTTAAAGATTTTTAGAGATCTGTGCTTTTCTTAAAGTTTATTAGAGATCTTTTTTCTTAAAGTTTATTAGAGATCTTTTTTCTTAAAGATTTTTAGAGATCTGTGCTTTTCTTAAAGTTTATTAGAGATCTTTTTTCTTAAAGTTTATTAGAGATCTTTTTTCTTAAAGTTTATTAGAGATCTTTTTTCTTAAAGATTTTTAGAGATCTGTGCTTTTCTTAAAGTTTATTAGAGATCTTTTTTCTTAAAGTTTATTAGAGATCTTTTTTCTTAAAGATTTTTAGAGATCTGTGCTTTTCTTAAAGTTTATTAGAGATCTTTTTTCTTAAAGATTTTTAGAGATCTGTGCTTTTCTTAAAGTTTATTAGAGATCTTTTTTCTTAAAGATTTTTAGAGATCTGTGCTTTTCTTAAAGTTTATTAGAGATCTTTTTTCTTAAAGTTTATTAGAGATCTTTTTTCTTAAAGATTTTTAGAGATCTGTGCTTTTCTTAAAGTTTATTAGAGATCTTTTTTCTTAAAGTTTATTAGAGATCTTTTTTCTTAAAGATTTTTAGAGATCTGTGCTTTTCTTAAAGTTTATTAGAGATCTTTTTTCTTAAAGTTTATTAGAGATCTTTTTTCTTAAAGATTTTTAGAGATCTGTGCTTTTCTTAAAGTTTATTAGAGATCTTTTTTCTTAAAGTTTATTAGAGATCTTTTTTCTTAAAGATTTTTAGAGATCTGTGCTTTTCTTAAAGTTTATTAGAGATCTTTTTTCTTAAAGTTTATTAGAGATCTTTTTTCTTAAAGATTTTTAGAGATCTGTGCTTTTCTTAAAGTTTATTAGATAACTTTATCTTTTCTTAAAGTTTATTAGATAACTTTATCTTTTCTTAAAGTTTATTAGATAACTTTATCTTTTCTTAAAGTTTATTAGATAACTTTATCTTTTCTTAAAGTTTATTAGATAACTTTATCTTTTCTTAAAGTTTATTAGATAACTTTATCTTTTCTTAAAGTTTATTAGATAACTTTATCTTTTCTTAAAGTTTATTAGATAACTTTATCTTTTCTTAAAGTTTATTAGATAACTTTATCTTTTCTTAAAGATTATTAGAATCTGTGTTTTTCTTAAAGATTATTAGAAATCTGTGTTTTTCTTAAAGATTATTAGAAATCTTTGCTTTTCTTAAAGATTATTAGAAATCTTTGCTTTTCTTAAAGATTATTAGAAATCTTTGCTTTTCTTAAAGATTATTAGAAATCTTTGCTTTTCTTAAAGATTATTAGAAATCTTTGCTTTTATTAAAGCTATCGTCATCTACCTACGATTTAATACCATAGACTAAAAAAAGATCCAGAAAGGAGACAATAAATAGTCTTTTATGTGGTCGATCTCGAGTCGAGCATTCATTATGTCACTTTTGGGTAATACCGACTTATAGCCAATAAGCTCGCGAGCCGGCTCGTGAGCCAATATGGCTCGATTGCTATTGGCTCGGCTCGGCTCGGCCAAAAAAAGCTCGCCCGTTTCATTACTGAGCCGCCGTTGACTCGAGCTCGTGAACAGTCCTATTAAAAAGTTCCCAGGAATTGTGGAGTTAGTAGAACTTAACGTGCTACACAATAATTTAAACAATTCTGCCTGAATTTCAAATAGGTCTTCCCACTTCCGTACCTCGTGATCGCAGATCCAACGAATGATAACTTGGCATTTTCCGAAATTCAATTGATTCGCCTTTCACAACTTTGTTAGATTTCGAAAATTACTCGCCAAAGAAAGCCTGACGCACGCGAAATTTTCCTTAAGCACTATTTCGTCTTAACATTTCAAATATATGTTATGACCAGATGATTATCTTCGCACGCTAAGTACTGAAGGTTTCCGAGAAAATCATTTTATTATAACGCTAATGGAGCGGGAAGAACATTGTCCCTTCTCACGTTGTTGTTTGTTAAGTTAACATAGTGATGTCTAAAACAAGACGTACGACGGTCGGAATACCCACAATCCTTCTAATGTGTTAAGTTTGTTTGAGCTATTCACAACAACCTGCAACGCCGGTATCACAACCAATATATATTCACGGCCACACATATTTGTATTTACACTTATTTGTTACGTCTAGTCATACTTTGAAAGCATCGAAGATTCCTTCGATCAGTGTCACTCTTATTTTTTACTTCTGATCACACTTATTTGTTACTACTAGTCAGCCGTTGACTGTCACACTTATTTTTTCTGGTTATATGACAAAGACTAGCTCGATCAGATTCATACTTATTTGTTACTTCTGATGACACTTATATGTTACGTTGAGTGTCAGACTTATTACTTCTAGTCATACGCCGAAGACTATGTCGATCAGTATCAGACTTAATTGTTACTTCTGGTCATACGTTGAAAACGCGGCGCACTCTGAACGGCCTTGAAAAACGCTAGAGGTAAACGGGCGCGTAGACCTCTATAAACACGCTGATTTACAATGTTGGAAATTGCGGGGGTCCGTATACGCTGCCCAAAAAACCGAACGTATTTGCAACTCTAGGTTATATGTAAACCACAGTTATTAAAAAATATAACTTTCATGAAAATCGGACTTAAATTAAGAAACTGTATGTAGATTTCTAGGCGAAAATATAAAAACACGAAAATTGGGGTCCCGTAAATTACCCTGAAAACTATACTTAATTTTAATATTTACTGATATAACCGAAGTTGTAGGTCCGCTGAATCCTAACCTATCCAATAATATTTTTTTAACGTTATCGGACTTAATTTTAAATAAAATATCTACCACATAAAGCGAAACCACTGAAAAAAGTAAATTGGGCAAATGCCCAACTTCTTGGGCTCCGATTTGAAAACTTTATGAATGGCTATCAATGGCGATGTATGTACATTCGAACGAGATATCATTGACTTTTCTAGCCCTAACCGTTGAAGAGATATGCGCGACACGGCGGCATCGGCGGCAACGGCATCGGCATCGGCTACACTGTACGTTAATACACACAAATCCTTAGGATTGTGTGTAAAACCATCAGCCACATCGAGACGAAAATCTGCCGCTATAAGCATTCCTGCTTAGGCATAAAGGTCGATTTTCCTCCGCCACAGAGAAGGGGGAAGGAAAACGTATACGGGCGGGGGGGAGAAAATTTCCGAATTTTCCACTTCCGACGGCGGCAGCAGGCGCCAAAGCATCTAACCAATGAAAACTGTATGCAACAAAATGCACGACTCTAGACGGGTTGCGTTCTCCTTGCGTGGAGTGCTGTGTTTGTTGCTCCTACGTTTCAGGGAATCAATTAGATGCCGGGATGATTTGATGTATATAACCCATAAAAATTGGTAAATTTCAAAATCTAATTGAAATATTAATTTTCCTTTGTAAGTATATAGAAATAAGTACATTCTTGATAAAGTTACAGGGCGACTTGAACATTTGATATATTTGAGTTGTTTCAAGTATCACGTTGAACCTCCTATCAACTTCAATTATGAATTATTTCATGTAGATATTCAGATCAACATTTACTTTAATTAGTAAGAAAAGTTCTTTTGGTTGTTTTACGAATCATTAATTTTCTTGAAATGGAATATTAATATGGAAACTTGCAAATTATGGCCATAGTTAAGTCCACCGGTGCAAGTTTATAAATTATTTATATATTTACCGCTTGACCAAAATAGCACGCGATAATGGCCAGCCGGGCCGAACATTTGGTGTCGGACCAAAAAGGCTACAGTTACTCTTTTCCATGACGATTTTTGAATTAAAGGTAACTCTTAAAATGGTTTCAGTTGTGGTAGTTAAAAAAAGCCCCACCAGTTCAAACGCCTATAAGAGTAGGTAAAATCAAAGATCCTATATGTTAGAAGGATATGAGGCGAGGGACGAAAAATGGCAGCACCGTCGGTGGGTCATGCGCGATAGAGAATCCGTCTTTAGACTCCGTCAAGGACAAAACATGGAGGAAGCGCCTCCAAAATTTGTCCTTGAGGGAATAGAAACAAGACGTCCCACGTTTAGAGGCTCTCTTAATATCGACGGCATGGCCAGCGTTTTAGAAACACAGGCTGGCCAGAGGGCTACCTATCCTTCTAACATATAGGATCCTTGGTAAAATACGGCCCCACCAGTTCAACCGCCCATGCAAGTAAGTTAAAAACGACCCAACCAGATCAAACGCCCATAAGAGTAGGTTAAAAACGGCCCCACCAGTTCAAACACCCATACAAGTAAGTTAAAAACTACCCAATCAGATCAAACGCCCATAAGAGTAGGTCACAAATTACCCAACCAGATTAAACGCCCATAAGAGTATGATAAAAACGACCCAACTAGATCAAACACCCATAAGAGTAGGTTAAAAACGGCCCCACCAGTTCAAACACCCATACGAGTAAGTTAAAAACTACCCAATCAGATCAAACGCCCATAAGAGTAGGTCAAAAATGACCCAACCAGATTAAACGCCCATAAGAGTATGTTAAAAACGACCCAACCAGATCAAACGCCCATAAGAGTAGGTTAAAAACGACCCAACCAGATCAAACGCCCATAAGAGTAGGTCAAAAATGACCCAACCAGTTCAACCGCCCATACAAGTAAGTTAAAAACGACCCAACCAGATCAAACGCCCATAAGAGTAGGTTAAAAACGACCCAACCAGTTCAAACGCCCATAAGAGCTAGTAGGTTAAAAACGACCCAACCAGTTCAAACAGCCATAAGAGTAGGTTCAAAACGACCCAACCAGTTCAAACGCCCATAAGAGCTAGTAGGTTAAAAATGACCCAACCAGTTCAAACGTCCATAAGAGCTAGTAGGTTAAAAATGACCCAACCAGTTCAAACACCAATAAGAGTAGGTTAAAAACGACCCAACCAGTTCAAACGCCCATAAGAGCTAGTAGGTTAAAAACAACCCAACCAGTTCAAACGACCATAAGAGTAGGTTAAAAACGACCCAACCAGTTCAAACGCCCATAAGAGCTAGTAGGTTAAAAACAACCCAACCAGTTCAAACGACCATAAGAGTAGGTTAAAAACGACCCAACCAGTTCAAACGCCCCTAAGAGTAGGTTAAAAACGGCAACACCAGTTCAAACGCCCATACAAGTAAGTTAAAAACTACCCAATCAGATCAAACGCCCATAAGAGTAGGTCAAAAATGACCCAACCAGTTCAAACACCCATAAGATTAGGTTAAAAACGACCCAACCAGTTCAAACTCCCATAAGAGCTAGTAGGTTAAAAACGACCCACCCAGTTCAAACACCCATAAGATTAGGTTAAAAACGACCCAACCAGTTCAAACTCCCATAAGAGCTAGTAGGTTAAAAACGACCCACCCAGTTCAAACACCCATAAGAGTAGGTTAAAAACGGCAACACCAGTTCAAACGCCCATACAAGTAAGTTAAAAACTACCCAATCAGATCAAACGCCCATAAGAGTAGGTCAAAAATGACCCAACCAGTTCAAACACCCATAAGATTAGGTTAAAAACGACCCAACCAGTTCAAACTCCCATAAGAGCTAGTAGGTTAAAAACGACCCACCCAGTTCAAACACCCATAAGAGTAGGTTAAAAACGAGCCAACCAGTTCAAACGCCCATAAGAGCTAGTAGGTTAAAAACAACCCAACCAGATCAAACGCCCATAAGAGTAGGTTAAAAACGACCCAACCAGCTCAAGTACCCGTAAGAATTGGGGTTAAATTCCACCAACTATAAACCGCCCAGAGCCCCAGATATCAAGAAACTTAAATTTCGAAAACTGTTCAATAATTAGAAACGTGTAAAAAGTTATTTATCGTCAAAATCACGTATTTGTGTCAATCAACTATGAGTAGAGCTCCCATTTGCTTTCCGTGAGTGTTAAAGCTAGGATGAAGAAGAGGCTACTACATAACAGTGTGTGTGTATTTAATAGAACGTACTTAGCTTAGTGAGACCGTAAGAATGTAGTTGCTCCTCTCTCAAACATAGCGCCATCTAGTATCGATTCTAAGAAAAAGTTCACATTAACTCTTAATTTAAATAATGTAACTTCCAGTTCAAACGCCCATAAGAGCTAGTAGGTTAAAAACGAGCCAACCAGTTCAAACGTCCATAAGAGCTAGTAGGTTAAAAACGACCCAACCAGTTCAAACACCCATAAGAGTAGGTTAAAAACGGCCCCACCAGTTCAAACTCCCATACAAGTAAGTTAAAAACTACCCAATCAGAACAAACGCCCATAAGAGTAGGTCAAAAATGACCCAACCAGATCAAACGCCCATAAGAGTAGGTTAAAAACGACCCAACAGTTCAAACGCCCATAAGAGCTAGTAGGTTAAAAACGACCCAACCAGTTCAAACACCAATAAGAGTAGGTTAAAAACGGCCCCACCAGTTCAAACACCCATACAAGTAAGTTAAAAACTACCCAATCAGATCAAACACCCATAAGAGTAGGTTAAAAACGACCCAACCAGTTCAAACGCCCATAAGAGCTAGTAGGTTAAAAACAACCCAACCAGATCAAACGCTCATAAGAATAGGTTAAAAACGACCCAACCAGTTCAAACACCCATAAGAGTAGGTTAAAAACGGCCCCACCAGTTCAAACGCCCATACAAGTAAGATAAAAACTACCCAATCAGATCAAACGCCCATAAGAGTAGGTCAAAATTGACCCAACCAGTTCAACCGCCCATACAAGTAATTTAAAAACGACCCAACCAGATCAAACGCCCATAAGAGTAGGTTAAAAATGACCCAATCAGTTCAAACGCCCATAAGAGTAGGTTAAAAACGACCCAACCAGTTCAAACGCCCATAAGAGCTAGTAGGTTAAAAACGACCCAACCAGTTCAAACACCCATAAGAGTAGGTTAAAAACGACCCAACCAGTTCAAACGCCCATAAGAGCTAGTAGGTTAAAAACAACCCAACCAGATCAAACGCTCATAAGAATAGGTTAAAAACGACCCAACCAGTTCAAACACCCATAAGAGTAGGTTAAAAACAACCCAACCAGATCAAACGCTCATAAGAATAGGTTAAAAACGACCCAACCAGTTCAAACACCCATAAGAGTAGGTTAAAAACAACCCAACCAGATCAAACGCCCATAAGAGTAGGTTAAAAACGACCCAACCAGCTCAAGTACCCGTAAGAATTGGGGTTAAATTCCACCAACTATAAACCGCCCAGAGCCCCAGATATCAAGAAACTTAAATTTCGAAAACTGTCCAATAATTAGAAACGTGTAAAAAGTTATTTATCGTCAAAATCACGTATTTGTGTCAATCAACTATGAGTAGAGCTCCCATTTGCTTTCCGTGAGTGTTAAAGCTAGGATGAAGAAGAGGCTACTACATAACAGTGTGTGTGTATTTAATAGAACGTACTTAGCTTAGTGAGACCGTAAGAATGTAGTTGCTCCTCTCTCAAACATAGCGCCATCTAGTATCGATTCTAAGAAAAAGTTCACATTAACTCTTAATTTAAATAATGTAACTTCCAGTTCAAACGCCCATAAGAGCTAGTAGGTTAAAAACGAGCCAACCAGTTCAAACGTCCATAAGAGCTAGTAGGTTAAAAACGACCCAACCAGTTCAAACACCCATAAGAGTAGGTTAAAAACGGCCCCACCAGTTCAAACGCCCATACAAGTAAGTTAAAAACTACCCAATCAGAACAAACGCCCATAAGAGTAGGTCAAAAATGACCCAACCAGATCAAACGCCCATAAGAGTAGGTTAAAAACGACCCAACAGTTCAAACGCCCATAAGAGCTAGTAGGTTAAAAACGACCCAACCAGTTCAAACACCAATAAGAGTAGGTTAAAAACGGCCCCACCAGTTCAAACACCCATACAAGTAAGTTAAAAACTACCCAATCAGATCAAACACCCATAAGAGTAGGTTAAAAACGACCTAACCAGTTCAAACGCCCATAAGAGCTAGTAGGTTAAAAACAACCCAACCAGATCAAACGCTCATAAGAATAGGTTAAAAACGACCCAACCAGTTCAAACACCCATAAGAGTAGGTTAAAAACGGCCCCACCAGTTCAAACGCCCATACAAGTAAGATAAAAACTACCCAATCAGATCAAACGCCCATAAGAGTAGGTCAAAATTGACCCAACCAGTTCAACCGCCCATACAAGTAATTTAAAAACGACCCAACCAGATCAAACGCCCATAAGAGTAGTTTAAAAACGACCCAACCAGTTCAAACGCCCATAAGAGCTAGTAGGTTAAAAACGACCCAACCAGTTCAAACACCCATAAGAGTAGGTTAAAAACGACCCAACCAGTTCAAACGCCCATAAGAGCTAGTAGGTTAAAAACAACCCAACCAGATCAAACGCTCATAAGAATAGGTTAAAAACGACCCAACCAGTTCAAACACCCATAAGAGTAGGTTAAAAACAACCCAACCAGATCAAACGCTCATAAGAATAGGTTAAAAACGACCCAACCAGTTCAAACACCCATAAGAGTAGGTTAAAAACAACCCAACCAGATCAAACGCTCATAAGAGTAGGTTAAAAACGACCCAACCAGCTCAAGTACCCGTAAGAATTGGGGTTAAATTCCACCAATTATAAACCGCCCAGAGCCCCAGATATCAAGAAACTTTTGATTTCGAAAACTGTACAATAATAAGAAACTTGTAAAAAGTTATTTAAAATCACGTATTTGTGTCAATCAACTATGAGTAGAGCTCCCATTTGCTTTCCGTGAGTGTTAAAGCTAGGATGAAGAAGAGGCTACTACATAACAGTGTGTGTGTATTTAATAGAACGTACTTAGCTTAGTGAGAACGTAAGAATGTAGTTGCTCCTCTCTCAAACATAGCGCCATCTAGTATCGATTGTAAGAAAAAGTTCACATTAACTCTTAATTTAAATAATGTAACTTCCATAAAAGCTTAATTAGTGATTTAGTTAATTAGTTGTAAATAGCGAATTAGTTTCTCAGGTATTGTACCAAGAACAATACTTTAAAAGAAATCCACGACAGATGACGCTACCGTTTCTTTTTGTATTGCATTTGTCGGTCTGACCAAGGTAGAATTTCTTACCTCACTAAACATGTTGAATGGTAACCTTGATATTTATTATATGGGGATGGAAGGTCACGTAGTCAAGGCCATTAAGTGAAATTTAATTAAATATTTTAGTATCGCTAGGAAAAACAAATATAAAATTTAATTTGTGTCAACAAAACGCCAAAAATAGTAAAAAATTTAGCTTCTGAAATTCGTGTAATTTTTGCCTTGTAAAACATATTTTGTCTTAAAACGACTTCAAAGCTTTAAAGTCGTATTTCTCAAAACTTACTTAAATTTCAAGTTTCAATATTGATATTTTATATTTTCAGAGTTAGAAGATTTAGAAATTTCCGGAAATATTGTCGGTGTAAAAGTCAGTAGTTATTTCGTAAAAACTTTAAACGCACTAAGATTTACCATTCAATTCAATTTGAACTTTAAATAAATGCATTAAGGGCTCTCTCGAATTTGAACCAAATGAAATGTCGTGGAAATTCAGGTGTTTATGTATGTTGAGCCGATCCACGGCCGTCATGGTCTAGCGTTCTCCCCACCACGAAAGGCGGAACGAAACAAGTCAACCCCCGCGTGGTTCAATGTAAGGGGAGGATCATACTGGTAGACCGCGGGGTGCTACACTAAAAATCGTCTGAATATAGGCCTTCTCCAACAGCGCAAATAAATACATTCTTGGTATAAATAAATACTTGTTTGGAATATATAAATACATTTTTGGTAGATATAAATAAATACTTGTTTGTAATATATAAATAAATAGTTGTTTGGAATATATAAATACATTTTTGGTAGATATAAATAAATACATTTTTGGTAGATATAAATAAATACATTTTTGGTAGATATAAATAAATACGTGTTTGGAATATATAAATACATTTTTGGTAGATATAAATAAATACATTTTTGGTAGATATAAATAAATACGTGTTTGGAATATATAAATACATTTTTGGTAGATATAAATAAGTACGTTCTTGGTAGAAATAAATAAATACGTTCGTGGTAGAAATAAATAAATACGTTCTTGGTAGAAATAACTAAATACGTTCTTGGTAGAAATAAATAAATACGTTCTTGGTAGAAATAAATAAATACGTTCTTGGTAGAAATAAATAAATACGTTCTTGGTAGAAATATATAAATACGTTCTTGGTAGAAATATATAAATACGTTCTTGGTAGAAATAACTAAATACGTTCTTGGTAGAAATAACTAAATACGTTCTTGGTAGAAATAACTAAATACGTTTTTGGTAGAAATAACTAAATACGTTTTTGGTAGAAATAACTAAATACGTTCTTGGTAGAAATAAATTCGTCCTAAATAAAACATTTCTTGGAATACGTTCCTCGTATAAACAAATACGTTCTTGGAATACGTTATTCGTATAAACAAATACGTTCTTGGAATACGTTATTCGTATAAACAAATACGTTCTTGGAATACGTTCCTCGTATAAACAAATACGTTATTCGTATAAACAAATACGTTCTTGGAATACGTTCCTCGTATAAACAAATACGTTATTCGTATAAACAAATACGTTCTTGGAATACGTTCCTCGTATAAACAAATACGTTCTTGGAATACGTTCCTCGTATAAACAAATACGTTCTTGGAATACGTTCCTCGTATAAACAAATACGTTCTTGGAATACGTTCCTCGTATAAACAAATACGTTCTTGGAATACGTTCCTCGTATAAACAAATACGTTCTTGGAATACGTTATTCGTATGAACAAATACGTTCTTGGAATACGTTATTCGTATGAACAAATACGTTCTTGGAATACGTTATTCGTATGAACAAATACGTTCTTGGAATACGTTATTCATATAAACTAACATATATTTTGGAATACGTTCCTGGTCTAAACAAATACATTTTTGAAATACAAAATAAGTTCTTGGAATACGTTCCTCGTATAAACAAATACGTTCTTGGAATACGTTATTCGTATGAACAAATACGTTCTTGGAATACGTTATTCGTATGAACAAATACGTTCTTGGAATACGTTATTCATATAAACTAACATATATTTTGGAATACGTTCCTGGTCGAAACAAATACATTTTTGAAATACAAAATAAGTTCTTGGAATACGATCCTGGTCTAAACAAATATATATTTGATATAAATAAATACGTTCTTGGAATACGTTCCTGGTATAAACAAATATATATTTTGGAAAACGTTCCTGGTATAAACAAATCCATTTTTGATATAAATAAATACGTTCTTGGAATACGTTCCTGATATAAATAAATTTATATTTTGGAATACGTTCCTGGTATAAAACAGTATATATTTTGGAATATACGCGCAGCAGAGGTGAAAATGGGGAAAAAGTTGAGCTCTAAATATAATAATTGTGATAAGGGCCTTGTTATTAGAGATAGCAATGAATCTATTGGATTCTTCGCAAAAACTACTTTAATGGAGAGCGTGGTGCCATCTATTAATGACCAAGGAAGCTAAAATTCAAAATAGCGAAACGATAACGTCGTCAGAGAACCATTGTAGAGTATTATAATTAGAAAACTTATATTGGATTTATTGGCCTTTAACCTAAATTATATATATCCCATATAGAATATAGGTAGTTTAAAATTACTATAATTTAATTAATTGTCAAATTTAAAAACGAGTCAATCAACGCGAGGTATACTTTTATGTCCCGTCAAAATGTAGCTTAAGTATCTTGTTTTTATTTCGACGTTAGCGACATCTGTGGAAAAAAAGAGCTACTGCACGTCGAGCCGACACTTGCTTTAATCAATACATTCTTAAGCCTGGTTTTCTATATTTTCTAGTTTTACCGCCTTTTCCCGTGGTTCTGGCGCACAGGAACACGACTGTACACACTTATAAAATTTAACCTTTTTTGAGGGGCGTTGGGCTGGACCAGTCAGCAAGCGTTATGCCGTCATGTGGCAGACGCAAAAATTCTTAAGCCTACTTTTAAAGACTTTCAAAATCGCTCCTTATATCACGTGGCAGAGAAACGCTTGCTGATTAGTCGAACTCAAAGAGCTTCAAAAACCGGGAAAATAAAGTAGAGATATTTCAACATTTTTTTCTCCGTTTTCTCGTTTACCGGCAGCGCTGACGGTGGAAAAATCTTAGGTGGCGAAAACGGGCTATTTCCCTACCGCGACGAGCTTATTTGTTATTCAAACCTATTTCGCGAATTAAAGCGAGATACAGAGGTGAGAGTACAGAGGCGTGACGAAGAATTAAGGATTGAGTTTGTGGAAAATCGAAGAGGCGACGCAATTCATTTCTTGAATCTTTCTTCCCCCTTTCATTCCGGTGGTTAACTACTTTTCGTGATTAGTGTAGGCCAAGAGGTTGTCTGGAAATATCCAGAGGGGACAGAAGTGAAATGTTCGGACACGGAAAGGGGATGAAATTACCAAAGAGTCCAGAGGCGGAATAACAACGATTGCACAGAGTAGTGGACAGCGGTCGAACACCGGCCGTCGAGTCCGACGCGACGGCAAAACGTACGAAACTTCGTCGTAGGATTTACACGCGATTTGTAAATTAATTAGTTGTTGTATTAGTCAATAATTGATAAAAACGCGTCCTCAGAAATGGATTTGTCTTCGGCCGGTTTTGGACACTATTGGTTTTTTGGACGGGCCAAGTTTGGATAACGGACTAAGATAAACAACATTATGTACACTGAAAAAGATCCGCTAGCGCCCGATGAGAGGAAGACAGGTAACTCAAATTTCGCAACTCAAATTATATACAGTCAAATTGAAATTGACTAGACTAAAGCCACGTTCACACTATGCACTTTGGAAACGTTTTGAAATGGTTTCGAAAGATCAAATTCAACATTTTCGGAGTCAACTGTATTAATAGCCATACGATAAATACATTCGACACCAAAATTTTACAATTTGATAATTCGAAACTGTTTTAAAACGTTTCCAAAGTGTCTAGTTACTAGACTCTAGTATGAACGCGGCTTATGTGTTGTTAATTTTCCCGAAAAATAAAATTCGATAAAATTCCTAGAAAATTTTCCAAATCGCGGAAAATTTTCCGCAAATCGGAAAAATAAAAAATTGAAACATAAATTACTTCTTAAGGGTTTTTAATTTTTTTAAAACTTTTTATCGATATTAAATGTCTAATAACAGTAAACATACTACAAAACATTAATAGCGTTAATCAGTTTAAAACTAGTCTAGAGGTTTAGTTTTACTTTAGATTCGAAAACACGAGGCGAAAACGCCGCTTTATTTAAATTTGGAAACAATATTAGACTAATCATGCATGGATTAAACACTAATGTTTAATCCATGAATCATGGAATTAAAACTTTTTTTCGGAAAAATACGGAAATGTTTCCGACTTACAGCACTAAAATTGACCATTTCGAGTTCTCGGCAATTTTTCCGACTTACAGCACTAAAATTGACCATTTCGAGTTCTCGGCAATTTTTCCGACTTACAGCACTAAAATTGACCATTTCGAGTTCTCGGCAATTTTTCCGACTTACAGCAATAAAATTGACCATTTCGAGTTCTCGGCAATTTTTCCGACTTACAGCACTAAAATTGACCATTTCGAGTTCTCGGCAATTTTTCCGACTTACAGCACTAAAATTGACCATTTCGAGTTCTCGGCAATTTTTCCGACTTACAGCACTAAAATTGACCATTTCGAGTTCTCGGCGATTTTTCCGACTTACAGCACTAAAATTGACCATTTCGAGTTCTCGGCAATTTTTCCGACTTACAGCACTAAAATTGACCATTTCGAGTTCTCGGCAATTTTTCCGACTTACAGCACTAAAATTGACCATTTCGAGTTCTCGGCAATTTTCCCGACTTCCAGCACTAAAATTGACCATTTCGAGTTCTCGACAATTTTTCCGACTTACAGCACTAAAATTGACCATTTCGAGTTCTCGGCAATTTTTCCGACTTACAGCACTAAAATTGACCATTTCGAGTTCTCGGCAATTTTTCCGACTTACAGCACTAAAATTGACCATTTCGAGTTCTCGGCAATTTTTCCGACTTACAGCACTAAAATTGACCATTTCGAGTTCTCGGCAATTTTTCCGACTTACAGCACTAAAATTGACCATTTCGAGTTCTCGGCAATTTTTCCGACTTACAGCACTAAAATTGACCATTTCGAGTTCTCGGCAATTTTTCCGACTTACAGCACTAAAATTGACCATTTCGAGTTCTCGGAAATTTTTCCGACTTACAGCACTAAAATTGACCATTTCGAGTTCTCGGAAATTTTTCCAATTTTCCCAATTTTGGGTTTTCTAATTCGTTTCATTTCATTAAAGTTACCGCATAATTTTTTTAATGAAAATTGCCTTGACATTTAATTAAACTCATTAGAGAGGCCAGATTTTTTAATGAAACGGGCGTTGATGTTTAATTAAACTCATTACACGGACCAGATATTTTTTAATTAAAGGGGCATTTTGAGTTTAATTAAACTTATTACACTAACTAGATATTTTTTTAATGAAAGGGACCTTTAGAGTTTAACTAAACTCATTATAGTGAACAGATAATTTTTTAATGAAACGGGCCTTTAAGTTTTATTAAGCTCATTACCAAATATTGATCTAAAAAGGTTAAAATTACTTCCGTCAGGAATCCATACCTCTACTTGGAATGCTTATCGCGGCAGATTTTCGTCTCGATGTGGCTGACGGTTTTTTTGACGTCACTTTGTTAACTTAACAAACAACAACGCGAGAGGGGAGCGCGCGCAGAAGGGATTTTTTGACCAAAGCCGTCAGTGTGATATTACCACACGCGATACGCCAGAATAAGCATTCCAAGTAGAGGTATGGATTCCTGCTTCCCTACACGTCCACATAAATCTATCAACAGACCATTTGATTGTTGTTTCGCAGCTCTAGCACTATTTACGTACAAATCACAGGGTGGTCATAATGCATTTTGGAAATGCAAAATGAAAAATACCATTTTGCATTTTGAGTTAGTAAAAGTATTTTACATTTTGCATTTTGTGGGTTTGATATGTGGAAAAAAAATTTCAAAATGCTTTTACAAAATGTTTTTACTCTGGTACCATTATCGCGGCTCTTGTAGAGAAAGTTGGTCTGCTATTTATTCTCAAGTAATCAGTAAATTAATAATAATAATTAATTAGTAATTAATTATTAATAATTTCCCACTAACTGTCGTAACTACCACTGTTAGTGGTAAAAGTAAACAGCGTGCATTTGTAAAAACATTTTGTATTTTTATTTTGAGCTGCAAAAACATTTTACATTTAGAAAAATCAATGTTTAAATTGCATTTTGTATTTTGCATTTTGAGTTACGGAGAAAGTATTTTGAATTTTGAAAAAAAAAAATCATTTTGAACAAATATCATTTACACGATAAAATACAACTCTTTTGATATAATGTTATCAGAATTGTAAAATATATGTCTTAGGAAAGCAATGTAATTTTAGGTCATTGAAATGAAAGGTGTACCTTCGCAAGTTCGAGGCACTTTACAATAATACGACCTAAAATTGCCCGCCTAACTCTAATATAAAAAAATAAATTAAAATTACAATAGTGTTCAGCTCATATTTTTCAGAAATATGAAGATAATCAGATCAGGCTAATATCTTATCCTCCACCCGCCTAGCAGTCTGACCTCAAATTGTATTTAATTCATATTCATTACCCTAAATAACTGATTTGAATTGATCTGCTTTAGTTCATCTCATCAGATTCAGTTAGCTAAACAGATATAAAATCTTCCAGAAAGCAAATACAAATGATTACTTTTTCGGCACGCAATTTTTTAGTTACGAAACTTATTTTCAATAAAAAATATAAATTAAAATGTTATACTTTCGATATTACCAAAACCGTTTTTAGCTTTTGATAAGAACGAGCAGCCGGCAATAGTTCCATGACGTTGGCAATTTGTTTAAGGGTTAGTTATAAAGAGCATAAAAATTAAAAAATATATATTTATTCTGTGTTATTTATGAACAATTTTATATTTAACAGAAAAGAAGGTAGACTTATGTTTAGATAAGTGGTACCATAAGTGTATAATATTGTTACGTAAGTGTGACACTTACTGAGAGCTATTCACAAGACAGACTGCATTACGGGCTTTGTCACTGTTTTGAGTCCGCTTGCTAACGCGTCACGCGTAGCCTTTGACAGCGCCTCGCTAGGGGGATATTATCTTCTTGAGAAGACGTCACTCCGTTACTAGCTCTCAGTAAAATATTCCCTAAAGTTACAAACTTATGGGAAAATATTATAGACTTATGGTGGTACCCTTAATCACTCGAAAGTCTATAATGATCTAAGACGGTTACTTACGTATAAGGTAAATAAAGAAAAATTAAAAACCACTTTGTTTACGTAATACAAATTTTAATTAAAAACAAATTAAAATCGACTGTCGATTTTAATTTGTTTTTAATTAAAATTTGTATTACGTAAACAAAGTGGTTTTTAATTTTTCTTTATTTACTCGAAAGTCTATTCCAAAAATAACATCACGAACCTTTTTGAGAGTTTGAATACTACTTTTACAAGCATCATTTTCCAGCTTTTAGCCACTGACGCACTTAGTTCTAAAAGCACTACTAACGTAGTTACACACGCTATGTTCTCATTTTACAATTAATATAATAGTTAAGTGTATTATTTTGTCAAAACAACAAGCTTTCAAACGCTAGTGCAGGATCGATATTATTTTTAAATCGATCTATATTTTATGTTATAATCGAGTATAATATATATTTTATAATTATCCCCTGTATCAAAGTTCGTGAAATGAAACTATAAACATAATCAATGTTAAAATCGTTTCAAAGCGTAAATTTTAAATGCCATGTTCATTTTTCTTTTTTTATCTTTCATTTTAATGTTTGGTGTCTAAGGCCTTTTGGCCGACACCATAAGTTGTTATCGAAAAAAAAGTTACAATTTTCGGTATCCTTAAAAGCAGTGGCGTCACCAGGATTTCAAAACTGGCGGCGCTTAAAGGCCGACTACATAATTATTCGGTTTACTCTGTCTTTCACTGAAAGTTGGCTCGCTGCAAGACACATGTGCTATGCAAGCAACCGACTATAAAAGTTAAATAAACAACACCTTATGCTTAAGTGGATTTCACACGCAAATTTTTTTCATAAACATTTAGAAGCGTGGTAATTGAGATCAGGAATACACGCAAGCATTTCTTGTTAAGTTAACTTCATAAAATACCAAGAACCGTAAAAAGCAAAGTTCCGTTTTTATGTAGTTCTACCTCAAATGCCGCCATCTATAGGCGCTTAAATAAAACATCTTCCCAGAAATTGCCAAGAAGTAATATTTCCGACAGCCAGGACTCATAAGTTACTATTTATGTAGTGCTTGTTGAAATATTAGAAAGCTGGGAACGTTTCTCGAACATAACATCGGTTTTTTGCTAAGCCTTAACATGCCAAAAAAGTTACCTGGTTAAAAGGAAACACTTGTTGCATACCGTACTGCAAAAGTAATACGTTTAGTTCTAAAGGAATTAGTTTTCATCTTTTTCCGAAAGATAATTTTATACGAAATGAATTAACTCTGCCTCCATGAGAAGCCCTAAAATTGCCCGGCAATATAAAAATATTCCGTATAATTTTAATTATTTATACCATAAGAGGATGATAATAATAATAATATTATCTTCTTATACTTAGTTTTAGTAACATTATATATTTAACCTTAAAATATATTATCGAAAATTAACATGTTCCTTATACACGTGAGCCGACGCGTTTCTTATCTGACGCAAAATTCTCATGAGGGCAAAAACGCGTCTCCAATTGGCTTAAATATGACTTTTTGGCTAGCCATTCTAACCGTTTAACCGACCGACCGGAAATAGTTCCTTCCCAGAGGAATTTGGAGAGAGGAGTAAAAACCGAGTATCTTTTATTGAAGCGTCCATTGAGCAAAATCGAAAGTATTAATAAGGCAAAGGGGTAAGTTAAAATTATTAACCATGGATAAAATGATAAAATTAATATAAATGGTTTAGAACATTGATTGAAAATTAAAAAAAATTGCTAGCTTTCGAGTTCAAAATGTGTACGGGAATTTGAAATCCGGGATTTTACTCAGGATTTCAAGATTTCTTGTTGTATTTCGGATTTCTTAACTTTTGTCCCGGATTTCGGGATTTTTAATCTGATTTCATGATTTCTCGTCGGATTTAGGGATTTCTGGCCAGATTTCGAGATTTCGCGTCGGATCTCTAGATTTCTTGCAGGATTTCGAAATTTCGCATCGGATCTCTGGATTCCTTGCAGGATTTCGAAATTTCGCATCGGATCTCTGGATTCCTTGCAGGATTTCGTGATTTAAGGCGGGTTTTAACCAAAACGACACAACGGTGAACGTCGACGCAAAAAGATGGCATTAGGCCTAACGGCAATTTTTGCGTCGATGCTCACCGTCGTGTCGTTTTTTACCTAGTGAAAACCGACCTTAAGCGTCAGATTTCTGCTTTTTTTGGCGGATTTCGAGATATCAAAAAAATCACCGGATTTTGAAGAAATCCAGCTGGATTTCGCATTTCTTGGAAAGTGTACTGTGTAAGGGATTTCTTTGAATTTTCGACCCCTTCGGTTCAAGACCCCTTTTCAAGCTACTGTCTTGATTGAGTTACAAATTTGGAATGAACCGAAATTTAAAATTTCTTATTTACATTGCTCTTATCTATACGTATTTTTTAATTTGGTAACATTTTTTAGTTCCCCCAATTGTTCTAATCGGATTTCACGATTTCTCGTCCAATTTCTGAATTTCTCGATTTATCGTCGGATTTCTGGATTTCTTGCCGGGTTTAGAGATTCAGCGTTAGTTTTCTGGATATCTTGCCGGATTTCGAGATTCAGCGTCAGATTTCTGGATTTCTTGCCGGATTTCGAGATTCAGCGTCAGATTTCTGGATTTCTTGCCGGATTTCGAGATTAAGCGACAGGTTTCTGGATTTATTGCCGGATTTCGAGGTTTAGCGTCAGATTTCTGGATTTCTTGCCGGATTTCGAGATTTTTAAAAAAATTACCGGATTTCTTGCCGGATTTCGAGATTTTCAAAAAAATTACCGGATTTTGAAGAAATCCAGGCTGGATTTCGGATTTCTTGGTTCAAGACCCCCTTTCAAGCTACTGTCTGGAATAAGTTAGCAATTTTGAATTAACTGAAATTTAAAATTACATATTTGGTAAAATGTTTAAATTTCCCAAATATTTTATACAAATCTTACCCTTATTCAATTTCCGTTCCTTTTTAATGGCTACAGCTTAGTTAAATTGCCTTTTAAGATAATGAGATGATCTCCCGATAATGTGTCCGTTGACTAGGTCTATTTTATGACCTTTAGTGTTCCATAAATGACTCGCGATTCCTTTTCTGTTATTTCCTGATTTTATACATTTTACTTGTTCATCTATTATAAACCTAAATTTCAGTTTGGTCTCACCTATATAAGACACAATTTATTTTGTAAATACTACGCGTTTCATTGTTTTCATAAATTTTCGGTTTATTTTTGATGTTGCTGCTGCGTCACGGGTGACGTATTAATGACGTTTTATTACGGAAAGCCCTGTAACAGGGTTGGACATAAGGATATTTTTTAGTAGTCAGCCTGACTAGTGAGCCTCCTATCTTAATTTATTTTAGTCACTGGCTAGTGGGGGTAAAAATGGGGGTATAAAAACCAGAAGGACAGCCAACATTTTGCTTTACCCGTCAGAATTAAAAAAGGAGTTTATTATCACTTAATTGAGTTACCTTAATTTGGTCGATCGCAATTTTTTTAAATTAAATGGGGTTGATGAATGATGAATTTGTGATACGCCATATTCGCCTTTATTTATGCATATTTAGTTCAATTTTTCTCTGGTCAAATTTACTAGTGAGCCCTAAGATTTCGATTAATTTTAGTAGTCAGAGCACTTGTTTTAGTAGTCAGAGCATTTATTTTAGTAGTCAAATGCCAGGACTAGTGCCTTATGTCCAACCCTGGCTCTGGACATAAGAGTAAATTTGACGAGTCACCCTGCTTTTTAGCAAAAACTGAACTGAACTTCTACGTATTTCGTGACGAATGAGCTACATAAAAATAAATTTAGCAAGCGTAGCTTATTTTATAGAAAGGCCTATTGGAATGCGCTGAGTTGTAATTTAATTAATTTTCAGAGTGCCGTTGGTTTTTGATATATCGACAGTTTAATTCGTCTTTAATTAAAATAAAATCTCAGAGTTTTCGGAGGTCACGTGTGGTAAGAGGGTAAACGCTTCGCTACAAAATCTTCAATTTTTAATATTTAGGCTTAGTTTCTCTTTTCGGTGTTATAGTCGCGAGCCAGATTTCTCGCACGGTACTGACGAGTCCCAAATAGGACGAAACCGGTCTACCGTTGGAAGTTCTGGCTATTTTATTTAATTTAATTTAGTTTTTCACTCGAAGATCTATTTGGTCCGAGTTTCGCGTCTTTTGGTTTGCTCGAAGACCTATCGGTACGAGCTATTTGTAAGTTTTTAATTTTCTTCAAATTTGTTTAGGGTTTAGCTTTTTTATCCCTTTTCATAATGGACTAATATACTTATTCGCAAATTTTTTCATCCTTCAATTAGAATGCTCTCAGAATTCGAATCTAGGGTACGGAGTTCTATATTATCTTTGACTAGGCCTAACCAGGAATCCATACCTATACTCGGAATGCTTATCCTGCCGTATCGCGTGTGGTAAGAACACTCTGACGGCTTTGGCCCCGCCTACGATATAAAAAATCCCCTCTGCATGCGCGCGCTCCCCTTTCACGTTGTTGTTTGTTAAACCTAGGAGCAACAAAGGGGTGTTGTGTTTGTTGCTCCTAGGTTAATCTAATAGTTACGTCAAAGAAACCGTCAGCCACACCGGGACGAAAATCTGCCGCGATAAGCATTCCAAGTAGAGGTATGGATTCATGGCCTAATGGATATTTTTGCTCACCGTTTGGCGTTTTTACCCTAGGGAAAATCAGCCTTAGCGCCGGAGCTATAAGCTGTAGTTCGAAGTTCTTCCTTGCGTAACTCAGTTCTTGAAAATACAATGAATTCTTTAATAATATTTATTTTACGCAATGCCAGGTGTTAGGAAATTTTATAGATTTCTGAAATACTTTTCCGTTGTTTTCAGGCATGTTTTCGCTACTGTTCCGTCGACGGCTGGATTTTGGCGAGGATAGAGGTCAGCGCAGGGACATCACGCCCTTGGAACTGGAAATGTACAAGAGGGCGCTGCGCAGAGAACTCCAAGACAAGAGGAAACACGCCGCCACCTGCGCCACCCTCGTCTGCATCTTAGTCTGCGGCTCGCTACTGGTGGGGTTGGGTACAGCCCTCACGTGCAGCGGAATCTTCGTTCCCCACCTAAAAGGTGAACTGACTCGAGTCAAATAGGCGCTTCAATTAGCGACCGAAAACTATCGCTACGCCCCCTTTGGTTCACCATTGAAGAATCGAATAGATTCATTGCCATCTCTAATAACAAGGGCCTGTTGCCTTATCATGACGCAGGCAGGCTTGGAAATAAGTGGTGGTCACTGGGTCAAAGACCAGTTTATTAATTGCTCGGACCAGTTTTTTTATTCAAAAGCTAGGGGTTCACTGGTCTAGTGTCCAGTTTATTAATTTAAAATTATCTACCGTATTATTCACAACTGGTCTACGTGACCACTTAAATAATTCAAGAGTTGGGAGTCACTGGCCAAATAGACCAGTTTAGAAATAAACCTTATTTCCAAGCCTGGACGCAGGTGGCAATGATAGAGCCGACAAATAGATTGAATTTCCAAGACAGTTTGTTCAACCACGGCCAACTTTGACACTCGCGCAATAGCGGCCAGCCCATTCACCGAAATTCCATAAACCACTAAACTACTCTAAAAATAATTTTCCGCTGGGGGCGCTCAACGCCGAGAGATATTTTTGTTAGCAGGTTAACATAGACACTTCAACGAATGGGTTGGCCGCTATTGCGTGAGTGTCAAAGTTGGCCGTGGTTTAACTTAGGGTGGGATCGACTTATTAAACTTCTTAAAGGAACATAAAAATAACGTAAATTACATCCAAATTTTTTAATAATGCAACAGACTGTTAGGCCATATTCTTAAAGCTTAAACCAAGAAACACAGGGACGTCTCGCTCATAGCATACCCAACGCTTTATTTTTCGGCGGGGCTTTGTTGCGGCTGCGGTAGGGAGAGGGGGGGGTTAGGTGATACAGATAGTCAATAGGCGCCATCCATGAGAGATCAAAATAACTTGAAAAAAATTAGTCAGCTAACGTCGTAAGAGTTACATATTTTTAAATTATTTTATATTTTTTTAATATTTTAGGGACACAAATATTAAAAAACATAAAAGAAATTTCGTTTTTTGGAGCCACGCTGTTGCAGGCCACGTGCTGACAGATTGTAGGGCTGTGCACGTGACTCAAATAGCCTTTAAAAATTGACTCACTTTCGCTACTAGCGACATCGCGCGAGATTAATAGGAAATAGGCAGCCGCAACGAAGCTTCGTGCGCGAAATATCTACCGTGCGACGTCCCTGTGTTTCTTGGACTAAGCTTAAAGACTTCCCGTTGCCTAGGCAACTGAGTCCATAATCGCCGAACTAAAATGCCAGAAATAATTAAATTGTAGCGCGTGCACGGGCCTTTATAATAACGTAGGCAACGGTTTCTCAATGTGAAATCTATTTCCTCAACCGAAACGAATGATATTTCGTACGTAGTTATAGTGAAAGAGGTGATTACTTAGGATTTGCGGGCTATACACCGATTAAGACAGTCAGCGGCGGAAATAACGTACTCGCAAAGGCAGCGGACCACCGAAGAACATGGGGTCTGGGTCCGATGGCCCGAAGACCAACCGATCGAATGGGGGTCCAACGGACCGAAGTCCATCCAATCGAAGGAAAGCACTAACCGACCGAAAATTTAAAAATTCCTTTTTTATGAGTTAATTGCAGAAGGTTTCAACGGACCGAAATATATATTTTTAAAAAGCTGAAAAAAAAATCACTTTCGTGGACTAAGTACACTTTAAAAAAAAACTACTTTTAAAAAGTATATATTAAGGAGCTCATAATTATCGTTATCTGCAGAATGGATTCGACCGAAATCCAATTCGTTGGAAAACGATTTAACATTGAGTTCCAATCGATCGAAAATACCCCAATTGTGTGGTTTACAGCCCAATTTTGCACCTTTATATATTTTTTTAGTAGATCGAATTAAGGTTTTTTTTATAGATATATATAAGTCACGGACGTATCCAACGGTGCCTACGCGCCTTCGGCGCGCGTATATACCCTAACCTTTGCGCGCTCCGCGCGCTTACCTAACCTAACCTAACCTAACCTAACCTAACCTGACCTAATCCGAACTAATCTAATCTAAAACGTTTTTCGCATACCCTGCTATATCTCGGGGCAGAAGTAAAAAACAAAACAGTAAACTTGAACAGTAAAAAAGTTATTTTAATTTTTATTTAACGATATACAACTTTTCGGTCAGTTGAAACCTTTTCCCTTTTGTTGCTATAAAAAACGTATGTTAAATTTCGGTCGGTTGGTCCTTTTTTTCGGGCCGTGTGTTTTCGATCCGTTGGACCCCTTCGATCGGTTGGTCTTCGGCCCATCGGACCTACCCCGAACAGGGGCCCCCAAAAAGGGTTTCGCAGGGGTGGTGCTAAGACCAGAAGTTACGCTTCACACATTGTTCGTCCATGCTCCAACGTTTTCCTTTCCCCACTCGTGACCTCAACCTAGTCCTAACCATGGGCCAAATAATGATAAATCCAGGACATGACTCTGGTACCTTCACGCGTACTAAATCAGTCGTTCACCACAAGATACAGGTGGCCATTTTAGTAGGGGGGAAAGGGAGCAAATAAAATAAATGGGGAGCAAAATCAAGCAGAAATTTCCGGTTTCCCGAACGCCATCTTGTGTTGATTAACGGAATTCGGAAATAAGTGGCGGTTGTAATTCGAAAATCCTGCCATATTCGACCCCTCATTTTTAGATTAATTTTAACGATTCTAGGAAGGTTAGTGTTTAATATTATATAATGGAAAAGTTACAAATTTTAAAAATTTCTAAATTTGGTTTTTACAATAAATAACTCAAATGAACAAAATTATTACTTATTGGTCGAATTCGGGTCATCTTGGATAAATGCTAGTAATTTTATTCGCATTTGCCCAAATTGATTCGCAATAACCTAAATTTCGCTTTATTTACCCCAATTTTCCTTTATTGGCCCAAACTTATCCGCCTTAACCCCATTTATTCGGATTTACCTACATTTATTCACATTAACCAATTTATTCGCAACAACCCAAAAATTTCCAATATTTACCCAAATTTCCCTATATTTACCCATTTGAACTTATACGCATTTAACCAATTTATTCGCGTTTTCTCGATTCTATTCGCATTTAGCCAAGTTGCATTGTATTTTCGTAATTTATTTGCATTTCCTCACATTTCCCTGCTTTTACCCAATGTTTTTGCATTTACCCAATTTAGTTTCAATCAGCCCAATTTTTAATTTCACCAAAATGTCCCAATACTTATACCTCGCATATTTACCTCAATTTATCATTATGTATCACATAATAATAATTCGTTTTTACTCAAAGTTAGTAGAATTTACCCAAAATGACACGAATTCGACTAATAATTCTTAATTTTGTTCATTTGAGTAATTTATTGTAAAAACCAAATTTTTTAATTATTTAAAATTAGTGATTTTTCCTATGTTGAATCCCGTAAAGAAAATTACAAATTGAGTTGTCAAAAACAATTTCGGTTGCCATGGCAAAACGAAATCCCATTGAAAATTTTCAATGTGAAATCAACACACCCAAAACCCTGACCATCTCGGATTTTGGTGAAATTTTTCATATAGATAGTGTCTAGGGATTTCAAGCGAAATGCAAAGTTTTATTGAATTATCTCAAACGGTTTTCAAAATATGGCGGTTAAAAATTTTCAAAAAATGGCCAAAATCTAATCCCCATTGCAGCTATTCTAATTAAGCTACAGAGTTGCGAATGATGTCGTTGTACTCAGCTTTGTATGCACTTTCCAACCATATACACCATATGTACATTTAAAAAAAAATATTTTTCAAATTTCAAATTATTATTTGAATTTGATTTTTTTTTAAAAGTGTGTCATCAAAATTAAAAAACAATACAGTGAATAGTTTGTATCTACGTTAAATGATTGACCAAATTTCAAAGTGGGAGGTTCATGATAGCCTTTAATATGTATCATATATTCATATATAATAAATACATAAGTAGACAAAACGCTATGTTACCTATGGCTATAGTCTTTGTCGGGGTCGGTCTGGCAGCCCTTTATAACCGCCCTATACTGTGTATCAAATAAACTTCACTCTGAATTTATATTGCCGAATGTAACGTTTCTTACATCTCTTATGATACATTTCACGTCTGAAACGTGTCTCGAGGGCCCGAGAGAGAGAAATTTTGGGGGTTGGCTCTTCGAATTTCTTCCCCCAAAAAACCTGTACCATATTTGTTCAAGGTCAGTTTCAGATCCAAGGGTAGAGTTTCGTTCAATAAACGCCCCTTTAGTTGCCGTCTTGACCACTCGGTGGCGCCTCCGCCGAAATATTTTCAAAATTTTTCTCTTTGGAGTTTGCTCGCTATACAAGCTCTGACGTCACGAAACCCAGACTAAGATACCCGACCGAGACCCGGAATTTGTATACTTAGAGAGAATGATCCACTTATGATATAATGTATACAGGATGTCCACTAAAAATGACCCAGAGTATATAATTGAAAAGCTATTTTTCCGGGGAATTTGATATTTTCAGATCGCATATTACGCGCAGGGGGTCATGCAAATTGGTTAATAGGAAGCTAAGAAAACTAACACCAAAACCAGAAGGTCATGAATACAAATGTTCAATGACTAATTACCAACATTAAAATGTATTTCAATTAAGCTCAGATTAGGTCGGTTGAAATAAATTTGGATCTAAAAAGTGATGGCGAACACTTTTCGAACCAACCTTCCAAACTTAACGGTTTTCGAGATACATTTTGAATGACCTTGAAGACATGGTTCAAGGTAAACCGAATTTTAATAGCATAAGCTATTCTTTATTTAGCACCACAGTTACAATGCTACAAGAACATTTAAGGCAAAGTGGACAAACAATCGGCTAGGGAGGCACCCGGAGTGAACGTGTTCAAAACTGATGCAGCGTTACCTCTTTGGACAGCAATCGCGATTCTCTGCATAAGTGGGGTAGCGCCATCTATATTTTATAAAGTTGTGGGGTGGCGGAGTGGTTAGCACTTTCGCCTCGCAGCAAGAGGAGCCGGGTTCGATCCCAGCTTGTGGCACTGGGTGAAAACTCGGAACAACTCCTTCCGCGTTGAGTTTGCAAGTTCTCTCCCCGCTGGTTTAAGGGGTTTTCCCCCAAGCTCTTCGGTTTCCCCTTCCATAAAAGCTTGTTGAGGTTAACGGTAATAGTTAGTGTAGGGAGCTGTTGGCTCGATCTTGCAGGGCTTGCCACCACCCTCCTACGCAGTGTAACCCTGCCACCTGAATTAAAGGCTTCAAAAGTCGCTTGATGACTTAGGCCTAAGGTAGTGCCTTGGGTATTAGCCTAGCTGATTATTATTGATTATTATAATATTTTTACTAGAGTGAATTTATCCTCAAAATGTTGATAACGTAGCACAAGTACTTTCTAAATGATAAACACTTAATTATTGTGATCTCTTGGACATTTTTATTTATGGCCTGCTTGTTTTGGTGTTTATTTTCTTGGGTTCCTATTGGGAAATTTACATCGGTTCAGAGTCACTTGGGCATAAAATGCGATGCCGCACAACTTTCTAATTGAAACTCAACGGTTCTCAAGTCAGTTTGGTAGACGAGTTTTGGGAGCTGAAATTTTCAAACTTAAGACCCTTAACCACGATAAGGTTGTCTAACAAATTCCAGTACTCTAACAAGAGTACTTTTAAAGTTATCAGTTGAACATCGTCTTTAACACGTTATCAACTTAACGGCCTTCTTGATTTTGGCCTAACATTGCTCAACTTCCTATTTCGCAAATCAGAGCGAGTCAAAGCTAGTTAGCCATAAAATGAGACGGGGAACACTTTTCTAATTGGAACCAACTTCGTAGCTTTTACGGTTCTCAAGTTAATTTTCGAATGACCTTGAAGACATGGTTCAAGGTCATTGACATTTTCATAATTGGTTGACCCCCTGAGCGCTCTATAACAACATAAAATTTCAAAATCGTAGCTAAAACACATTTTGAGATATTCACCCTGGTCCATTTTTTTGTTAACACCCTGTATTGTCGAGTTGACTGCGCTACGTGTGTTACATAAATGCGTTAAATAAAAAATTAAATAAATACATATTTCACAGTGTTACACATGTTAGATAATAACGTTAAATTTAATATTAAATATTAAATAAATTTTGCATATTATAATATACATTGTCGATTTCACATTTAGAAGAACAGCCAATTAGAATACATCAAAATCTTTGTTCGGCATTAGAACATTGTTCTGAGAGTTCATGAACTTTGAGCAGTTAGTTTCAAAGAAGTCGACACTCTTACTTAAACTATTACATTTGTCTTGTATTCTTTTAATAGGGTTTACACCTTTATTTAAAGTATAAAAACAAGAAACATTTCTAGTTTTTCTCTGAGGAATTTTTAGTTTAACTTTTTCGAGTAGATTCGCACAGTCAATTTTGTTGGTAAGAATTTTATTTAAAAATAAAGCGTCGCGTTTAAAAAAACGATTATAAATTGTTTGTTATTTTAAGTTATTTAAGGTCTCCACATAGTTAAATGACATAGGTTTTTGAAAATAATGACAATATAAGTGAATAAATTTTCTCTGAATTCCCTCGATTATTGCGAGGAGATAATTACTACAACCTTCCCAGATTTGATGGCAATATTCTATTTTACTGCGAACCAAGCTAACATCGAGAATAACGAACACGGTTTTGGATTTTAGATTTCTTGCTATTTTACAAATTGCGTAAATGATCCGATAGCAGTCCCCTTTCAGTTTATTGATATAATTCGCGTAGAACATTTTCGAATCGAAAAGTATACCTACATGTAGGTCACTAGTGCTATTAGTACGAGTAAGGACAGTGTCGTTAATCTTGTAGTCAAACAATATACTATTAAATTTTTTAGTATACCAGATAACTTTAGTCTTTTCAGGATTTAACGGTAAACCATTCTCAGTGCTCCAGTTATCAAGTTGGGATATATCGTTTTCTAAAAATTTACAATCAATGGGTTGAACAATATCTCTATATAGCTTATTATCATCAGCGTAAGTTTTTAAGTTAGAGTCGTTTTTGATAGAGAAACGCGGGTCATTAACAAATATACTAAATAACAAGGGGCCTAAGGCAGAGCCCCGAGGGACACCTATGTTAGAAATGTAGCTCACATTCATGACTTCGTTATTTATTTTTAATATATTTTTTCTGTTCTTAAGGTAACTATTTAACCACTTCAAAACATTACCACCCATATATGTACACATGCGTAGTAAACATATTATATGTAAATATTATATATGTATACATGCGTATATGTAAACATATGTAAATATTATATATGTACACATGCGTATATGTAAACATATATGTACACATGCGTATATGTAAACATATTATATGTACACATGCGTATATGTAAACATATTATATGTAAATATTATATATGTACACATGCGCATATGTAAACATATTATATGTAAATATTATATATGTACGCATGAGTATATGGATACATAATATTTATATATGTAAATATTATATATGTACACATGCGCATATGTAAACATATTATATGTAAATATTATATATGTACACATGAGTATATGGATACATAATATTTATATATGTAAATATTATATATGTACACATGCGTATATGGATACATAATATTTATATATGTGCATATATGTATTTATTATATATGAATATATGTATACATATTAATGGCTATCATTTTTTAAAAACCCTTTTTTTTAAATAATGTTTAACTATGAACCCATGAACCTCCCACTTTGAAATTTGGTCAATAATTTAACGTAGATACAAACTATTCACTGTATTTTTTAATTTTGATGACGCACTTTTTAAAAAAAAATCAAATTCAAACAATAATTTGAAATTTGAAAAATATTTTTTTTAAATGTACATATGGTGTATATCGTTGGAAAGGGCATACATAGCTGAGTAAAATGACACCATTCGCAACTATGTAGCTTAATTAGAACAGCTGCTATAGGGGATTAGAAAATATACCAGTCATGTGATTTTGGCCATTTTTTTAAAATTTTTAACAGTCATATTTTGAAAACCGTGAGATAATTCAATACAACTTTGCATTTTTCTTGAAATCCCTAGACTATCTATATGCAAAATTTCACCAAAATCCGAGATGGTCATGTTTTTGGGCGTGTTGATTTCACATGGAATGCCCCTTAGGGGATTTTCTTATACTAGATCCCCGAGTTTGAATCACCTCGGGTCGTAACCTTGTAACTAGGTATAAATAAATAAATATAATTATTATTAATCATAAATTAAATAATAATTATTAAACCCAGTAATACTAATAATAATAAACCGAATCTGATTCTATGCCTTTGAACTGAAAGAATATAATTTTGTTTGCAGGTAACCCGACACCGTGGCTAGTAACCGGGCCTACCTGCATCGTAATCGGAATACTAGTGCTGTTGTTATCGGTGGAAATCATTATAAAGAAAAAGAAAGTGGCCATCGACGACCTTTCGTCGGGAAGAAAGAAAACGTCCTCCTCGGACACGCAGGTCAAACAGGTCAAAGCCCTTCCCATCTGGAGGGGGATGGACAAAGCCAAGAGCACGGGAAACCAGGGCACGTTGCCGCCATTACCCGAAGACTCGTCCGAAGAGGCGTCCGATAGGCCTTTGATGGTCGTCGCCGAATGCCAAGGCCCGAGCACTTCGTCTTACGCGTCCACGTCGGGCTCTTCGTCCCTAAATTCCAGTCCCTTGACGCCCTTAGAAGCCGGCCGTTCTCAGTCCATGATGTTGTTGGACCCGGCTAAACTGGAAAGGAAATTTAGCAGGAGTATGCATAGCGAAATGGACGGCCATACGAGTACCAGCGATCTGCTGAGTACGGCCAGTTCGAGCAGCACGAGTTGCGAAACGAAAGAGTCAACCCTTTGACAGCGGCTGGACGGGGTCTTTCTCGATTCAAACATATCAGAAATTTGCTAACCTTAAAACGTTGAAACTATCAAACCGGCCTTTGTGATAACGAAACAAAAACCGATCAAAATCGTACCACGGATTAACAAACTGAGACGTAAATATTTTAATTGCTACCAGTAAATCTCGCATAAATTATACATTTTGTAAGTATGAAATTGGTATAAAATAGACTAGGCCGATAGCGTAGAGTTATATAGAAATATTTTGTCTAAATATAACCAAAAGAACCGAGCCACGAACAATATTTTACGTAAATTGGAAAAATGACAATTTCTTGTGCAAGTAGCGTGAGTGGATTTATGTTAAATCTACTTTAATAAAAAAAACGCGTTTTCAAAGGCACCCCGTTTCGCACAGATATACCGATTTTATCGTGAAAATAAAAGACTTTTATACAACAACGACTCGATATTTTAACGATTTAGAAGGTTGAAATTTAGTTAAATTTAAAAAAAAATATTTTCGTATTGAAACCAAACGGCTTAGGTTCCTACACAGACACGAAAGCGGGAAAAGTTAAAATTTGGTAAGGCGACACTCAATAGGCGAAAGCTATTCGCTAGTTTTGGAGTGATTTTTTAGGAAATAGCGAGCAACTGTTATTGCATGGAAGAAGCTGGTAGTTTGGGGTCGCTCTAGTCTACAACTATCGGTTCAAATAGTTTCACTTGTCCTACTAAAGGTTACTAAAGAAGAAGCTTATTCTGAATTTAAAAATACCAACAACCAAAAGTCTTTATTCGTTTTAGATTTACCCTGTCTATAGACGCGACTAAATACGAAGTTTACAACTTTCGAGCCATGTTAAAAACATTTTTTTATTAAAATTTCTTTTGCATTTCACAATTTGAAAAATGGGGCCCTCCAGAATCTTGGGACCCTAGGGCAGTGCCCTTTTTGCCCAATGGGAAATACGTCACTGCTCCAAAGGTTTGAGTTGCCTTAGAGAGATCGGGAAGCCCGTACTAGTTCGGAGGAATACAATTTTCTATTCCAGGATGCGTAGTCTTCACAGGAACATTTTATAGAATGTTCCCGGTCTTCATCTTCCTAGGTGGAAACGGGACTGAAAATCAAGGAACTTTATTAAAGTACGCCTGGCGCCACCTATGAACGACTGCGGGAACTTTTTATATTGAAAATAAAATTCCTTCCTAGGTTACCATCTGACATGATCTGAGTCTTGTGACGATTCTTTTATTTATAAAATAGAATGTTCTTTGGAAAAGCACAATTCATGTCTTAATAATTTAATTGTTTTAATAAAATTAATTTAACTAAAGTAGTATAATATTATATATATTATTAATTTATTATACTACTTAAGCTAAATGAATTAAATATAATAAATATGAAATAATAATCGGTTAATAATCAAAGAATCATGAAGCAAAAAGTAAGAATCACTTGGCTATTGGCCTTGAAACAAGATAAGTTTGGTCAATTTTTTCCTAATTGATTCTTTGTTCATTTTCTCATTTAGGGCTCTGGCAACTTTTCTTAACCCAATATTTGTAAAAATGTTAATGATGTTTTTAACAAGGTAGTTTAAATGGTATCTCCAGACGAATTCTTGATTAAACATGTGCTCGGTTAAATCTTTGAAATGTCTTAGGCATCAGGCATCGTCTTACAAGCGTTTCAATTCTGAGTGGAATATTTTGGTAATTATAAACAAATTAAATTAAAAACTAACTTTCTATAGTTTTTTTAATAATTTTTGGCATAAAATCGTCATATAATGGGTAGGAAATTTGCGATTTCCTGTTGTAAAAACAACGGGAGAAACAAAATCGTTTCTTGACATAAGTATTAACTACATAAGCATAACAAAACAATAGAAAGTTAGTTTTTAATTTAATTCGTTTAAAATTACCAAAAGATTTCCAAGTAAAAACACAGTTTTGTTAAAAAAATAGGCTTGAAGCCATTGGAAAACCAGAATGGCTACCAAAAGAAACGGATCATTTTGGAAAAAACACTACCATTAAACTACTTACTAACACAGCAACACCTACACTTTTACGAAAATCACTTAAATCAGCTTCTAGAATTGTACTATTATAGAAAATAAATCATAAAGGGTTTATTTAGTTAATTAAGCTTAATGTTAAATTTATGTGATTTTGAAGGAATTGTTTCACAGTTTAAATCTACCTATAAGAGATCTTTTATGGCAAAGCCAGAGGCTTCCAGCTGTTCCAATGTCGTAGCCCTAGACAATACAAAAGTTCCTAACTTATGCGAAGCTACTAATAATTTTCTACACAAGTATACGACCTAATATGATGAAGCACTTACCAATGAAATTGAAGACGATGATAATGCTGATTTTTAATTTTATTTTGATGGATCAAACCTGTTCAGAGACAATATTATTCATTATGTTGTTGGCTTTGTTGTAAGGAAACTGCGAAAATGTCACCAAAGCAAGGCAGCATTAGAAGAAAACGCAAATGACAATAGAAGTTTTCATGACAATTGCGTTTCATCCGTGATCGTGGTGGGTTGATACATCCGTCTAAGGATATAATAAAGATCATTGAACAATATCTTTTATTGGCCCATGATTGAACTCTCAGGGAAATGCATCCGAAGTCTAAACCTTGAGAGATGTGGCGGTTCAATAAAAAATACTCCACTCAGAATTGAAACGCTTGTAAGACGATGTCTGATGCAAGAAGACATTTTCAAAGATTTAACCGAGCACATGTTTGATCAAGAATTTGGCTGGAACCACCATTTACACTACCTTGTCAAAAACAGCATTAACATTTTTACAAATATTAGGTTAAAAAGTTGCCAAGACCCTTAATGAGCAAATGAAGAGGGAATCAATTTGGAAAAAATGGACCAAACTCATCCTGTTGTTGTGATACTTACTTTTCTCTTCGTGATTCTTTGATTATGAACCGATTATTAAATCATATTTATTATGTTTAATTATATATATTATACTACTCTAGTTAAATGTATTTTATTAAAACAAGAAATGTGCTTTCCAAAGAACATTCTATTTTATAAATAAAAGAAGCGTCACAAGACTCAGATGGTAACCTTGGAAGGTATTTTATTTTCAATATAAAAAGTTCCTGCAGTCGTTCATAGGTGGCGCCAGGCGTACTTTGATAAAGTTCCACTAATGGTAAGCTGAAAGCCTATGGAGGAAATCCGGTCTGGGGCTCTATATTATTATAAACTCAATGTCCCAAACCGACATAGCGGCCAGCCCATTCGCTGAAGTTAATCTACGAACAGAAATATATCTCGGCGTCGAGCGCCCCTAGCGGAAAATTATTTTTAGAGTAGTTTTTGCATTGAAGCCAATATAAAAACGAGCGTGGCGCGCTGAACGCCAATAGTTTATATCGGGAAAATCCTTGTTCATGGAATTTCGGCGAATGGGTTGGCTGCTATTGCGCGAGTGTCAAAGTTGGCCGTGGTTAAGCAGATCGTTATTTTAGAGGCTTTTAGAGTGAATAGGGCGTCATTCTGGTTTCCCAAACCGACAAAAATCGACACGTTTTTAAAACCAATAATAATAATAATAATAATTTATTGGTACCGTAAGTTAAAGCAACTATCGGCTCTATCATTGCCACCTGTATTATGAAAAGGCCCCTGTTATTAGAGATGGCCATGAATCTATCAAAATTTTCGAAAAAAAAGACTTTCGTGGAGAGCGTGGAGCCATCTATTAATGGGAACGGAAGCTAAAATTCAAAATAGCGAAACAATAACGTCGTCAGAGAGCCATTATAGGGTATTATATTTAGACCACTTTTACTCTGCTTAGTGAACTTCAACCTAAATTATATATCCCATATAAAATATATTGGAAACAATTACTATAATTGAAGTTATTGACAAATTTACAAACGAGCCAA
Source organism: Leiobunum rupestre (assembly GCF_980474605.1). Taxonomy (NCBI): domain Eukaryota; kingdom Metazoa; phylum Arthropoda; class Arachnida; order Opiliones; family Sclerosomatidae; genus Leiobunum; species Leiobunum rupestre. The sequence goes on along the minus strand of NC_143384.1, from coordinate 97,953,537 downwards.
TCAACGCGAAGCATACTTTTATGCCCCGCCTTTTGAGTCAAAATGTAGCTTCAGCATCTTGTTTTTAATTCGATGCTAGCGACATCTGTTGAAAAAAGAGCTACTTCACCCAGAGCCGACACTTGCTTTAAAATAATTATACGACTTTATATATTTAATTAGGATATAAAAATAGATTACGACAACGGTACAATTACGTATTTTTGTTTTTTTTTTCTCTATATAAATAGAATGTATAGCACAATTAACATATCACATCTTTTAAATATGGCCTTGCTTTTTTGTACTGTTTTTGGGATGAAAATAGCATCTTTCTAGCGTCCGCTATTACCGCCAGAAAAACAAGCCAAAATAAACCTCATTGCGTAATACTCGAATTCACAGTACGAAGCCTGATATCGTTTGATTGTGATTTTTCAAACTCGTTGCATACCCAGGCTAAGCCTTCGTTGATTCCTCGTCCTTCCTTAGCACTCGTTGCTTGGATATGCCACTATTCAAACAAGTAGTTTAAAATCCAGAAATAAACGAAACGATTTTGAACAAAATCCGTTTTTATCATAGCTAGAGGAAACGTATATAAAGGTCTAGATAAAATATTTCAAAGGGAGTGAATACGGAGGTGACAGCTAGCAGAAACGCGTAATTTCTGCAGGCTATCCTTATAAGGCGCTATCTATGGCTAAGAAAGCTCGTGCTATCGTCGCGAGAGCCATTGTCTCCTGCTTAAAAATTATACTAAAAGTCACCAACAGATGGTGTCTAAAGACTACGGCCTGCGGAAAGGTCAAGCGCTTAGTACTAAAATGCTAAGAGAGCTCGCGCTCTTGGTCACGTGCCTTCCTCGGTGTCAATTCCGTATTTTATGTTAGGCTTCCCCCGAAATTTATCTAGACCTTTATATACATTTCTTATATCTATGGTTTTTACCCTGTGTCCTTTAACATCGTTTAGGCCTAATTTCTCCGCTATCTCGATAGGGCTCATGACATTTGGAAGGTCTTGCTTATTAGCGAAGATGATAAAAATAGCGTCTCGTAGCATTTCATCAGATAACTATATCAAAATAATTTAAAACATTAATATTAAAGAGAGATTGCTAACATTAGATAGATTCAGGAAATTAAAGGTATAAACACTTGGTAGGAAATAGACGCTTAAATCTTGGATAAAAAAAATAGTAGTTCCTACCTGGATATATCACACTAGCGTTCCGCGTGCATTTCCTAAGTGTTTGTTAATGGTTCTGACTTGTAGAAGTCTACGTGTTACGGGAGTTTCGGAAATTCCGCTAACTTCGCCGAAGCGGCGCTGCTGTCGCAAAAGCCATTTGCTGGTCAGGTTTTTGTTCAAGTGATATATCCAGATAGGAACTACTATTATTAATCCAAGCTTAAATCATGGGCCCATGCTTAAATAAAACATCTTCAAGGAAATCGCCAAGAAGTAATATTTCCGAGAGCCCAGACTTGTAAGTTACTGTTTCTTGGCGACCGAAAACTATCGCTGCGCCCCTTTTGGTTCACCTATATAGGTAGCAAAGCAGATGTTATTTGATTTTCCTCATCGTTATTCGTAAATTTGAATTTGTAAATAATGGTATTCAAATTTTAATATAATTTTTGCATCGTTTGCTTATCTTTTAATAAGTTTATTTAAGAAAAAACGTTTTTATGAATTTTTAATTTGTCTGTAGCAGACACTAGATCATACTAGCTACCTCGGATAAGCTAACGTCGTTACGCCCATTGAGTTGGGAATATTAATCTAGAGATCCAATCAAATCTGCTCCCCGCGAAACAATTTTTCGAAAATTACGATTGTGTCATCTCCTCTAAAATGACGAGAAAACGTTATCATATGACCCGTGGCGCCATCCATTATTTTTGAAAAAAAAATATTTTTGCCGGAAAACGCGTCTTATTTGAACGAACCATTGAGAGATAGACGGCGCCACGGGTAGAATGATAAGGTTTTCTCGTCATTCGGGAGCAGACGGCAGTATTCTTATTTTTTAAAAACTTGTTTCGCGAAATACTGAAATCCAACGTTTTGATTGGACCTCTAGATTAATATTCCCAACTCAATGGTTACGCCACATGGACTCGATTGAATGTAGCGCTTGTTGAGAACGTTGTGTTTTTGCTAAGCCTTACTATGTCGAAAAAAGCTACCGTACATGTAAACCACGCTTGTTTTGATGGGAATCATCAAGGCCACCACACTCCACCTGAGATATTCCAAGTGTATGCACATATAAGTTCCTGATAGGGCGTTTTTAAATTTAACGTACCAGTCTGTTATGAAGTTCGTACCGGTCCTCGTCAATTCTTTCTCTATCACTGCTGTCGACTACGTATATGACAATTTTTACATTTGGATAGTAATGTCTTTTCAATGGTCTAATTTTATCTCCACCACCAACATCCCAAAACGTTAATAGAAAGTTCTTATATTCAATCTCCTCCACGTTAAAACCTAAAGAAAGAATTTGTCAACCGTAATGGCCGCGTGGATTAATTACGAACAGCGATATTCCACTCTCTTCAAATTACCAAGGTGGTGCAAAAACGTTTGTTGATGGCGTTCTAGCGGCAAAAATCAAATGAAAAACCAAATCTGGGCATGCGCGAAAAAGGGGGTACACGGTAGGAAGGAACTCGCAAAAATTTGCTCCGATCTCGATCCGTTGATGTGTCGAAATTCGCAGATCGATTTTGAGCGATCTCGGAGCACCCGAGAGCGGGAAATGGAACACGCTAATCTTGATCGGAGCATATCTGTGCACGCAAATGGAACATTAGGTGGTTTTTTTTCGCCTGTCCTAGGTTTTTTGAGCAGGTTAAAAAGTGTAGACATATGACGTCATTTTACTTCAATTCTGTCTTGACGATAAAAACTATTTGGAGTAAGAAGGGAGTAGTTAAAGGTTAAAGGTTATTTATAAAAAGCTTACCCGCCATGTTTTCGTGAAACGAAATTTAAGCAGACGACAAAGCTAGATTACTCCCTCTACACCTCCTTTCGAGGAGGAGTAAAAAGTGTAACCTTAGAGCTCTGGAACAAGCGAACAAAATTCGGGACAGGGTAAATTTTACCCCGAGAACAGGCGAATAAAAAGTCTTAGGCTAAAAAGTTTACACTTTTTGTCCCTGGACAAGCGAAAAAAAAACACCTATAATATGTTGATCAGAGCGATCTAGAGCGCTCGAGAGTAGTTAAATTGAAAACGCTATCCAGGATTTGTATGTACTGAGTCCACATAACTCTCCAAACATTAGGCTTAGAAGGGCCAGGGATATCTCAATCGAAAGGAAATATCATGTCCTCGGTAGCCCGTCATGAATTTTTGGAGATCTAGGGCCAACAATTGTTTGTCATTTGCCCATTTTAGTGCTATATGGCGATATTCGACTTTTAATCTACATAATCTTTTTGAATAAAGACCGACTTGGTTGAAAATTATATTTTTAGTTAGTGCTGATCATTTTGGAACTACTTAAGAAATTTTAATTTTAAATGAGATTTCTGGTCAATTCGTAGGACCCCACACCCCGTGTACGCACTATTGTGATATTCGAATTTCGTGCCTATTGATACAGGCGCCATCTAACTGCCAAAAACATTGAGTGCATACATGGTGCATATAACGCGTTCACGTGTCTCTACCTTATTTCCAAAACCAGGTAACTTGAAAAAATCGGTTTGTCTAAACATTTATTTAAATTAACATGTTCGCCTTTCGCTACCTTATTTCCAAAAGCAGGTAACTCGAAAATTTCATTTTCGATAAAATTGCTCTTGGGTTTAAGTTAATACACAAGATAATTCAAAAGTAGTTCAAATTTTAATTTAATATTTAAAATATATTTAATACATCGGGGGATTGTGTGTATTTAAATGTACGTTACATCTTTTTTCATTACTTTTCAACTCGAAAATTAAGGGGTCGAATATTCGAAGCATGTTCCATTTCTTTCTCAATCGAAGTTAAATCAATGGACGTTATTCCTATTTATTCCAAGTGGCGGATTTTGGAAGCTGATAATCAGAATTGGGGAAGCAGACGAAATTTTATCAGTGTTTCCATGCATTTGTTTCTTCTAATTTATTTATTGAACACTAAAAAATATACAGCAACCATATGTTTCGCAAACAATGAATATACAGATTTTCCAAGCATCTTTTGATGTAAAAGAACGATAAGCGCATAGAAACCCTGTTAAATATCGTCTGCTTCCCCAATTCTATACATCAGCTTACAATATCCACCGCTTCAAGCAGTCTCATATGGACAGCAATACTAGATTAATTCCATGCGCCGTTTTTCCCCGCTTGCATATGGTTTAACATTTTCTTTCCGCTGGAGCGCCATTAGTAGACATTTTAGGGTTTAATAATCAGTGATGGCACGGCCAACTTTGATCTCTCGCGCTACAGCGGCCGACCCATTCCCCTAAACTGTACTATAACATGTAGAAGTTCAGCGCCACGCTCGTTTTTGTATTGGCTTCAATGCAAAAACTATTCTAAAAATTATATTCCGCCAGGGGCGCTCAAACCATACACATCTTTTGCTCATAGGTTAACATAGAAACTTCAACGAATGGGTTGGCCGCTGTAGCGCGAACAGCGCGTGATCAAATTTGGTCGTGGTGATGGTAGTTGGTAATCAACGTGATAATGATTAGTACCTATGGTATGTATTACTTCTATAAAATGGCCCAACTTCAATCGATAAAGAATGGTCGTTTTTCCGGAACCGTCCAGCCCGTCTAAAAGTAAAAATTACGAAAAAGATCTGATTTACTTTCAGTTAGGTTCCAAGCCACTTTCAAACTGTAACTGTCGTATGGTAACACTGCAATTTATCTTCTCTTTACTTACCCATAAAAATACGGATTGGTTTTTTTCCAATCGTCAAAATACTGGAAACACTTTGGCCCATAATGATTAGAGCTAACGGCTACAAACTAAATGGTAAAAATATTGTATTTCAAACATAATTCTTTATTTTATCTGACACAAACGTCGCGATAGGATATATATATATAACGCCGAAAATTTGCGTCATCCTTAACCTCGTATTTTTTTTCGCGTTATCGCGAATGAGGTATGAAACAGCGTTGCCAGGTTCCGATTATGTATTAAAATTATCAAGTGAAAAAGGCTATAGTACTCGTACGTTTTGGGAAAAATAAACGGGAAATTTAAATTTTGTTGAAATATTGGCGTTACACTTTGGGAAGTTTACGTACTAAATTTTGTTTTAAATGGTTAAATGGCCCCAACTTTTAACCTGTACGATAATTTATCGTTAGTCTGGCAACCCTGGACTAAGAACATGGATATTTAGTAAGGTGCGTTCATGGAAGCAAGAGTACACGCTACAATAACGGTAGGACAACATATTCTTCGACACAAAAGTTACCCCAAAATCGAAGATTTAATATTGAGTCTCGAATATCTCGGATTTGAAAACGAAATAAAATAATTAACTGTATAAATGTGCAAAGATAATCATCCTAAATAACATTCGTTAATGCAATTAAAAATAAAACCATTTAGTAGACTATATTTATTTTGTCCTAAACGGTGTTGGGGTTTCTTGATGTAACAAAATTAAGGCTCGAAATGTCATGGTTTGTCTACACTGGTAGGATGAGAAATGCCTCAAAATTACCTTGTAACCGCAACTAAAATGCCAATTTATAAAATTGACATTGGAATGCCACCCAATAATGAATTCGTAAAAATCCCAATTCTCAGTTTGAGGGACGATCTTTACCTACGATTTATTCAAAATCGGGATTAGTTAATATCATCTTTGGTTAGACACAAAAGCAGAAATTTAAACCAAATCAAGCTGGCAGCGACACCTCGCCGTAGTTAAAAATATTTTTTAATGCAGATATTATTGCGAAAATGGCGTCCCAAGTAGTCAGAGCTATTCCTCGTCAAGTAAAACCTGTATTATCTATTGATAAATTAGAAGCTAAAAGGAGAGTTTTCAATTTGTACAAAGCGTGGTATCGTCAAATCCCATACATAAGTAATTATTAGTTTCTTTAATGAAAATTCATCTAAATTTAAGAACCTACCATTAAGCCTTGGTCGTTAACCTTCCTTAAGTTCAAGAGTACGATGTGCCGATTACAGTAGATAAAGGAAGGTCTAAACTGCGAGAAGTCTTCTTGAAAAACAAACATGTTCGAGATATAAGAGCTATTGATATGCTGGTTATTAAAGTCAGTTAATTTTAACTTGAATTTTTAACCTATAACTTTAAATTTAACATCCAAATCTATATCATTCAGGGACAAATGGAACTGGTGGAGACTGTGAAGCGTTGGAAACAGAATTGCCATCTCATGACATATTTCGAAGAAACAGTGAACCCAAAACCAAAGGACTTCATGTCCAAGTTCTTGCAGGGCCAAGATTAGACACTTTAAATTATAAACTGAAACCCAAATGGTAATTACTATTTAGTAAAAAGGTATGGAAATAACCACTTGTTCGTAGCGTTGTAAATAAATTTATTTGTTCTGAGAATCCTCTAAATTAAATGATACCTCCTATAAACAAGATAAACCTTGTTTGTAAATGCATGTACTATTCATCATAATAGTACCAATCTATATCAAGTACCTCTTGAATGGTCTTGGCCATCAAGGCTGATACTTGCGCTGCTATTTTACGGCAGTCTGTATCGCAATCTTTAGTTAATACATCTAAAATTAGTCAAAGAAAATTTACATTACGACTAACAGTTATTTGTATTAGAAATGTGTGGAAACTTACCTTGCAACCACGACTGATATTCAAACAACTCCGATTGAAATTCTAAAACCAATAACCCTGCAGGGACATTCAATAAAACCATCGATAGAGCAAAGAGCAATGATTGTCTAACGAACCTAGGGAAAGTGAAAGACCATTAAGATAATGAACAATGTATTTTCTCAATTTAAAATTTCTTAAAAAGTCCAAAGATAAAGGCTAGCTAACAAGTTAAAAAAATTAGTAAAAGAAGCATACGTATTGTAGTTTAATCCATCTGCAGAAAAACTGATCTAAATATTGCCGAAATTGTTATATTACGAATCTTCTTTTGCTACGAATATAACAATTTCCGAGATATAGCAATCCGTTTTTCTGCAGATGGATTTTACTTAAGAATAGTTCTATATTTTTTGGAGATAAATCTATCATACATACTCTTGAATTTGTTCAAAGCACTTTTTTGATTTGTTTTAATTTCATAAGAATGGTGCAAGATAAAGATATGCAGTTTTTTTATAGGTGAACTAAACCTGATCACACATTTTAATTTAGACCCTTTAAAATTGGCTGTTTAAATAGCACTTTAGCCATCGTTTATGGTGCCTAATAGTTTCAACTTTAAAACAAACTCGTTAATTTGTTTCATATTTTGCAGTCGAGATTATGTTTAGAAACATACAAGTTTTTACTCTATCTGGTTCCGTAAATTATTTGAGTCTAACACAATACAGTGTAATGTTGAGGGAGTTCTTACACCATGTGGTGGGATAATATATCACTAAAAATTGTAAGGTTTCAGCTTAAACTAAGAAAACAAATCTTACACTTCAACATGGTATCTAAAGATCCATAAAAACTCCAATAAATGTTTTGCCAACTTTTTCACAACCTATGAATTTTAAAATAATATTTAGGACAAATTCAAATACATGGACAGCAATAACTTAAGAAGAATAAACTCACCAATGAATTTGATGCAGAATTAATAAAAATGCCAAGGGTGTATATTAATCGTGCTAATAAATAACTATCATCGCCTAACAGATCAAACGAGTTTTGTTTACTGTTGGGAAGGGAACCACATACATGAATTAAATCATACAAATTTATAAATTGAAAAAACTGAAAAATATCATGCATGTCCAATTTTAATTTTTTTTGGGATAATTTTGACACAAAAATGTTCAATGTCGTCTAAAGTATAATAATAAAAAAAAATCGGACACGCTTTTGGTGTGTTGATATTCACCCAAAAAAACTTACCTATCATAATTGGTTAAAAGAGGGAAGAAAAAAGATCCAGCTACTTTTGAAAATTGATTTTCAACTTCTATCGGAGGTTCAACACAACGACCCTGGAGACGTGATAAATAATATTAAGCATACTAAACTTTTGACAGAATTAACCATTGAAACTTACTTTACTTATAATTCTGGTTTTGTTTTCAATTCTCTTCCTTAAAACTTCTTTCCAACTAGATGGTTGCGACTCGCTAGCCTCAACTCTCCCTAATTGCATATTTCGTTCTATTGGTTTGGCAGATATGTTTTGAATTCCTGATAATTGTTGACTCGCTGCAGCCATAACCTATGGGGAAAAATCATCGATATTTATGTACTAGGGTACAAAAAAACGCTGTGAATTATATAAAAACACACCTCTAACATGTCCAAGCGTTGCCTTATGGAGTAATTACGATCGTAAAATTGAGCAGTCATATACTTTGACACTTCTTCGGGGCTGTTGACAAGTATGGCAACCAAGGCTTTAAACCTCCATGGAACAAACTGATCGCAGGCAAAGTTATTATCTAAATGGAGAAGAACTTTCGCTATTTCTTCAGAAATCTAAGACATCGAAAACAAGTTAGCATTTTGTTACAGATTTAAGAATAAAATTAGAATAAGTTATCATACTTCTTTAGCAGAGGTTGGTTGTCTTTTAATCAACTGTTCAGCACATTCCAAACAAGATTGTGTCCATTCCGGCTTTGTGTGATCTATGAGACCTTGAAAGCAATCTCGTATATAGAGTGGAGTTGAAGAACTAGGCAGCTCGGTATCATCCGTTAAATCATACGGCTCCAAGTCATCATCACTTATAAAAGTAATGATAAGTCAATATGAGAATAAAATTAATTTCTACTAAGGGAGAATGACAGTCATGGTTGAATTTTTAGGGTGGGGGTAAGGAAAAACGTATCCCCCATGTGCTTCAATACCGTTGGAGCACGCAGTTTTCGGGTACCACCAGGGCCGTAACCAAGGGGGAGGGGGGGGGGGGGGGTTGGGCCGTGACCACCATGAAACGTATGGTTGTATATACATTTTTTTTATTTGTTTCCATTGCGTGCCCCCCCTGAAATAAAATCCTGGTTACGGTGCTGGGTACCACCACTAAGACAAGGGGCTAGTCACTCCTCGTAATCGGTGTACAAGCCCGTATCTTTGACTGTGCTAATGAGAGTCTGTAACTTTATCAGTGTTGGGTATGCGCAAGATATCAGTCAGATTTAGGAGCAACGATATAAGTTACATTAAGTCATTCCCCCCCCCCCAAGTATAAATAAATACAATTTTGATGGGAATTTCATGAATTTGACAATATCTTAACCATTATTTTTTTGTTATCTTAATGGCAATTTTTATAACTGCACCATCTATACGTATTTTTAGGAACCTCAATTGTTATAAATAGGGATGCACAAACATTATGGACCTATATATCGTCCGATATTAACAGCCACGAATAGCCGACATATCAGCTGTACCCATATTGGTGCATTCCTAATTATAGAGCCTAGTACTAAATAAAAACCGGGCTGTAGTCACTGTTTAGAAATAAACCTCATTTAATAGGCCATAATTGCAATTACCTATCAATATCTTGTTTTGCAAGGTTATCAGTGGTTACAGGTTCAGAAGTACTCTCAGAGATGGAAATATCAGCTGGGCTTTGGATATTTGGAATGTTTTTGGAGGGACTTGATTCTTCTGGTTCAACTTCCTTTGGTTCTTCAGGTATTTTGGTAAATGCGAGTAGGGCCTTCACTTCATCTGTCTCCTCATATTCAAACTCCAATTTTGGACCATCTGGTTCCAAAATGGACATGTACAACTGACCTATAACCATTCCTTGGACCCGTATCGGTTCTGATGAGTTACTGATATGCATTTGAACGCCTCTCATGACCCAAGTAAGGTACCCTACCAAAGATTATGTGTCGATTTAAGTACTATTCCAAATCAAACACCAAATTTCTATAAGATTATACCTTGTTTATATGACCTAAAATCAATATTCTTTAAGTAACCTGCGCACATGACCAAGGCTGCTGTCCAGGCAAAGTTTTGCTCGTAAGATAAGTAACGCAATGATGTTGCATCCGACCAGGATTGCAGAACATGAGATATTAACTATAATATAATAATTTTTATTAGTATCTTCTTAAGATGTTCGTCGAAGTAAAAAATCTATAGACCTCTAAAAATAATTTATGATCTTCTTGAATTTCGTCTTCGGCTAAATATCCAATACAATTTCGAAGTATTCTAGTCTGTAATCAATGTTTTCCATTAGCAGAACAATTATTAAATAACTTCGTAAGGCTCAAAACCTACATTTTCAGATTGTCTAATCAAAATAAATTTCTGGCTGATGAGGAACTTTAAAGTTTGTTTCACTAGTCTCTCGCCGATGAAGTACTTAACATAGCCATACCTTATAAAAAAAGATAAAATTTATTTAAAATTGGTTGAACCAAGTCAATTCAAGATTAAAAAAGGCAACAATTACCAAGGAATGTTATTCAATAGCGGCCTCAAAACATTTTCTAAACACCTGTCTTGGACGCCGACAAACAAGCGACTAGAAGCTTTCCTCCAAATGAAGTTACTTTTGCATTCATTCAAAATTTTGGGGGTGATTATTTCAAATATTAAATCTATAAATATAAATTAAACTGAAATGGGTAGAGTTTCAGTTAAAAATACAAAGCTTTAAGTATTAACCTGCATAGCCAGTCAAACACAAACGTCCTAAAAACTGGCTCATAAATTCCAAAGAAGCATTACGATTATGAGATAGCTCCTCGCAAACTTGAGCCAATGTGATTATTATTGCATCCGAACACAAGGTACCATAGCTCGTTTTATCGAATGGTGCACTATCAATTAAATATTTTTAATAAACTGAAACCAAGATAGTTTAATAAATGAGGCTCAAAATAAGAATTGTATTTACCCAACTATTCCTGATAATTTATTTGCTACGCGATCTGGTAATGAAACTAAAAAACTTATGAGATGAGTCCACATCGGATTAGGAACTTTTTTACTAATACTGCTAGAATCAGCCACTGCTAAATACGACTGATCAAACATCATTTCTCTAAAACTATGGCCTGCAACAAATTTCTTCAGAATAGATAAAATAACATCTTGCTTAACACTTGGGCTAGAAATTAACGGTTTGATTACATATAACTCTAATATTACATATGCATCTATCAATACATACCTGGTGGTCTCCAGCGCACGACACAGTGCTGACAAAGCTTCAGCATGGCAACCGTGAGTAAAAATACCCTGGTAGACTTCTATCTTCCAAGTTAAATCGAACGTGTCATGCTGTATGGCTTTTAAAAGTCGCGTTAGCAATCTTTCAAACAAATTTATGACGTTTTCACGCACCGCCTCTTCGCAATATCTAAGCTTGCCATTTAATGGCAAACAGCTATTTAAATTCTTTAGTATCTCCCACGGAATCTCTGTTAAGCCTTGGTCCCCGTTAGACAGGTTATCGAGAGGCCTAGATTTTCTTTCCAACGCCAGAAATATTTCGTCCAATTGAACGAGGTATTGAAAAACACTTTCCATTTTAACATTAAAAATAAATTACCTAATAAAACACTATTTAACTTACGGCGTCTTTTTGTTAGACAAAAAGCACGCCGACTACTCGAGTCGTAGCTGACGAAATGGAAAGTGAAAGGAAAATTTCCGATTACGGAGAAAACAAAGAGGGTAGGAAGAATCACACCCCCAAATCCAACCTATCGCGTCGTATCGTCCGAGGATCAATTCGTCGTTGATTGGTTGAAGCGACAACAGAGAAAATATTTCAACAGAAAGCGAAATTTTTCCAAATTACTTTTCTTTCAAAATTTGTAGCCCCTAGCCCCAGAGCCCTTCAGCCTCCCGGGCATAGTTATTTTTCGGGTCAAATGTTGACCGTCAAAAATGTCAAGGTTGAAAGAAGTTGGTTAAGACCAAAAATTTAAAACTCTTCGGCTTTAAAATGTATTTGCCAGAATTAAAAATTTCATAAATTTTACAAAATGGGAAATAAAGTCGACTTTATTTGTATTGTAGAGCGAAAAAACTATATATCAATGATTACTGGATTAGATTCACACATTTAATTACAAAAAGGGAGAAAATAGCTGATATAAAATCCTTATGACAAGGTAATTTTTTTTGTTTGCCAGAAAAAAAAACAAAAACCATATAATTTGGTATCATTTAACTGTTTGTTCTCTATAAATAAGAATTTTGGTGGGAAAAGAGTTCTAAACTGGCTCACATAGGAAAATAAAACAGGTGCTTAAAATAACGTGTTGAACGAATATCTAGAGGTTAGAGACATAAAAATAAAAAAGGTAGGAAAATAAGATGATACATCACAGTTTTCCAACTAGAACTCGCGCCTGCTCACCGTTTAATATTTAAATTTCGCCACTTCTTTCTATTTAATCTTTGCTAACTCATTTGACAACCAATCTAAGCCTTCGTAAAGTCCTTGGCCTTGCGTTGCACACGTAGCTTGGATATACCACTTTTACAATTATTAAGAAAAATAGGTTAAAAATCAGTATGAAAATTTACAATTTCACTAAAGTAGTTTACCCTTCGATTTCGTAGCTGATTGAGTCCCAATTTTTCCGTTAATTCGGCGGCATTCATCGCATTTGGAAGGTCTTGTTTATTCGCAAATAACAGAAGTACAGCGTCTCGAAGTTCATCCTCATTTAACTATGGAAAATCAATATACACTTCGAAGTTTGTAAACATAGTTTAACAGATGCTTGAAATTATTCCATTAAGAGCCAATTTAGTTATCAGAAAAACTTAGATACACAATTGGAGTAAATTTCATTACAAGGGTTAATCTATAAAATGGCTTCATAAGTTAGTTGTTAAACTGACTACGAATTTATAACTCAGTTAAGAGAAATGATTAGCCATATTAATAATTAAAAATACCTAATTACGTTCATATATAAGTTTAAATAATCTTAATTGATTATTACATTTGTCAAATTTTCACCAATGAATTTCTAAAAAGTTATTTATAACTCAGTAGCTACTTGGTCCCCCTCCCGCCTTAAGATCTTAAGGGTAAGCCAAGGCCTTTTAGATCAGTGAGAGTTTATAAAGACTAAGATAGTTTTACCATTTTTTGAAGTTCATCTTGGGCCTCTGGAATTCTTTCTCTATCATTGCTATCAACTACAAATATGAGCCCCTGCGTGTTTTGGAAATAATGTCTCCAAAGAGGTCGAATTTTGTCCTGTCCACCGACATCCCAAACAGTAAAACAGATATTTTTATATTCAACGGTTTCCACATTAAAGCCTTTTATAATAACAAAAAAAAGGTTTAAATGCTAAGTCTAAATAAGCAGTTATAAATTGTTTTAAAGTGAATGTTACCTATAGTTGGAATTGTGGTAACGATTTCTCCTAACTTTAATTTATAAAGAATAGTGGTTTTCCCCGCAGCATCAAGACCAACTAAACCAAAGATTAAAGATTATTAGTTTGCTTTAATTTGTCTTAAGGAAAAATCAAAACATGTATGCAAGATAATTAATACTACAGACTTATAATTTACTTTAAGTAAATATTTAATTGATTGATTTAAATTGCCCTCATGTTTGGTTAGTGATGCCATTTCAAAAACAGTAAATATTCGAAAGTAAAAAACATTGAAAGTTAAAATTAATCCCCTTAAGCCTTTGTGAAATTTTTTCACAATAGAAGTAATTCAACTGACAGTATTATTATTTCTATTCTTACCCATAAGAATTCGAACTTGTTTTTTGCCAAATAAACGAGTTAAAATACTGGATATAGTTAAGCCCATATTGATTAAGGCTTACAGTGATTTAATTAAACTTAATCTACAGAATAACTTGTGAAATATTCAAATTAAAGGCCTACACAAAATTTTAACTCTGACGACACAACGTAATTACGAATAAGTTTCTGGCACACGCAGTCCTCCACTACCGGCCCGCCTGTTTGCCACGTAATTTTTCAATTCGCTTTTATCGTCCATAGGTGGTGCTAGCAGAGTACTTAGTCGTAACCATGACTATTCGAGACCGAAAGGTTCGTAATCGTGCAGGAGTGTAGATGGCGTAACGGCGATAGCTTCTCCAAGATAGGGCCTATGATCTAGCGTCTGCTACACACAAATTAAAAAGTCATAAGAACGTTTGTTATTAAATAACCTTATCAAAATATAAGCAAACGATGCAAAAATTATATTAAAATGCAAGTACGAATAATTATAAAGTCAAATTTCCGAATAACGATGAGGAAAAACTAATAGCGTCTGCCAGTGCTTCCACTTCCAAAAGATCATTTTACCCAGACATAAGCTGAAAAATACCCACTTTTACCCATTCCAAATTTAAAAAATACCCTTAAAATTCCCACAAGAATCAAACAATAAAATATCTCACTTTTACCCATTTTAAATTTAAAAATACTCTGAAAATTCCCATAAAAAACACCGATTTAAAAAATGTAGTTAAATTATCACCGTTTTTTCTTTAATTTTTACAAAGAAAAAGACACTCATATTAATGGTAGGTATGCAATTCGCTTACTAAGGGACGAAAACAATATTTATGTCTAGTCCAATCGGCAAAGCTGACAACAGAGAAAGAACCTAAAAGGTTTTCCACTTACGGCCAACTTAGTTACATTTTGTCAAAAAGGGAAATTATATTTCATGGTAGATTATTTTCAAAATTTTTAAATACCCTTAAATTTCCCATGAAATGTTCGAAATACCCTCATTTTACCCATTACCCTCAATCTCGAAAAAAAATCCCTCTCGAGGTCAATTTTACGCGAAAAAGGGTAAAATACCCTCAAAGTGGAAGCACTGGCCACTACTTATCTACAATGGCGAACCAAAGGGGGCGTAGCGATAGTTTTCGGTCGCGAATATATTTCTGAATGTCGGTCTGTCTGTCTGTCTATGTGTTTTTCTGTCTCGCTAGTTGTAGGCGTCCACACCGTTCCACCTATCGCACCCAAACTTCGCACCGTTGTTCTTATTGGTGAAAGGAAGCGAATCGCATCGGTGTTAGTGGGCGTTCGCCCCAATTAATCACCCGAAATTTGTTCTCATGATCTGTTGATGCTTTTGGTCTGCGCTTCGCCTGATGCTATTAAAGGGAATGTTCTCCACTTCTCCTCAGGATAAAAGTTATCTCCTGCTATGCGTCGTACTATCTAATATATCTATTTCTAAAAGTTTGTCTGTCTTTCTCCTTATAGGCATCCGCCCCTTTTGCCCTAGAACGGCCAAATTGACCACATTTGTTCATAATTAGGAAAGTAAGCGAATCGCACTATTTTTGTGTGCTCTCCTAACCTGTGGTTCGCGGGCCATGTCATTCTGTCTGTCCATGGTCTGTCGGTCTAATATATTTCTAAAAGTTTGTCTGTCGATCTCGCTATAGGCGTCCGTACCCTTTGCCCTAGAAACCCAAATTGGGCACATTTGTGGTCCACGGCTCCAAAAGTGACATAGTTACCAAAAGTGTGTCAATCGGACCTATTTAGAATGAATGTTACGAGCGAAATACAAGTTGGGATGGGAGAAGGGAAAGTATTCCTTGGGGAGGGAAGGAAGTTAAAACCCACAAATTAGCCTCCTAGTGAGGAACGGAGGAACTAAGTAGCACTGGTCAAAGTTAGTGTATTTTTTTATTTTTCGTCGTTCAGTGGAGATGCTATCGCCATCTACCTACGATATAATAATAATAATAATAATAATAATAATAATCAGCTAGGCTAATACCTTAGGCCTAAGTCATCAAGCGACTTTTGAAGCCATTAATTCAGGTGGCCGGGTGACAATGGATATAATACCATAGACTAAAAAAAGATCCAGAAAAGCGACAATAAATAGTCTTTTATGTGGTGGATCTCGAGTCGAGCATTCATTAAACCTTTAGCATACGAAAGTACAGGGATTGGCACACTTTTGGTAATTAAGTCACTTTTGGGTATACCGCTTCGCGGGCCCCCACGATCATGCTTTATCAACTCCCGGGAGCTGAAGTTCCGAAGGCATGGTTTCCGCTCTCTCTCCCATGCTTTAATTTTCAGGGGTTCAAAGAGAAAAGTAAATTGTTATTATCACATTTGATGCCTACACTTATGGGTTGTGTTTTTTATGTATTCGAGTGTTTTCGGATGATGTACACAATTCTTAGCTTGCTCGTGAGTGTGGCTTGTGTTCGTTGCCCTGGTAACCCGTGACATTGAGACGCCAATGATGGTCACGTTATTATTTCGCAGGATCGTGTGGCGTTTAACCTCGCGATCTGTGACGTGAGACTAATGTCATGGTGGCCGTTTCACGGCGGAGCTTAGCTATGACGTAAGACCACGACGCTACGAGCAAGCATCCAATATTTATAAAGTAATTTTTGCGTCCCATTCGAAGCTTGCTCGTGGGTGTGGCTCATAGATATAAGAAATGTATATAAAGGTCTAGATAAATTTCGGGGCGTCTAAGCCTAACATAAAATACGGAATTGACACCTAGCAGACACCGAGGAAGGCACGTGACCAAGAGCGCGAGCTCTCTTAGCATTTTAGTACTAAGTGCTTGACCTTTCCGCAGGTCTTAGTCTTTAGACACCATCTGTTGGTGACTTTTAGTATAATTTTTAAGCAGGAGACGATGGCTCTCGCGACGATAGCACGAGCTTTCTTACCGATAGATAGCGTCTTATAAGGATAGCCTGCAGAAATTACGCGTTTCTGCTAGCTGTCACCTCCGTATTCACTCCCTTTGAAATATTTTATCTAGACCTTTATATACGTTTCCTATATCTATGGTGTGGCTTTTGTTCGTTGCCATGGTAACGCGTGTAGGTCAGCCATGACATTGAGACGCCAATGATGGTCACGTGATTATTTTGCAGGATCGTGTGGCGTTTAACCTCGTGATCTGTGACGTGAAACTAATGTCATGGCGGCCGTTTCACGGCGGAGCTTAGTTATGCCTACGGCGCAGTGGTGTAGTCCTAAAATAAAAAGAACCGGGGCGCTACCTGGGTACAGCCAACTTCGATTTTTAGTGTGTTCGAAGCTGGCCGTACCTAAGTAACGATTTGAAATTGTTATGGTATTTTTCTGCCGGCAAAATTTATTATAAATTCACACACCCTTTATTCCAGAAAAATGATATACGAAATAGAAGCAAGGCGCGCCCTGGCAAGTTTAAAAAAAGAGGCAGGGCCCGCCCTGGCAAAATGGAAAAGCCAAGGCGGGGCGGGGCCCTGCCTTTGAAAAAAGCACCGGGGCGACGCCCTGCCCCGCCCTGGCCCGACTACACCACTGCTACGGCGCTAAGAGTAAGATAATGAGAGGCCGACCGAAGGGTGGGCTACTCAGTAGCTAAGCTAGTTATGTAAAAAGCCGATCACTGTTAAATCCAGCATTATAGAAATTTTTTATCATATATAAATTTAGTTAATTAGCTGGGTCTCCATTAAAAAAATTATGCATTGAATTATTGAGTTGAGCTTGAACTGTTATTTGTTTTAATTTCTGGAATGTGAATGGTGGGAATTTCTTCCTTAGTTGGAGATCTTTCACTTATTTTGTTTTTCTTCAGAGGAGATTCTAGATTTTCTTTTCCAATATTTTCCACTACAGGCTTTTTCTTAGGAGAGATGAGTTTTGTAGACTCTTTGGACTTTTCCATGATACTCTTTCGTAACGCTTTTTTAGCTTTGAGGGCTTGTTTAAGCATTCGGCTTATTAAAAGTTTTTGCATTGCCTCCGATACATTTTGTAAGCTTGAGCAAATCGTGTGAAGTAGGCGTCTAAGTTCTTGATCCCTTATTTCTTCTTTTAAATTTTATGTACATCTTTTAAAAATTCATCTCTTGTTGTGTTTTAAAATTAATTTTTTTTAGCTATATCTAGAAGATATAGAACAAGTTCTTCTCTATCAATATTTAAGCTTGTAAGAAATTCTTTTTTTTTTCAAGCGAATCGCAAATTTTTGTTCATTAAGCTTCATGAAAGTATACTGTAGACAACGGTATAAAGCACCTAAATAAGTATTATCATAAATAAAAGCAATACCAAATAATTTAAAATAACGAACAAAATAATTACCTTTTAAGATGAAACACATGGCTGTTCAAGTTTGCTTAGACCAGAGAGCCGAATTTAATTTGGTGCTTCTAAAGTCTATCTTTTAACTCCGCCTCTTTAGGGAGGTTACAAAAGCTTCATACCGGAAACCGACCTGGCCTGTTATTTCGATCACGTGGTTTTAAGAGCGACACTTCGACCCCCACTTGCCGCTCCCTATCTAAATTATCTCTGATTCTTCTGACTAAACATTAAATGCATCTGGCCTCGAAGTAAAATCTAGACGCCTCCGCCTTTTCGCTGCTTAAGCCGGGCGTTATTAAATAACTAGCCGAGAAGCCCGCCCGTAGCTAGTTGTGTGTTTCGAGGCACTCCACCCCAGTAAGACCCCATGCCAGAAATACCGGGGTACCCTTTTCCGCCCGCAAATATAACAAAAAAACTCGCCTTTCTCTCTCGTCCCAAACTCCCCAGTAAGGCACCCCTCCCCCTTTTCCCCATGCCAGAATTACCAGAGAGTTGCCAGATGTACGATCCGGATCGCATTTGTACGATAATTGAACCCGCGGTACGATATACGATCCGAAGGCAAAAATATGATTTTACGATCCAAAGTACGATCCGTGTAAAAACTGTTTTCTTTAGGGCGAAAACCTTTATATATCTCTAAATATTGCATCTTTATCAAAGGTTATCTCCCAGATTCCAGACTCCCACTTCCAAACACGCTCTTCCGGTTTGTTGGGGGAGTGATAACTGTCGCCACGAATCGGAAATATTCACAAAATATTTTCTCACGTGAATTTTCGTACATAAAAGTGAGTTAAATTATACGTCATAATAGGTTTAACCTAGGAGCAACAAACACAACACCCCACACAAAAAGCACGCAACCCGTCAAAAGTCGTGCACTTTTTTGCGTACAGTTTTCATTGGTTAGACGCGTTAGCGCCTCCTGCCGTCAGAAGGGGAAAATTCGGAAAATGTCTTCTCCCCCGCCCGTAAAACGTTCAGCGTAAAGGCGCGTCCAATGAAATTTGTACAAAACACAGTGTTAGCCTGATTAAAGGCTAGCTGCCATCTCCTTCTGTTTGTAACTCCTAGGTTTAACAAACTGTTTTTTTTTAATCTTTATATATCTTTTGGGCTTAAGTGACTGGTTTTCAGTCGTACGATCCTTCTTAATCTGGTACGATCCAAATCGAAACTCGGTACGATAATCCAGCTTTTGGAATCTGGCAACCCTGGCGCGAGGATACTTTGCATTCCTGTTCTGTGGGAGCGGCGGTGGCGACGGCGTCGGGGCGGAGTTGCCAGATTAATTTTAAGGATCGCGCACACTCAAAAACACTCAAAATTAAGAAACTAGCCCAAAAGCTTTCCCAAACAAATATTGTTCGCACTTCGATACAGCCCAATTGCAGTCCTAGGAAATCGCTGTTACCTGATGATTAAAGCAATGAACTACGAAGGCCTTTGTCAGTGGTATCAGGGAAGTATACTATATAGCCTTTTGAACGATAATTCAAAAAATAAACAAACTTATAGCAGTTTTTCGTCGTTTTTTTCCCTCTTTTATTGTTCATCAAACCTATTGCGAACATTCCCCTTTTATGATAGTCCTTTTTAGCTTTTCTAGTCCCCCCCCCCTCCTTTTTGTCGCGTGTTATCGTCTCGCGCCTCGCGTCTTTAATATCTTTAAACATTTTCAAATTGTCGGTTAGTCTTAATTAAGTTTTTCGCCTTGAAGGCCTATCGGCCGAAGTACCGCATATTTTCCCCCAATAAAGCTTAGTTTTCTCCCCCACTTCTTGGTCTCTTTACTTTACTCCTTGCTTTTAACTATCCGTCTATCGGGAAAAAATAGGCCTAACCCTAACAGCGACTGCGCAAGTGCGAAGCTTCTGGAGCGCAAAAATTCTGAACCCAAGTTCTGGAAGGGGAATTTAATTTTAATCAGACCTCGTTTGGTGCTGCCATCACTCAGAGGAATTTGAAACCAGCAATTTTTTACATTATTTAACCTTGACGACTAGATGTCTTAAAAATCGTACGTCAGACTAACAAGGAGACTACCCGAGGTGTTACACACCGATTTTGTTCAAACTCGGGGGATTGGTAGACCTTCATGTAACTTGAAAAACCCTAAAGGGATTTTATTCAATGGGCAACGGTTTTGCCATGGCAACGAAAAATGTTTTTGACAACATAAAATAACCTGGGATTTTGACCGATTTCCCTGTGAAAAAAATTAAAAAAATTGATAAAAATGTGACCAATTTTGATTTTTTTCGTCAATTTTTTTTTCGTCTGTCTGTCTGTCTGTGTGCAAAGGTTAATCAATGTACGCAATGTCTCTGCAGTTTTTCGTAGTGTTGGCCAAACCACCGTGTGACGGTGAGCGTTAACGGATTATTTTGCGGGTGGGTTTGGTTTGGATGGCTCACCGTCGTGACGGTTTTAATTCAGTTTGATTGGGTAATGTTACTGTAATGTTGAGTTCGTGTTATGACGGTTGTGGGTGTTGAGTTCGTGTTATGACGGTTGTGGGTGTGGAGTTTGTTGTGTTTGTGTTATGATGGTTGTGGATGTTGAGTTCGTGTTATGACGGTTGTGGGTGCTGAGTTTGTTTGGTTTGTGTTAGATTGGTTGTGTATGTTGAGTCTGTTTTGTATGGGCGTTTTCTCTCCAACTTCTTCTTAATGACTTTGGGACGGACCGAGTGCTGAGTGTTATGCAACCTCTCAACGTCCAATGGCAGGGTTTCCACCAATTGTACACGGTATTCGTTATAGTATCAATTTGCGATTTATTGGCGCCGGCCAGGAATCGAACCCGAGTCTGCTTCGTGCAAGAGATTTACTCTAACCACTTAGCCACCAACGCTTGTTAATTTACGGTGTTTTTCTAAAAAACAGATTTGGCGAATGTTAGGTACTATAATTTATTCTACATCATTTTAAATATTAATAAATTATATTAATCTTATATTTAATGAAATATTTATAAATTATATTAATCTTAAATGAAAAGAGACTTAAAACGGTTTTAAAATTCACAATTTATTTATTTTCATTTAGTTTTTCACAATGTGCTTCTCTTCACTTCTATATTAATCTTATATTTAATTAAATTTTTATAAATTATATTAATTTTATATTTAATTAAATATTTACAGATTATATAAATCTTATATTTAATTAAATATTTTAGTATTTTAATGTAAAATTTGATCGTGATCAGGAATTGAACTCGGGTCGCATTGTAACAATGCGGATAGTTCATCGCCGAGCCATTGACTTCCTTAAGGAAAATATTAAAACCATTATAATAAGGCGGGTTTTTTTACTAAACGGATTAATACAATATCTGTATATATTGTTTATTGAACTTTGTTTGTTTATTCTTTGGTACGGTTTTTTTTTGTTAAATTCTTAACAAAATTTCGTTAAAACACAAAAAGTAGTTCATTGTTACCTTTTAATAACGCTTAGAAAAAGGATAATTATTCAAAACTCCCGCGGAAATTAAATCAAAGTAATAATATAGCGCCACCGTGTGGATAACTATCAATCAAACCGGGTAAAAAATGTAATCTCTTCAATTTTTCGAACTTTAGTCAAATCTCGACGGGTAAAAAACAAACACAAAATAAAAGTATATAAGGCCGTTGCCGTCAATATAGAAGATCTATTCTTTCTTAGTTCTTGGCTGTCAGACGAACTAATACAGGACGGGGTCCTGGTGTCGGTCAAAGGTTATGACGAACTTTGCGGTTGTAATTAGTATGTTCGGTCTTCGGTCAAGAAAAGAGTTAAATTGTGTTTTGCGTTTGGAACGTGAGTGAATGGACTTAAGTGTATGAACAGTGCGTGTTTAAGACTGAAAGTGTTAAAGTAATTGTGAACTAACTCAAGTCCGATGTAAGATAAAATTGATTGTTATTATTTTTACCTCTCCGAGGGGACTTTGTACCCTAGGAGGGGTTATACAACCACCGTGTCCGTCTGTCTGTCTGTGGGTCTGTCTGTCAGGCCTGCGAACGCGTTCGCATTTTCGGGGCAAAGGGTAATCATTGCGAACGCAGTTTCTTGGATCACTGCGTACGCAGTCGAATAACCGTTTTAGCAGTTTAAAGGTTGGCAAAACCACCGTGTGACGGTAAGCGTTAACGGCTAAATTTGCTATTACGTTGCGTTTGGTTGCATTTGTTTTTCGTTAACGCTCACCGTCGTGCCAGTTGTTATGGGTGCGTTCTCTCCAACTCCTTCTTATTGACTTTGGGACGGACCGAGTGCTGAGTGTTATGGCAACCTCTCAACGTCCAATGGCAGGGTTTCCACCAATTGTTCACGGTACTCGTCTTAGTATCAATTTGCGATCGCATCGGGCGGGTTTCGAAAAATTCTAATTTAGCGTTTTCTCTATTGATTAAAAACAAATGCGCCACCCAGGTTTCGAACCCAGGCCGTTCGGCTTGGCAGTCGAGCGCTCTACCACAGAACCACCGACGCTTATTACGCTTCATTGAAAATTAGACCTTCAGCTTTATCGGAAGCGTATTTAATAGAGTATGAAATTTTGGTTTAATTGAAATAGAACAAGATTTCGTGTAAGATTTAAATTATTACATCGAAGAAATTCTAATTTAGCGATTTCTCTATTGATTAAAAACAAATGCACCACCCAGGTTTGGAACCCGGTCCGTTTAGTCAGGCAATCGAGCGCTCTACCACAGAACCAACGATAACTCCTTAGCTATACTGTAAATAAGACACTTATCGTAAGCATAATAGTTAATAAAGTCTTGAATTTTTTTACGAATGAAATTTTGAAGACCTAATCTTTTTTTTTTAAAGATTTTTTCTTTTATTATTTGACGTTTTATTTTTGCTGTTGTATATTTGTTTTATCTTTTATTCTTTTAAAATTATTTACTTCTTCCGCGAAATGGTTCATTTTTTGGAGGAACCTTTTTGTCACTTATTTTTTGTCTATTAATGTTTTGATAACATTTACGTTTTCGGAAGGGATCATTTTTGATGGAACCTTCAAAGTGTATACGTCGTATTTTTAAGCTCCGCGGTTTGATTATAACTGGGTCGAAAGTTCGTAATTTATTAATGCGTATTATTATCGACTTAAAATTTGTGATACTGTGGTATTATTGCGGTGGTGTTGTTTACCGTGCGGGATCCATTTTATGTCGCCAAAAACATTTTTCGTTGCCATGGCAAACCCGTTGCCCATTGAATAAAATCCCTTTAGAGTTTTTCAAGTTACATGAAGGTCTACCAATCCCCCGAGTTTGAACAAAATCGGTGTGTAACACCTCGGGTAGTCTCCTTGTAAGTCCTACCTACCAAGAACCTTGCAATCCCCGGTTCTGGGCTTAGGTACGTACCGTCTGTGCTAGAGGTATCGCAGAATCACCTCCACCTTTTGTTATCCAAAGTATCACCGAAATTGGGTACCTTCGCAAATGCGCAGAGTGAGTTTTAATTTAGCCAAGGTTCAACTCTGTGGTAGAATTCTTCCTGATGATTAATGCGCTGAAATAGGCACAATCCAACAAGATCAGGAACATTGTCATTTGTTCCAATTCAAAATCCACTGTAGTCCAGGTCAAAGGGTTCACTACTGACGTACAGGTGGCCATGTACATGGTGTTACGAATAAGAGTACCGAAACCTTTATACTGTATACGAGTTTAAAATTTCAAATGAACCATGGTCCTAAATAGCACCGTTTCAGAGTTACGAGCTCTCAAAAATCGGTCTAAAAAACATCGAAATCAACGCATATGTGAAATCTGTATTCGTCCTTGACCCCAATTGTTTTCATAAATTAATCGGTTATTTTTTAGCGATAAAGTGATAAATAGATTGTCGAATATCAAAAGATCATGTAGAGATCGTTCCGAAGTATGCACCGCCAGATTTTGAACTTACTCAAATTTAAGCTGGAAAAATTAACTAATTAACACCATTACTAAGGACACATAATGAAATTGTTATCTTTTTTAATAAATTATTTACAACAACTGTTCAAAAATCAAAATGGCCAACTTGGGCCTTAATACACAAAAACAACGTCGTAAAATTGAATGTATTACGACTAGTCTCACATCCATCAATAATGCGCTGCCGTAAGTCGTCGACATCTCGGACTCGAGGGTTGGAGAGGCCAGTTTCTCGTAATCACCGGTCCAGTGCGAAACGTTCCAAGTAGAAGGAAAGTGATGGCGAGACGCCACTCCCGGGTTCGGGTTTGGGTTCGGGATCGAAATCCGGGATTTAAGGGGTGAAATGGGGGTAAAATCGTCGAAAAGTCAATGTATTTATGATATTTCTCGCGACGATTTGTTTTTACGTATATCAACATATTATGTCCAGGCCAACTTGTTCATTTATCTACGCTTATCTCGAAAGATACTTGAACGTATATCTTATCAAGTTTTATCGTACGGAATTAGTTGAAATGATGTAAAAATTGATAACCTAGGCGACGCGTGCGCAGATTACCCGGGGGACGCGGTTAATTTGAATTTAAGAGTGTTTTGACGTCATGGAATATTCGTTGTTAAAGTAGAATGGAAATATTTTTAAACTTCATTTTAATATCATTGTAGTACGCTTGGCACTTGAACCTATCTCACGAGTATTTCTTAAAACGAATATCTCGATCGCGTTTTATCGTACGAAATAAGTGGAAATTATGTAAGTTGTATGATACTTGATAACCTAGGCAGGAAGATAGCGCGCGCGTGCGCGGATTACCTGGGAGGCGCGGATTGCCCGGGCGCGCGGTTAATTTGAATTTAAAACATGGATTCCCTCTCCGAAATAATTCATGTACCCAAAATTGGACCGCAAGTTTTTTTTCTTTTTAGGGGAATCTCTATGGGAGTTTAACATTACAATAAAGCTAATAGGTCCAGTTTGGGGTACTTTTGGTCCGAAATGGGGTACATAGGGCCGAAAATGATGACTTTGGTCGTTTTTAGGGTACTTTTGGTCTAATTTGGTCCATTTTTTGGTACATCAGAAAAGCAGTTGGAAAAACGAAGAGCCTTATTTTTTTTCCACCCATCTCCAAACTTCAAAAATGTATTGCTTTAATTTATTTATCGCTTCCGTAGGTATAAAATAAGATAAAAACCACTTACCTATATTTTAATTACGGTAAATTAAAAATACTTAATTAGTGTACTAAGTTACGTTTAAAAGAACCTTTTGTAACAATTCCAATATGTAAATATAGGTAAAAGGATTGAAAAAATACTTAAAGTAAGTGGTTTTACTGATAAACTCTAAAGGAATTTAACTTTGAAGGGTATCTTAGATTATTGTTTTTAATTTTGTTCAAGTTGAAAACGTATTAAGAGTCCTTCAAAGTACTATAAAAGGATTTTATTTACGAATTAAATTCATATTTTCTTCAAACTTTCAATTCGCTTTTATTACTATTTAAATACGGTGAAATATAATTCTTATACACAAATATAGTCAGAAAGATACTATAAAACACTAAAATTAAAATTAAATTAAATTTGTGTGGATAAGATTTGTAAATATCATTTTGAAACTAATAACTTTCATGCGAGCTCTGTTATTGAGATTGTTATTCAATAAAGCAATTCTTTGGGTAGTGGGGAGGTTTTCCGGGAATTTTCCCGCATACGAGTGCGTTTACCGCGTATATTTCCGTATAAGGGCGTTTTCCGCGAATGAGCACGTTTTTCGACACACCAGCGCGTTTTCCGCGTAGTTTTCCGAATTGGGGATCTTGTTTCTTGGTATGTTGATGAAAACTGAGAAACATTTGGGATATACTGATAAAATATTTCTCTTATTGACGGGAATTCTCGTCACTGCTTATCGAATGTATAACACCTTTTAAGGAAAATAAATTTTTGAGACAAGGCTGCCATCTATAGAAGCGTTTTACAGTTCATTTAAAAATCTATTTTTTTTTAAATCATCATCTCGTTCGTAATTGCCTTTCTATCTCTTCAATTTTAAAAGTATCCTAATTAATTCTATATTTTTAACATTAACAAGTCTCCAAATTATACCAACTTTTAACCAATTTTCCCCAATTGTACTAATTTTTAACAGAATTTCCTAAATTATTCTAATTTTACCATAAGCCAACTTAATTTCAAAACTATTGTCTATTTATGAAAATTGAGTTTTGTACGTTTCATTTTTATCTCTAAAATGGGTGATTTGTAGGAAATTTATATTATTTTTATTGCCTTTACGATATTTCAAGTTAATTTATAAAATTTATAAATGAGTTTAATTAAATTAATAATTAAGTTTCGTTCGTATATTGAATCGGTATTTATTTATAATAATTTTTTCACGTAGATTAAATTTTTATCCCCCACACTCTCGATCCAGCTCCCTACTATACGTGTCCATTTATGATATCAAAATTGAACCGTCATGAATAATCCATATGAACATAAACGACGCGGGCGTCTTGAAGTCCAAGTTTCGTTTCCACTGAAATAGAAACAACAAGAGGAAAGGGTCTTTCTGGTGACCTAACTTTTAACATTGCTGGACGTTTTATATTTATTGTGTTCTGTTACTTATAGTCATATGGATTTCCATTCATTCGAGGAAGTTAGTGAAATAGTGGAAGAGTATAATAGGACGTGGTTAGATATGCAAGAAATAAAAGTGCATTTGGACGAAATAAAAAAGCATTTAAAAAAGTGGGAATTGAAGTTAGAAGAAGCTTGTCAAAGGGAAATTGTACTGAGAAATAAAGTTAAAGATATAAAAACAAATACAATTGGATTGAAAATATTGAAAGATAGTTGGAAGGGAGCAGAGAAGTAAAGGGATAATATTGTATGTCATTGATTGGCTTAAGACCTGTTAAATAAAATATAAAATAAAATATGAAATAAAATAAAATATAAAATAAAATATGAAATAAAATAAAATATAAAATAAAATATAAAATAAAATATGAAATAAAATATGAAATAAAATAAAATATAAAATAAAATATGAAATAAAATAAAATATAAATTGAAATAAAATATAAAAAAAATATTAAAATATTAAAATTACTAATTTTTAACAGAATTTCCTAAATTATTCTAATTTTTACCGTAAGCCAACTTAATTTTAAAACTATTGTCTATTTATGAAAATTAAGTTTTGTAGATATTTTGAATCGTTTCATTTTTATCTTTAAAATGGGCGATTTGTAATAAATTTATATTATTTTTATCGGATTTACGATATTTCAAGTTAATTTATTGAAGAAAATATTAATTTAGTTTGTAAATTAATCTGTCCATAGCCATTTGGAGATAATTTCTACACAAATTTACAATATTTATAATTTTTCCAAAGGTACGAAACTATGATTAAGAGATAAGTTAGTTGTATATAAAACAGTTCTGAATAGAAAATTAAAATAAATAATAATGTTTTTAATATCTGTTTAATAAATAATATTTATAGTAATTAAAGGTGGCAGATGTATTCGCAAACAACCAGTGTACTTTTTATCAAATATTATAAACGATTTAAGCAGCGTGCCTATATTATTCTGTCTGCGTATCTAATTTTTTTTAAATTTAATTTCCATCTGTATGCATTTGGATAGAGCATACCTTCGTTTATCGGAGTGAAGACCGTGTGGTACAGCTTAAATTTGCTTTAATTACCCTGAAATGATAAGATTACGATTATTCGTTCTACAGCTGAACAGAAAATGACATAGCGAACGAATTTTCCAGATTTCTTTTGAACCTCCATCCGTAAATGGTACAAGAAAAGCCTCGTCCTTCACCATAAGAAAGAAAAATGGGGAATAGGATTTAGTTTTGGTTATCGTTTTTGTTCGTACTGTAATAGCAACAATACTAAGATGACTTTTCGATAAAGGATTAGTTTTGCAGAACTTTTTATATTATCGCGTTTTGATCCTTATTACCGTATGGATTTCAACACAATTGAAGAATATAAAACACAATGCAAATAATTTAATTCTTTTAACTGATAATACTGATTTGAAAACCTTGATGTAATTTTATTTATAAGCTGTGGGTTTTTATGCTATATAATTTCAAATGCAGGTATTGTTTAAAGTACAAATGCATAATTTAATGTATCAGGTTTTGAATTTTTGTGTTTATTGATAATATAAATACCGATAACATTATGGAACTAAATATTACATTTATGTATTGGTGAGCTTTAAAGGTTCTTGGATATTTTTAACTAAGAACCCTATGTAAATAATGTAACCATATTAATAGTTAATTAATAAATTATAAAAATAATAACGCTTTCTATGCTTTAAGAAATATGTTTACTTTCTTCATATATTAAGCTATTTCAAATACCATAATGGGTTCAAGTACATACCATAAATATAATATAGCAATTAAAATTTTAATAACACATGATACTTTTAGTATTTCGTTTATTATTTTCCATTGCCGCCGTTAGATGTCACCAAAGCATCTATTTAAATAAATTTATCCCTTGTTAAAAAAAAACTTTGTTTTCTAGATTTGAGGTTTGCTTTTAAGCATCACTGTAATTAAGAAAGAAATATAATAACATAATGCAACTAATTTTTTTTTACCTGAGTGTAATACCTTGATATATTGTTTAACTTCTTTCATTTTTAAAAATGTAATTGCTTGACTTAAATAAAGCGTGAAAATTATTAGTTTCAAATGATATTTACAAATCTTATCCACTCTAAAGTCCATTTTTCAGGTATTAGTAAGTATTTCATACAAACTAACTTCTAAGTTTGAAAAAAAAAATATGGATTTAGTACGTAAATAAAATCCTTTTAAAGTACTTTGAAGGACTCTTTATACGTTTTGAACTTGAATAAAATTAAAAACAATAATCTAAGATACCCTTTAAAGTTAAATTCCTTTAGAGTTTATCAGTAAAACCACTTACTTTAAGTATTTTTTAATCCGTTCGGTCTAATAGTAGATTACGCACCTATAATCCATGATGTTTTCATTTAAATTCAAATTATAACGAATTGAAAGTTTGAAGAAAATATTAATTTAGTTTGTAAATTAAATCCTTTTATAGTACTTTGAAGGGCTCTTAATACGTTTTGAACTTCCAAAATAAATTAATGTACTAAGTTACGTTTAGTTGCATAATGTTATCGGTATTTATATTATCAATAAACACAAAAATACAAAACCTGATACATTAAATTATGCATTTGTACTTTAAACAATACCTGCATTTGAAATTATATAGCATAAAAACCCACAGCTTATAAATAAAATTACATCAAGGTTTTCAAATCAGTATTATCAGTTAAAAGAATTAAATTATTTGCATTGTGTTTTATATTCTTCAATTGTGTTGAAATCCATACGGTAATAAGGATCAAAACGCGATAATATAAAAAGTTCTGCAAAACTAATCCTTTATCGAAAAGTCATCTTAGTATTGTTGCTATTACAGTACGAACAAAACGATAACCAAAACTAAATCCTATTCCCCATTTTTCTTTCTTATGGTGAAGGACGAGGTTTTTCTTGTAACTTTTTACGGATGGAGGTTCAAAAGAAATCTGGAAAATTCGTTCGCTATGTCATTTTCTGTTCAGCTGTAGAACGATAATCGTAATCTTATCATTTCAGGGTAATTAAAGCAAATTTAAGCTGTACCACACGGTCTTCACTCCGATAAACGAAGGTATGCTCTATCCAAATGCATACAGATGGAAATTAAATTTAAAAAAATTAGATACGCAGACAGAATAATATAGGCACGCTGCTTAAATCGTTTATAATATTTGATAAAAAGTACACTGGTTGTTTGCGAAAACATCTGCCACCTTTAATTACTATAAATATTATTTATTAAACAGATATTAAAAACAGTATTATTTATTTTAATTTTCTATTCAGAACTGTTTTATATACAACTAACTTATCTCTTAATCATAGTTTCGTACCTTTGGAAAAATTATAAATATTGTAAATTTGTGTAGAAATTATCTCCAAATGGCTATGGACAGATTAATTTACAAACTAAATTAATATTTTCTTCAATAAATTAACTTGAAATATCGTAAAGCCGATAAAAATAATATAAATTTATTACAAATCGCCCATTTTAGAGATAAAAATGAAACGATTCAAAATATCTACAAAACTTAATTTTCATAAATAGACAATAGTTTTAAAATTAAGTTGGCTTATGGTAAAAATTAGAATAATTTAGGAAATTCTGTTAAAAATTAGTAATTTTAATAATTTAATATTTTTTTTTATATTTTATTTCATTTTATTTTATTTTATTTTATATTTTATTTTATTTCATATTTTATTTCATATTTTATTTTATTTCATATTTTATTTTATATTTTATTTTATTTCATATTTTATTTTATATTTTATTTTATTTCATATTTTATTTTATATTTTATTTAACAGGTCTTAAGCCAATCAATGGCATACAATATTATCCCTTTACTTCTCTGCTCCCTTCCAACTATCTTGCAATATTTTCAATCCAATTGTATTTGGTTTTATATCTTTAACTTGATTTCTCAGTACAATTTCCCTTTGACAAGCTTCTTCTAACTTCAATTCCCACTTTTTTAAATGCTTTTTTATTTCGTCCAAATGCACTTTTATTTCTTGCATATCTAACCACGTCCTATTATACTCTTCCACTATTTCACTAACTTCCTCGAATGAATGGAAATCCATATGACTATAAGTAACAGAACACAATAAATATAAAACGTCCAGCAATGTTAAAAGTTAGGTCACCAGAAAGACCCTTTCCTCTTGTTGTTTCTATTTCAGTGGAAACGAAACTTGGACTTCAAGACGCCCGCGTCTTTTACGTTTATATGGATTATTCATGACGGTTCAATTTTGATATTATAAATGGACACGTATAGTAGGGAGCTGGAAGTTAAAGCAATAAATTTTTGGAGTTTGGAGATGGGTGGAAAAAAAAATAAGGCTCTTCGTTTTTCCAACTGCTTTTCTGATGTACCCAAAAATGGACCAAATTAGACCAAAAGTACCCTAAAAACGACCAAAGTCATCATTTTCGGCCCTATGTACCCCATTTCGGACCAAAAGTACCCCAAACTGGACCTATTAGCTTTATTGTAATGTTAAACTCCCATAGAGATTCCCCTAAAAAGAAAAAAAACTTGCGGTCCAATTTTGGGTACATGAATTATTTCGGAGAGGGAATCCATGTTTTAAATTCAAATTAACCGCGCGCCCGGGCAATCCGCGCCTCCCAGGTAATCCGCGCCTCCCAGGTAATCCGCGCACGCGCGCGCTATCTTCCTGCCTAGGTTATCAAGTATCATACAACTTACATAATTTCCACTTATTTCGTACGATAAAACGCGATCGAGATATTCGTTTTAAGAAATACTCGTGAGATAGGTTCAAGTGCCAAGCGTACTACAATGATATTAAAATGAAGTTTAAAAATATTTCCATTCTACTTTAACAACGAATATTCCATGACGTCAAAACACTCTTAAATTCAAATTAACCGCGTCCCCCGGGTAATCTGCGCACGCGTCGCCTAGGTTATCAATTTTTACATCATTTCAAGTAATTCCGTACGATAAAGCTTGATAAGATATATGTTCAAGTGTCTTTCGAGATAAGCGTAGATAAATAAACAAGTTGGGCCTGAACACAATATGTTGATATACGAAAAAACCAATCGTCGCGAGAAATATCATAAATACATTGACTTTTTGACGATTTTACCCCCATTTCACCCCTTAAATCCCGGATTTCGATCCCGAACCCAAACCCGAACCCGGGAGTGGCGTCTCGCCATCACTTTCCTTCTACTGTTCCACTTGATGTAGAAGAACCGGTAATTCATTTAATTTCAAACTACGTTTAAACTTTCCGCTTTAAAAAACCGTTCGTCTGCAAAGTTTCAGGTACTGACAATTTTCGACGATGAGCCAAGTACAAATACATGTACTCGTCAAGTTGGAACAGGCCCATCTCTACCATTGGGCTAGGTAGGGCTAAGCCCTAGGGCGTCGAGCTCCGGTAGGGCGCCGTTTGGTCCTTAATATTTTTTCTATAATTTAATTGTAATGACCCGGCCATATGAAAAAGAGTGCCTGATGTTATAAGCCCAGGGGTGCCTGAAAGGTAAAGACGGCCCTGAGTTGGAAGGCAGCTGGGCGTAAATCACGTAATGGTGTGCATAATTCTACATGGGCATCGTTATCACCCTTACCACCTTCGAAAAGTCCAAGCCTTAAACGTAGCCGACTATCCTCGCCGTATCAACTTCTGCCAGTGGTTTGTGGACAGAGCACAGGACGATCCGCAGTTCCCAAGTATCATCCTAGCACGCGATGAGGCCGTTTTCTCCCGAGATGGTATTTTCAATTTGGACAATAACAAAAGTCACGGAACTGTTGTCGCATCGCACCAACAGTCTCAACATCTGGTATGCCATTGTTGGAGACAATTTAGTGGGACCCTACTTCCTTCCGCCCAGCCCAGATGGAGAGTAGTTACTAGAATTTCTTTAACGAGCCTTACCAGAGCTACTGGAGGAAGTTCGTTAGCGACTAGACAGCAAATGTGGTTCTTGGACGAAGGAGCGCCACCACATTTCAGCCGCGCCGTAAGAGATCATCTTGATGTGACCTTTCCTTTGAGATGGTTAGGACTAAAAGGAGCCATTCCATGGCCGGCCCGATCTCCCGATTTGAACCCATGCCATTTTTATCTTTGGGGACCTCTCAAAGACTTAGTTTAAAAAACAGAAGTCCGAGATCTCGTGTTATTCACCAATACGCATATAAGAAGGGAGAAGACCATTTTACAGGGGTACCGCCAATGTGTGTACATTTTTAATAATATACTTGTTACTAGATGGCGCCATCAGTTTACAACCCGAATTAACAAAAATGATAAAACCCACAAAAGTCTAATTTAAATTGTGGATACTTAAAAGCTGAAATTTTGTATAACTATATTTTCAAAAATATTTTATATAAACTTTCAGCTTGAAATAGCACTTAAATAATATATATTTTTTTAATTTTGCGCCAAAATATCTACGCTGGTGTCATCTAGTGTAGAAATACGAAATTAAAATTTTATACTCTATGGCGGTTTCTAAAGGTTTGTTTCCCTGTATGTAATATGAGAATTGTTTTATTGATGGATGTGACACTATTCGTAATACATCAGAAATCCAGCTTAAATTTAGTTAGTTCAAAATCTGGCGGTGCATACTTCGGAACGACTCTTAATGATCTTTTGATATTCGACAATCTGTTTATCAATTTATCGCTTGAAACAACCGATAAATTTATGAAAACAATTAGGGTCAAGGAAGCATAAAGATTTCACATTTGCGTTATTTCGATGTTTTTAGGCCGATTTTTGAAGCTCGTAGTTCTGAAAATGGGCTTTTAAGGACCGTGATTCATTTGACATTATAAACTCGTAGGGACCCATAGAATAAAATATAAAAGTTTCGGTACTCTTATTTGCAACACCCGGTGCTAAGACTATACTGTTGTTGTTGTCGTCCCCATTTGCAACACTTTCCATATCTTTTTATTCCATAAACATATCGATACCATTTTATATTGTGTTTGAAAGTTGTTTGATGGCGAAATCTCTGACGAAATCGCGAAATCTTATGAAATCACGAAATCTTTGACGAAATCGCAAAATCTCTGACGAAATCACGAAATCTCTGACGAAATCGCGAAATCTTATGAAATCACGAAATCTCTTGACGAAATCGCAAAATCTCTAACGAAATCACAGAGATTTCGAAATCCCGTACGATTTTTTTTGGTAATGTCCGACCCCTCGGTTTTCCTCTACCCGCCAAACCAAGTTTTGCTGGTTAAAAGTAGTTAGTGGCGATTTGTCAGCCCCTTTCATCCGACCCCCATTAAACACTTTTTAAAAAAATACGCAGTCTTATAATTTTGAATACTTGCTAATTTACCAAAACCAAAATTTGTTAAATTTAGGTCAGAGTCGGAAGATCTTCCACAGTATTTTGATCGCAAATATATTGTGTTTGAAAGTTGTTTGATGGCTCTTCTTTCAACCTGCTTCATTTGCAAACTCCCTTCAATTGCCTCGATTAAACGTATTCTGGGAACTATGGTAACTATCGAATCTAACAGTAGCCCCGCCAAGAATTTTCTGCACGTAGGCCCAGCCTGATTTAGAGGCCTCATCTATAATGTTTTTTTCAAAAATTTCCTGACTTGTAAGGATTGTTTTTAAAATTTTTATTTTTACATTATTTCTAAAAGTTTCCCCTGCAATGGATTTTTTATAGGCATTTTAATCAAGGAATGACATTCGTCGATTAGATTTTTCCGAGGCGCAGGTCACTTCCATTTTGGCTGCGTCTTAATCATAGTAAAATGATTAAATCAGGGTGATCGTCATTAAATGAGGGTAATCAAGATTAAATCAGGGTAATCAAGATTAAAAAATCTAATCAAGATTTAATCAATCTGATGTGTTTGTTCTTGTTAATTAAAGTTTTAAGTAAGAGTACCGAACATGTCGGCAGTCGGTAGACCACTGTTTAGGTGGTCATAAAACTAGAGCTCCCTCAGCTTCCCCACCCAGTGGCGCCCCCTGGCTATTATAGTTCATAACATCACCTCTTTTTTAAATAGACTGATTATAGTGTCTTTTAACTACATTCACGATTAAACATTTCAGTTCATAAATTAAGTCTTTTAATTGATTTACGTCTTCGACTGGATCTTCGTACGTGTGGTCTGTGTTTACTCGACTGAGGCTCTTTGTCGAAATATTGTCTAATAAGTATCCTTGATCGGGCTCCTTCTGATGATGTGGCTACACTAGGAATTAAGATGCTTGTGGTAGGCTGTTGCTCTGGTCTCCAGTCTTGTCGTGGTAATAAGATAGGATTGCGACTCGGTGATCGACTTGGTGATGATTTGCTACTCCAGCTTGGAGATTCATTGTCAGGACTCAGGATTGGTGGTTGCTGATGACTCTGGATCGGTGGTTGTTGATGACTCTGGATCGGTGGTTGTTGATGACTCTGGATCAGTGGTTGTAATACTGATCTGTACCCTGCATCTGGATTTGGATTCATTTTACTGGCTCCAGTAATTGTTGATGTCTCAGACACGGTTGGTTTTAATAACTTATCACTCCTTAGTCTCAATTGGTTCTGATGTTTTCTAATAATACCTCTCCCAATATCAATCCCATACATCATATTTCCGATAGATTTTTTACAGTTCCCTCTATCCAATTTTCTCCCTTACCATAATTTTTTTACAAAGACTTTTTGATAAGGATGAAACTTACAGGTAACATCACTAATTTTTACTAATGGTTTTATAGCTATTATTATTTACTTCTAGCATTTCAATTATAGGTTTATCGATGTTGATATTCTCATTACCTCTCTCCTCTTTAAA
This sequence comes from Leiobunum rupestre, assembly GCF_980474605.1. NCBI lineage: Eukaryota > Metazoa > Arthropoda > Arachnida > Opiliones > Sclerosomatidae > Leiobunum > Leiobunum rupestre. The sequence continues at coordinate 97,917,850 of NC_143384.1, read as the reverse complement.
GTTCGTTGGATGGACCATGTCAAGTTTGTTGCGGATTTCTCTTCCAAACATGATTTCCGCTGGAGATTTACCACTAATTTGCGGAGTGCGGCGATAGTTTATGAGAAATCATGCTAGTCTTACGTCGAGAGATCCATTTGAGAATTTTTTTATACCTTCGTCAATGACGTCAATGGCAGAGTTAGAAGTACCATCTATTTTTTTTTAATGATGTCTTCACGGTACGCACCACCCTTTCAGCCTGACCATTTGAAGCAGGGTGATACGGTGCAATGGTCAAATGCTTGAAGCCGTTATTCTGCGTGAAGATTTGGAACTCGTTACTTGTGAAACAAGTGGCATTTTCACTCACCAGGGTGTTCATAATTCCATAACGTGCCAAATTTTGTCGTAAGAATGTGATGGTTGTTGAAGTGACTCCGATTTCCATCCATTTCGAGGTAGAGTCCACTAATATTAATAAATATTTCCCATTTACCGGTCCGGCAAAGTCTATATGGACACGAGTCCACGGTTGGATCTCCTCGGGCCACTTCAAGTATTCAGTCTTTGGCATGGTTGCATTTTGCTGACAACTTGAACATGCTCTAATTCTATCCTCAATGTTGGTGTTCAATTCTGGCCACCAAACCTTGCTCCTGGCTAATCGCTTTGTTTGCACCATTCCCTGGAGTGAACTATGCAGTTCATCCAGAATAACTTCTTGGCAAGTTTTCGGTATGACCACCCGATCGGTAACTAATAAGACTCCTTCATGAATAGTCAAGTCATATCTTCTCTTCCAGTATGGCTTGAAATGTTCTTCTAATTTGTTTGGCCACCCTTGTTGAACAAATTTGTAGATTTGCTTCAAAATATGGTCTTTTGCTGTTTCTTCAGCTACTTGTATCGAGTCGAGAGGTCCTTGATTGAGTTGGCTAATTGCGAAGACATACTCGGATGGTATTGGTGGTGTTATTAGTTTTGATAATAAAGGTAAACGACTTAAGTCCATCGGCGTTAGAATGATTTATACCTTTCTTATATCTAATTTCATAGCTGTACGCTCCTAATGTTAACCATTCTTATTTGCAATACACATCAATAGTTTACCTTCAGCTGTCGACCATTCTTTCCCCAGTCTCTTTGCAGATGACACAAAAATTATCAAAATTCTTAGTACAAACACATCTAACGCCAAGCTACAACAGGATATCTCTAAAGTTGAATCTTGGCAAAAAATTCCGGTTTATCCTTCAACACCTTAAAATCCAATGTGTCTTGAAAAAGACTGTTTGTAATAGCTTACTAGTCTTGAAAAAGACTGTTTGTAATAGCTTACTAGTCTTGAAAAAGACTGTTTGTAATAGCTTACTAGTCTTGAAAAAGACTGTTTGTAATAGCTTACTAGTCTTGAAAAAGACTGTTTGTAATAGCTTACTAGTCTTGAAAAAGACTGTTTGTAATAGCTTACTAGTCTTGAAAAAGACTGTTTGTAATAGCTTACTAGTCTTGAAAAAGACTGTTTGTAATAGCTTAGTAGTCTTGAAAAAGGAAATCCGCGACTTTTGACGGGTTGCGTTATCCTTTGGTCGGGTGCTGTGTTTGTTGCTCCTCACCGACACCACGGCAAACAGGTGTCAGGTGCACCTTTCGGCCTAGCATGTAGTATTTCAGTCGATTCAAAAGATCAGTTTTTAAGGGAAAAATCTGGAATCGCGGTCATTCTTTCTAACCCTCTTGAAATTGGCAAAGAAACCTGATTTCTAAATAAGCATTTTTAGAAGGCCCAAATGTAAAAATCTTACGAACTGAAAGTTTATTTCGATTTTGGAGGCCCAATCATAGCCACCTTCTTAAAAATTTGGAGGCCCCCAAGTAGGCCTACACCTTTTCAACGTAGGCACGTGCCTACTTGTGCCTATTGCTGGCGGGGAGCCTGGAATCTAAATGTACTAACAATCACGTAAGAACTTGGAACAGCCAACCAATGAGTGGATTGATGCCCTTTGTAGATTTATTTGCTTTTTTTTCTGGAAATCTCTCAACTCCTGTTATTAACATGTTCAAATTTATAGAAATTCCATTAGTTTCATCTCGAACCTTCTTCAAAATGCAAAAATTTTACCTCTACCCAATTAGCATTATGTTACTTTTCAAACAAGAAGAAAACAAAACTATGATCAAATGCACATCTTTTTGTAACTGTATTTTTAATTTTGAACTATCTTCGTTTTTATCTACTTTTACCGTATTCATATGTATTTTTCCTTTAAGTGTTTGATTGGCCTCAATAGCTTTAGCAAACTCGTTAAGTATATTATTTTGAAGAGATGTTGGAATAGTATTCTTATTTCGGTCTAGATCACCCTCGTAACGTTTGGATGGAATTTCAATTTTAATATAATCCCATTGATTTTCTTCGGGTGAAATAGCATCTGACACGTGCCCTACTTGGAAATGCGAATACTCCTTTGTTATATTTGAATAAGTTTCAGGAAGAATTATCTCTGCTAATGCACAAACCCATTTTTCATTATTAAAATTTAAAGGTTTTGATAACTGTACTTTAAAGGCAGAAGGTGTATTTTCCGGGTAAATATCGGGTGATGCGTTCGAAGGTAGAAATACTACGAAACTTGACATCTTTATAATGACAGTTTTAGTTGGGCGACATCTCGTTTTATATTAATAAAAGATTTAGCGTGATAGATCGAAAGTATTGGGAGTTGAACTTGAGACTATTTGATTAACATCCTGCAACGCTACCGATCTACCACGCTAAACCTTAACACGAAAGAGTTAAAATATCTATTTTTACGTAGGTCCATTTAATTTTAAAATAAAAAAACCCGGCCCGATCCGAAATTTTCAAAAAATAAAATTGCCCGACCCGACCCGACCCGACCCGTAAATATTAAAATTTATTTCTGCCCGACCCGGCCCGAAGCGGGCTTGGGCCGGGTCAGGCATAAAAAGCCCGACTCAATCGGGGGCCCGACTCGTCTCTACCGTGTGCCCTCTGCAAAATTTGGTAAAGCAGCTATCTCCCAACACAAGACGAGTGGAAAAATACCAAAATATAATCATAAACTAACAAAGTGTTGGTGCCTGACGTTCGCTACGCTCTCTTGCTAATCAAGATGGGCCGCCTAGCATCGCGACCTAGAGGACATATATATTAGTAGAAATTATGTTTAATTCAGAGAAAACGGCATGGTATTAGAAGATAAAACTTATTTTATACAAGACGTTTCGAGCCGAGGCTCTTCTTCAGTCGTTCGTTAGTTATTAAAACTAACGAACGACTGAAGAAGAGCCTCGGCTCGAAACGTCTTGTATAAAATAAGTTTTATCTTCTAATACCATGCCGTTTTCTCTGAATTAAACATAATTTCTACTAATATTCACCATGGTAAATAATAAGTTTGACATATATATTACCAAGAAAAAATAGAAAATACTTGATCCCCGCCCAATATTGCACAAAACGGAAATGTAACACTAGAAAATGTAAATTTTGGTTAACTTTCAATATCTCCGCGAATTTTCATTCTGTTGGGGTATACACAGACGTGATAATACCATTCTTGCGCATTCGTTGCAGCTCTTCATAAACGGGTTGTTGTAAGGCATGCGGAAGTTTATGGGCAACCGATATGAAAGGAACAGCATCTGGTTTTAGTTTGATGTGGTACCTAATTGGCAATTTTCCAATTCGATCAAAAATGTCCGGGAACTGATTAATGAAATGCGTGGGATTGGGCTCTCGGCGGACTTCATTTAAGGCAGCCATATTCGTGGCTATAGTGATCGAGGTTGGCGTACTCTGAGGATCAGACCCAAAGTCTCTGTAGCGTTGGTGCCCAGTATAGCTGTGGTGCAAGCAGGTGTTATATAGAAAGTCACCTACCTGCAAACGATGCGCAAGAAAACGTAGACATGCCCGTAATCGGCACGATGTGCCCAGTGTAGGCAACAGCGCCGTAACCAGCCTTAAAATTTGAGTAGGGCACTAGTAGGGCACTGTTTTCAGTGGCGTAGTATGAGCGAGCGAGGCGCTCCGCAATGTATATTTTTAAATAGACCTTTCCTAATGTTCGTTACGGGGAAGGAAAACTGTTTTTGCAAGGATATTTTAGATCAACGTTATATATATTACTCCTTGTTTTTACCCTCGCTCGATATGTCGTCTGCTGCCGAGTGGAAGTATTTACAAAACAGGGCGGATTAAAATTAATCCCAGTAATTTTAATAAATTTGTTATATCAAATGTTTAAAGTATAAAATATTTCGTTTACTTCACTAGTCATAATAGGAGGGGATTTAAATATTTAAAATAACGAAAAATTTTACATGGTTTCGATGATGTTTAACAATTATGTTTATAGTCTTGTGAACTAAGGCTTAACATTTCATTGACAGCCACAGTAGTGTATCGGGTTAAGATTAATTGTTGTTTATCATAAAATATTAGCTAATAAATATATTAACAATACTTTCACAGAGTTGATATAAGTATTGCAATAATAATTCATTCAATTAGTATCAAAAATAAATTAAAATCAGTTTGAATTCCGAAGTCACTAAGCCTAACCCGAGCTCCGCGTAAAATGTTTGGGGAAATTTTTACCGGAAAATGCAAAAAGTACAGCCAACTTTTTGTTTAGTTTGAGCGAAATTGGTGGTGGGTGACGTAGAAAAAAACAATGAAAGCACGTAGAAAAAATTGATGGAAAGGCCTATTGATGAATATTATAATGTTTTAACTGTCATCCAATGTGCGATGGGCAGTCAATCAGAGACTGTAACCAAAGCTGAACGGGCTCGTCTCACACTAAGAGCCCGAGCTCGATTTGAGACTGAGCCCAAGCTTTATTAAGAAAATGATTCGAGCCCGAGAAGAGACCAAAACGTTTTGTTCATTTAATGTGAGACCGAGATGAGACCATTTTAATATAGCGTATTTTTGTGATCTCGAGATGAGACCATTCAAATATAGTAAATTGCTGTGAGCCTGAGCAGAGTAATATTATAAAGTCCAACTGATACCATATTTTTGTAACGAGCCCGATATGAGACCTTCTAATTTTTAAGAGACGCTTATGTGGCCGTTTTTCCACGATTATGTTTCCCTTGGCCACTAGGGAGTGCTGCGGCGCATAGCAACACGTGCCGTAACCGTACCACTTTTGTTCTCTCCGATACGACCAACTTTGATTACGTGCTGTTTGCGCTATAGTTTGGCGTGACATTTTATAGCTAAAGCTCGAACAGCGCGTGAGCACAGTTGGCCGTGTGAAGAGAGCTCTGGCCTACAGGGTTAATTCGGAGTTTACGTAAAAGACGCTTCAATAAATCATCCTCCCAGGAAATCACCTAGAAGGAATATTTCGGAATATTTCTGAGAGCCAGGACCTGCAAGTCACTGTTTATATAGTGCTTGTTAAAAAAAATTGACACTTTTTACCTTTACAAGCCACAAGCGTTCCCCATGGCGTTATATTTTAACCCGTTAGCTTTTTCGACTTAATAAGGCTTGGCAAAAACACGACGTTCTGTTTACAGGTGAAAACTTTCCATTATTTCCACAAGCACTATATAAACAAAAACCTTGCGGGTCCTGGCTCTCGGAAATATATCTTCTTGGCGATTTCCTAGGAGGATGATTTATTTAAGCGCCTATTGGCTATTTCGGATAACATGACTTAGCCCAGTCGTTTTCTGATTGGTCCAAAGTAGTATACCTTCTGGTATTTTCGAAGATTGTTGTAGTGAAGAGAGTACCAAGCCTGGTCGCCCGGCGGTTTCGTTTGACTTCCTATTTTTCATATTGATAAATAAATCATAAGAATTAAAAGAGATATTAAGAGACTGGAATGAGAACCGCGAGTTATGCAAATTCTTATTAACTTGACTGATACGAGCCCTTGTTAGTAACAGAAATAAGTATGAGCCCGATACAAAGCACTAATGTTTATGGAGAGGAATGAGTTCGAGACGAGCTCTTGTGTTTGGGAGAAAATAATATGAAACCGAGACGAGCTCTCGTGTTTAAAAAAATTCATGAGTTTGAGACGAGCTCTCGTAGTTAAGAAAAAACTATGATCCCGAGACGAGCTCTCGTAGTTAGGGAAAAAAAACTATGAGCCCGAGACGAGTTCTCGTAGTTAGGAAAAAACTATGAGCCCGAGACGAGCTCTTGTAGTTAGGTAAATATCTATGGGCCCGAGACGAGCTCTCGTATTTCGGAAAACAAACTTATGAGCCCGAGACGAGCTCTCGTGTTTTTGGGGAAATTCTTATGAGACCGAGACGAGACTAAGGCCAAACAAAACGTTTGGTGACACTGAGCGCGAGACCAAGTCTTGGTGTGCAGCTATGCCTGTAACGAGTGACGGGCGCCCCGTTTGTATTAGATTTACTGCAAGTTCATAATAATTATAATAATAAATAAAAGAAAAAAAGAAAAAGAAAATGCGTACAACTGAAAAACTTTAATGATCTCCAAAATATCTGGGTAGGGCACTTTCCTCAGATTTCAATTTCATCTCAAAATTCTAGGTAGGGCACTTCAAATTCCCGGTAGGGCACGGCCCGTGTGGCACCCCCCTGGTTGGCAACGATGCGTCGAAGTGAGGGTAGTATGGGCGGTTTCACTGGTAAGTCATCGTAGATATGCTGTGGAAGAATGTTCACCTGGGATCCAGTGTCGAGCTTGAAGAGAATTGAAGTTTCATTAAGATTCAATTTCAATTTCAATTTATTAGTTTCTATTTTACAAAGACTTGGGGTTAGATAGGGCTAAGTCAATGATGACTTGTAAGCCCTTATACCTTGTACAATTGATATTGTAAACAATAAGAATAAGCAAGATTTTGCTCACACAACAAACAAAAAAAAAAATTCCATAAAAAATTTACACTAAAAATATACTTATAACACCAAATAGAATATAACTCCAAAAACTGTGATTATAACAAAAAAAAATACAAAAAGTAAAATACAAAAAAGTAAAATCCAACAAAGTATGACAAAAAAAAAGACAAGCAAAGAACAAGACCACAGCAATATAATTTTTATACTAGCAGCCTACCTTACACCTAACTTTCTAATATAATGTTTTTAAGTTTCTTTTTAAAGGAGTTGAAGCTTTCTTTTATGTCGATTTTTAAAATTACAGAATTAAACATTTATATATTCATACCACTTGTCATTGTTGTCCGTAGGGTCGGAAGTTTTGGAGTCACATGTCAAGGTGTGAAGGTGAAAATCCGAATCATACATGTGGATTGAGAAAAAAAAACGTGGTGGTATGTTTTCCCTCGGTAGTGATCCGCTAGATCCCGGAGAGTAAGTTTCCGGGTAGTGATCGTAATAGGGTAAGTATGCTGCGTGACTATCTTGAGATGGTTGTAAAGAGTAAGCCGTTGGAGGCTCATCCATATGTATTTGGTCGTGGCTGGCACTTGAGGTAGTAAGGGCTTGAAGGGTGTTTGAGCGGCCAGAGGCTGCCCAATGACCTCTCCGGTGGCAATTGTGGCAGGTGGACTATGCTGCAGGACATCGACCCTGGCTGTAATGGAGAAGACCGCAGTTAGAACATGGACTTTGTGTTGAAAGTGGGCGATAGGTTGTGTAAACTGCTGTGGAAACGACAGGTGACGTGGAGGTAGAGATCGTTGCGGTGCTCGCTGGTGACGCTGACCTTGAAGTGGAAGTGGATACCTCATTACTGTGGATCGCAGTTGGGTTCGGGAGTTAGGATGGCGGTATTGAAGGCTAGGTTGTCTTTGGTGGTACACGGCATCGATATTTGCCGAAGGAGGCACTATGGAAGTCTCATTGCGGTGTAGTGCAGCATGGGCAGTAGAAGTTTCGTCAGCTTGGCAAATGGCTATTGCCTGAAGCAAAGTAAAGTTTTGGCGGGTGAAGAGGTTTCTTCGTAGCTCCACCTTATAGACGCCTGCAAGGATCTGATATCGTACAAGAGAGTCACGAACGGGCCTGGGATCGGAGGTCAGTCAAGAACTCGTCAAACGGCTGATGTTGTTTCTGCTCGGTATGGAAGAAGGTGTAGTGATGGGAGTCTGGATTATGATATGGTGCATAATAACTGTCAAATGCTGCATAAATGGCATCAAGCGTAGGCTCATCTTGACCTTGTGCTATAGGTATAACTAAATCATCGTATATTTTGCGCCCAGCTGGAATACGGCTTTTTGAGTACTTGCGGTTTCAGTTGATAATTTCGAGGCGACAGCAAAATTCTTGAAATTTTCCTTGTACGCGGTCCAGGCTGCGGCAGGATTGATACTGGACGGATCGAAATGCTCCGGACTCCGGAAGGCTGATGGAATTTCCATGGCAAAGGTTATATAGAGATAAAAAATCTAACAAATAAACTTTAGCTATCCTACTTCTGACACCATGTTGTAGGTTTTGTTCTAATTAGTCAATATAGATAAAGAGGATTTGAAAAGGCTTTATTACATTCTGCGTGCGTTCTCTTCTTTACAAGGGTTTATATACGTTGTGAGATCCGGAAATACAAATAGATAAGAACCCGCGTAAAAGGCGGCGTGAAGCGCCATCTATTAAAACAGATGCCACATATGGTATAGTAGCTAATTAATTAGCTATTAATTAAAACTTACCATCGTCGTAATCTAATGATTTGCTATTAACAGATTATGTAAATGAATTAATGCAACTGCTTTTGGAAAGGAGGAGAGTTGCACCATAATAGAAAATTGCTGAAGAGATGCTTCAATTAGTACCCATTTCAATACCACCTCCAATGTCTAGTACGTATGAGCACCCGGTTATTATAATAATTATTATTATTAATAATGAAAGGGGTGAAGGGCTGCCCGTTCGCGCACTTCGACCAGTGGTCCATTGTGGAACCAAAACCTTATGACTTAAAAAGTCTGATATCCGACACAAAACGGAGAATCGTCTTGGCCAGCATGTTATGGAAATCCGAGGTTTCCAACTGATGCATACCAAGATGCTAAAATCTTTGGGCCGCGTAATAATCGCACCTACAAAGCACACGAGAGGCAGTTTCCTCCTCAACCTGACATGCCCAGTAGTAGATAACTAAATATGAACCATTTTTTCCAAGATGGCCGCCAAGATGGCCGCCATAACCCCCCCCCCAAAACAACCCCCAAAAATTTTCCAAAAACCAATTTTTGACCTTGGAAAAAGTCATCAAAATATTTTTGTTTTCAATCTCAAATTTCACCTTGAAGATGGTCTTTGACCTCGACGCCTGACCCCTGACCACCACCCCTAAGCCTCGGTCTATCACCCCAACAAGTTTGGACACGATCGAACAAGCTCGGCCCGAGATATCGGCGGTAATATGTGACCCCCCTGGTTACTTACGCTTATTCACTTTTGGTGTCATTTTTTCGTTTTTTCGTTTTTTCGCCATTTTAAATGCTAATTAGTTATTTGCGAGATGGGGAAACGAATTCGCGACCTTCGCTTTATATCCTTGGCAACTTTTGGCCCCACCCAAAATACTTTAAACAACTAATAAACGAATCTAAAATGTCGATAAAAACTATTTCTATAAATGATAATTCTTTTGACATTTAAAAGTCAAAGGATATGTGTTAGCGTAAGACGTCTCAAAAGTCGAGCTCTTTAAAGGTTAAAAAAATGAAGTTATTTATGGGGAAACCAGAAATTAAATGCAAATCTCCTACCGAGAACCCTTGTTATTATGATGAGCCATGTCGCAAACACGCGTTTGATTTTATAAATAGTTTTAAATTTAGTGTTAAATGCTGGGTTTGTCAAGCATTATTTCTGGAACGAAGAGTTTTTAAGATGCATCTGATGAATCATTTGACATCTAGTTATTCTAATAAAACACTTCTTAATATTGATGTTTGCGATTGTCTTCATTCAAATCAACCGAAATACACCAGCGAAGAAGAAATATTAGACGACCAAATTATTGATTATTTGAACGAGTTTAACGTAAAAAATCAAGAATGGCTCGACGGGTTTGTTAATGATAATGGAACTCCAAAGAAAATTCATCGTAAAAAAAAAGACAATTGCTATGAAGTCCGAAGAAACTTTAAATTCAACAATGAAATCAAATGTTGTATTTCCACCAGACTTTGTCATGCCATCTGATGAGCAGATGGAAGCTATTATCTTTTTTCAAGAATATTGTAAAAATAATCAAATTTTAACTCTTAATCAAGTTGAAACGCCCATTGAGGTTTTGGAAAATCTTGAACAAACTTGTCAAATGATTGAAAATATGTGAATAAAGCTGTTTTTCTAATAAACATATTGTTCTTATTTTTCCTACGTAAAAATAGATATTTTAACTCTTTCGTGTTAAGGTTTAGCGTGGTAGATCGGTAGCGTTGCAGGATGTTAATCAAATAGTCTCAAGTTCAACTCCAAATACTTTCGATCTATCACGCTAAATCTTTTATTAATATAAAACGAGATGTCGCCCAACTAAAACTGTCATTATAAAGATGTCAAGTTTCGTAGTATTTCTACCTTCGAACGCATCACCCGATATTTACCCGGAAAATACACCTTCTGCCTTTAAAGTACAGTTATCAAAACCTTTAAATTTTAATAATGAAAAATGGGTTTGTGCATTAGCAGATATAATTCTTCCTGAAACTTATTCAAATATAACAAAGGAGTATTCGCATTTCCAAGTAGGGCACGTGTCAGATGCTATTTCACCCGAAGAAAATCAATGGGATTATATTAAAATTGAAATTCCACCCAAACGTTACGAGGGTGATCTAGACCGAAATAAGAATACTATTCCAACATCTCTTCAAAATAATATACTTAACGAGTTTGCTAAAGCTATTGAGGCCAATCAAACACTTAAAGGAAAAATACATATGAATACGGTAAAAGTAGATAAAAACGAAGATAGTTCAAAATTAAAAATACAGTTACAAAAAGATGTGCAAGTAAGAATACCTCAAGCATCGCCCCTAGCTTCTGTTTTGGAATTTCGAGAACATGATTTTGTCGACAGTGATTATCTTTCTAATTATCCTCTCTCGAATCACGCCAAAACTATTTCTTTAACTTACGCAACAAATTTTATAGAAGTACGAATTAAAAAAGCGTTAATTGTGAATAAATATCAACAAAAATATTTACCACGACAAATTCCCGTGGAAGAAATCCAATCACAACCCAGGAGGAAAAAACAGAAAATTAACAAGAAACCGAAACTAAAACTAGAAGTGAAACAAGAAGAAATACCAAAACTTGAACCAAAACCAAATTTAGAAGAAAAGCCAAATTTGAAACCAGAAGAAAATCTAAACAACATTTTACCAAGAGACCCTTTAATTCCAAATATTAATGGAGACGTCAACCAACCAGAAGTTTTAAATCCTTCCGAAGAAAATAATTTACCAAGTTCTCTTCCAATAGCAATTAATCTACCGTCTCAACCTGTTATTAAACAAATACAATGGAATAATTACGCGATTGTGTTTGAGGCGGGCAGATATGAGGGAGAAAGACAGTATAATAATGAAATTCAACCATTCACATTACACTTAATTATACGCGATTTATTACAACGATGTAAACCGAGACAGTTTGACGGCTTAAAAACCGCGATATCGTCCGATGATGAAGATAATTTATATTTTAATTTAGAAATACCGGTAGGGATGGAAATTAAATTTCAAAATCCATTAGCAGATCTTTTTAAAATTCCACCAGACATTTATTTTACGGGTATTCAAAAATTTGGCCCGTTAAATAATTTAAATAATATTACTTTTAGTTCGAGCAAGACTTTTTTCGACATACGTATTGAGACTACAAAAATACCGCAATTTGAGCAGGAAGATTGAGCTTTCTACTCTGTATCAGTCATCCAACCTTTTTTATTTGAAGGTCAGAGAGATGATTTTGGAAATATTATCCCATTATCTTTGCATAGGCAATTAAAAAACGAGATTCAACAGGCGACCAACTTCCCCCCTTTAAATCGGTTCGAAATTAGTTACGTAATCGAAGAAATAAATCGAGGTCATTACTTAAGAATTTCATTCCCTCGAGACCTACAGGCGGCCTTCACCGGGAGCTTAGCAAATATTTTTAATATAAACGCGCCAGAATTTCAAGATGGTGTAATTAGCAGTCAAAATCCTTTAAAAGTGTATGAGGAAAAATTTATGTCAGATGAGGATTCTATTATAGATTTTAGGTATAATAAAAATATTCCAATTGAACCGCCTAACTGGGATAATGACAGTTATACGTTTGAACGTAATTATTACGAGGCTAATAAGGATTTAAGCGGGAATTTTAAACCATTATCTCTTCATTTCAAAATTTTAAATGAACTTCAAAAATATTTTGATTCGCATATCTCACGTAAGGCTGGATTTTTTATTTTCAAAGAAAATGGAAAATATTATTTTCAAATTGAGTTAATGAGTGGGTTGGAAATTAAAATATTTGGACCTCTAGCAGACCTCTTACAAATTGAGTACAAAATAGATTATATCTCCTCAGTTTATAAAAGCAAAGCATTAGACCCTCTTCAAATTAGATTAGAATTAGATAATACGGTTAATTTTATAATTTTTCGAAACGATTTAAACAGAGTTGAGAATAGTCGACGACAAAAACGTGATATTGATTTCCACAATTACGAACAAGGTAAAAATAATAAACTAAATGTTGTAGACAAATTCCATTGTCGAATTCCAAGGGGCGTTTACCACACTATTGAAGATATTTTAATTGCGATGAAACACTCCTTACCACATCAGAGTTGGGCTAAATTCGAGTTTAATTTTAATTCAGATTCGACAGTTTCAGTTAAAGGTTTGGGTGGAAACAGTTTTTTAACCTTTCCAATAGATAACCCCAAACTCGGGCAAATGTTAGGTTTTTCAAACAATCAAATTGAAAGACCTCTTTTTAACGAAATAGGTATGTACCCCGCAGATCTCAACCACGGAATATCCGGAATTTATGTCTATACAAATATTATACAACCTGTAATTACAGGTCACACTAATACGCCCCTGCTGATAATTATCAAATTAAACGAAAATAAAAATCGAGCACAAGTTGAAAGATTTCATTTTTAGACTATTTTCCAGTTCTCTACGATCAAATACAAACTATAGAAATTTCTTTAAGGTCGGATTACGGTGAACTCCTGCCATATAAGACAGGAAAGACTATTGTTAAATTAATATTCAAAAGACTGGATTCTTAGTCTAAAGTACACTTAAAACAAGCTCATCATGGAAAGATATTATAACCATTATGTACAAACAGGACGTGGATATAACGTCTTTCGAGGAAGTCAATATCAAACTGGTCGTGGATTTGGGTCAATTTTTAATAGTTTAGCAAGATTCTTAACTCCTCTTTTTCGACCCGTAGCTAAATCACTCGGTATCCAAGGGTTGGTTATGGGGAAAAGAATTAGGGACGATGTTGTTGCGGGTCAAAATTTTAAGGAGTCGTTAAAAAAATAGTAAAATTGCCGGAACAAATCTTTTAAATAGTCTCGGTGATTCCATATTAAATACACAGAAAGGCTCTGGAGTTCGGAGAGTAAAGAAGCGCAATTCAAAATTACGCAATAATCAAAGAAAACGCAAGAGAACAAAAACCGATTTTCTTGACTAAAGCATTATGCCTCAATTTGAATCTATGTGTTCGGAGTTGGAGCTTTTTAACGAACCCTTGGTTAATGGAAATATTGAGGGGAATAAATTTGTAGATTATTTCCCTATAGCTCCCTTGTCTAATGCTACAGAGATTGATTTTTCTATCCCCGGGGGAGATTATTATATTGACATGTCAAACTTGATGCTTAAAATTCGAATTCGTGTTAAAAAAGAACAAAACGGGATTTTAATAGATATACCTGCAGCCGAAAAAAAAGTATCCCTATGTAACCTTCCATTGCATTCTATTTTTAGCCAAATAGACGTATTTATGAATTAGACTTTAGTACAATCTAGCAACAACTGCTACCCATACTTAGCATATTTAGCAACAGTTTTAAATTTTGATAAGGGAGCCAAACAATCTTACAAAACCGCCGAGGGCTATTACGAAGACGGGTTTTGCGACCCAGCGTTAGCGTTTGATGATGTTAATAAAGATAAAAAAAACAATGGAATTTTAAAAAGAAGTAAAGATATTGCGGGAACGAAACTTTGTGAATATATGGGTAGACTTCATGTAGACTCTTGTAAAATAGACACATTTCTTTTAAACAAAGTGAATTTAAGAATTCGACTCTTGAAAAATTCCGATGAATTTATAATTATTTCCCATGAAGATGTTAATAGGAAATATAAATTGATTGTCGAAGATGCCATTCTCACGGCTAAGCATATTCTCGTTAATCCAGATCTCCAGCTGGCACATAATGCGATACTTCATAAATAAAGAGCGTTGTACGATCTAACACAAACTGTTGTTAAAACTCTGACAATCTCAACAGGCGCTAGCGATTTCGTGAAGTCAAATATTTTTTTAGGTAAAATTCCAAATCGGGTAATAATCGGAATGGTAAACAATTCTGCTTACAATGGCGCCAGTCAAGAAAACCCTTTTCAATTTAACCATAATAATCTCTCGTTCTTACAACTTTCTTTGGATGACCAGAATGTCCCAGAAACTGCTCTAACTCCAGATTTTAATAAAAACCTCTACACTAGGTCATATTATTCACTATTCTCGGCAATGGATTTAATTGGAAATAACTCTGGTAATTGTATTGATTACGAAAATTATAAAAACGGTAATACATTATTCGCGTTTGATTTAACTTACGACTCCTCGGCAAACTCTAACAATCTCTCAATTCAACGAAATGGTAGTTTACGGATGGTAATGAAGTTTTCTTCCCCCTTAACTAATATTCAAAACATAATTATTATTGGACAATACGAAAACCGATTTGTCATTAACCAAGAGCGTCAGGTTACGTATATTACGGAATAAAAAACAATCAACGAGGGCAAAGATTGTTTAGTTGTTTCGTGAAATCGTAGTGGTAAAGATGTCTCGAACTCAGTCTCTCGCCTAAACAAGAAGTATCGGTGCTAGGTTATGTCAACCCATATAACTGAGTTTGGAAGCCTGGCAATCTCTATTCACATTTGAAAAGGAAATAACGGATTTTTTTGAAGACCAAGTTGCTAGTTTTCATTCCTGGCTCCCTCTTGAAGGTTCAAAAATAAAAATCGACTGTTTCAAGGGACAAAAGGAAAAACTTGTGGATGTACGAGCTTGCGCAAGAGGAAAAAACCATTTGTATCATCTTTTTTATTCAACAAATTATGGTTTTACTCTCAACCAAGCAGGGTGGAAAAGATTGAAGCATTGTAAACATACAATTGATCAGGAGATTAATTTAATTTTGTCGGCAAAAAAATTATGCGTGACATAATTGTACACGAGCTCACGGATAAAATGTTTGAAATTACCGAGAATTGTGAGAATCTGCATTGTAAATCTTCGATTACTCATGATGTCTCTTGTAAACTAGGATTTAGCACAAATTTTGAAGACCAAGTGGAAAATATGATATTATTAGCCATTCCACAATTAAATTTTGATCATATTGTTGTTAGATTCCAAAAGGAATTCGGCCTTGACCCCTTAATAGTAGAAAGTCAATTATACAGGGTCTTTTTTTTTGCTCGGAAAAGTGTTTTTTTTCAAAAACTATTTATAGTACCGAATTCAAATTTGGAAGGTCAATTCTCTATACCGGGGGACATCAGTTTGAGAAATTTGAGCGTTTTCGGTAATGTTTTTCACCAATTTTGAAAAATTATTTTTCGACCACTAGGTGCGAGATAAAAAATTTCTATTATAAAGTTGTAGGCCGTCATCGAAAACCCTTAAAAATTGTTCACTCGACGAAAAACAATTTATTTATCAGTGAAAATTCGAGCTTGAAAAATTTACAAGTTGGTGAAGCCAAATTACGATTGTTTGAAACGATAATTGAAACCGAATTACCTAATCCAGTTGAAACTTTGGTTAAAAAAACGACCGGATTTAAAAAACACGAGGCTATAGGTCAATCCTAAACATGCATTGGGTATTTAAAGGAAAACTTTGGGAGATTATTATCAGTGTTTGATAATATTTCGAACAATGCCTCGTTATTCAGTAGCTGAGCGTACCGAGATAGTTGCCATTTACTATGGAGAAGCAGCGCAATACCTTAGATTGGTCCCTTTTTCCTGCCGACGAACCTCAACGGCCAAAGGTATTTACATTTTCTAGAGAACGAACTGAGTGACGCAATCGACGACCTTCCATTGGCTGAAAGACGTCAGTTGTGGTTTCAGCAAGATGGCGCCCCTCCGCATTTTTCCCGGCAAGTAACTGAGCACCTCAACAACGAGTTTCCTGAAAGGTGGATAGGGAGAAATGGTCCAGTGCATTGGCCAGCAAGGTCACCTGACCTAACACCCCTGGATTATTTTCTCTGGGGATTCGTTAAAGCAAAGGTATACGCCACGCCCATTGAAACTAGGGAGGAACTCATTAGACGAATAATCAGTGCTTGCCGAGACGTCACACCAGAAATGGTAGAGAAAGCGTTTGAGAACTTAATTGTCCGCGCACAAACCTGTGTTGCAGCCAATGGTGATATTATTGAAAATGTTTTGTAAAAATTTATGTGAATAAAATATCTGCATTTAAAAACCAAACGTGTACATTTTTTCAAGTGTGAAAACTCTACTACGTTTGTATTAGACTTGTTCCCTTTTCAATTATCGTTTCAAACAATCGTAATTTGGCTTCACCAACTTGTAAATTTTTCAAGCTCGAATTTTCACTGATAAATAAGTTGTTTTTCGTCGAGTGAACAATTTTTAAGGGTTTTCGATGACGGCCTACAACTTTATAATAGAAATTTTTTATCTCGCACCTAGTGGTCGAAAAATAATTTTTCAAAATTGGTGAAAAACATTACCGAAAACGCTCAAATTTCTCAAACTGATGTCCCCCGGTATAGAGAATTGACCTTCCAAATTTGAAATCGGTACTATAAATAGTTTTTGAAAAAAAACACTTTTCCGAGCAAAAAAAAAGACCCTGTATTTTGATATTGTACAAAATGTTTCAAACTTAAAATGTGATTTAATTTATTAAAATAAAAACTTTCACTATAATCTGTTTTATTATTACTACACATACATTTAAAGATGGTGGTGTCAAAAACAGACAAACAATTAAGTAAAGTTTATTACGATGTTGAAAACCCATACAGTTATTCTAACAGTGTTACTTTAAGAAAAACTTTTCCCAAAATTTCGGAAAAAGAAATTAAAAATTTTCTCAACAAACAACCAACTTACACACAACACAGAGCTAGGAGATTAAATTTTAAACGTAACAAATTATATGTAACAACTATTGACGAGACATTTATGGCCGATTTATTAGACCTCCCTCTTTTACAAAATTTTTAATAACAATTACCGTTTTACGATCTTAGTTCAGGACATCTTAAGTAAATTCATTTTTATTCATCCAATAAAAAATAAAACCTCGAGCGAGATTATTAGGGCGTTCAAAGATATTTTTAAAAAACTGGTACCCCTTAATTTATGTACCGATGCGGGGTCAGAATTTAGAAACGCTCCATTTCGTTCTCTCTTAAAGCGTTATAACGTACACCATTACCTCACATATTCCGAGAAAAAGGCCTCTATGATTGAGAGACTTGTTCGCACGGTAAAATCTAAAATTTTTAAAATAATTACCAAGACCGGCGATTTACATTATCTTAATAAACTACCACTAATTGCAAAAGCTTATAACGCTCGAAAACATTCAACAACGGGAATCGCCCCTAAAGATGTCAATAAAAACAATGAATCGGCAATTTGGAAAAAAAATTATGGTAATCTTAGCATGATTGGGAAGCCAACTTTAAAAATTGGGGATAAAGTTCGCTTAGCCGTTGCAAAATCAACATTTGATAAAGCATACAGGGGAACGTTTACAGCCGAAATATTTGAAATTCATAGAGTGATTACGAGAGAGCCTTGTATGTATATTGTGAAAGATTTGACAGGCAATATAATTAAAGGGGCGTTTTACGCTCAAGAAATGGTTAAAATTCAAGTGTAGAGCGCTACAATCTTTATTCAACATTTTGTTAACCATGGGTTAAGTACACATTTTCCTGGGTCTTGCGATCGTAATATTTGGTGTTAGCGCCACAATAGTGTCATCCGCGATGAAATTCAAAAAACTAAGTCCCGAATATACCCTAGACATTGGAGTTTGTGACAAAGCATACGATCTAGGAAGAGACACGTACCTCGTAAAATGTAACGAGACTTTCGACGTGCGACATTTTAAGAAAGAAGACGGAAGTTTGAAGCCATCTATTAGGGGAATCAACTTAACAAAAGATCAATATGAAAAATTATGCATTTTGACGGTGACGTGAAAGATGAACACTAATCAAATCCAATCTATACTTAAGTGTGATCCACGATCGAGAGATAAATTTATCGGAGTATTTCCAGCTAACAGATTACCCAAACCTCCAATTAAAAAAAGCTATTGTTTCGTAATCAACACCGATCCTGACACTCTTCCAGGGTCTCATTGGACGGCTGTTTACAAATCGGGCGACACTCTGGACTTTTTTTGTTCTTTAGGACGATCACATCATGACTATGGATTTTTGCTAGAGCGATATAGCAAGCGTTTTCGATACAATATTCATAAATTTCAATCAGATAAAAGCCAAAACTGCGGACCTCATGTAATTTATTTACTAACCTCCAGATGTATGGGGATTTCTTACAGTAAAATAATTAACGAATTGTATAATTTCGATTTAAAAAGAAATGATAGTTTAGCGTTGTTGAATATATGTATTCATTTGATGAAAGAGTGGAATCAAAATAAAAGGATTTGTTTAGAATAAAAAAAAATGTTTATTTATTTCATACATATTTATTGTTACACATTTTTATTATTCTTGCCAGCGAGGAGGAGGCCTGGTTTGTCGTTTTGGCCTGGGAGACTTTTTAGGGGATGGTAATTTTAATTTTTTTGCGGCGATATTAGAACGCCACCAACAGCACCCTCCTCAGAACCTAGCTCTCGATCCCAATCATCTTCCTTGCTTAAACGACTTCCAATATCGGTATTTTCTAAGTATTCTTCAAATATTTCATTTTCTTGATTTAATCGTTTTTGCATTCTATCATCAGTAATTGTCTTTTGTTGCTTAACAATCGGTGTAGATGATTTCCTTTTCCAAGAATCTACAGTCTTTAAGAGACTCGGGAATTTGGCCTCTCCCCTAGTCTGTTCGTTTTCTCTCTCGCTGAGATAGTCTTTCATTTTGCGTGTCATAGTATTTAGACGCAGCTCTGCGGCTTCGCCAGCGTTAACTCCCTCGGGCGTCTTGAAGGGTGAATAAATTTGCGAGGCGAACGGGGAATTTAAACCCATTTTTAATGGGGCAACAGGTACGGGTGCTTGAAAGTTGGTAATTTCAACTTTAGGTATTGGTATTGCCTTCCTCATTTCTCTGGCCTCGCTCAGTATTTTTAAAAATTCGCGTAATTTGGAACGACTGTTTAAATTCGAAGTTAACATATTTTGCATCTTATTATCTAATAAGTTATAATATGTTTCCTGGGGATAAACAAGCTGTTTATTTTCTTGAGATATTTGTCCGACACTCGATGCGGGAACTAAAATCATTTTTTTCATTTTATCTTTTATTGAATAAATTGGCAATTAAGGGAACGATATATCCTAGGAGGGCCGGTATGAAGAACCCAGTGCCTTTCTGAATTATTAAAGCACGCTTCCTTTTTTGTGAAATTTTCGGACTGGCCAAAAACCGTATTGTTTTTTATATTTAGATAATTGTTTTTTTTTAGCTTTAGATAATACAATTCCACCCCCTTTCAAGTTTTTTCAAACGGTCTGTAAGGATTTTAATTGATAAATTTAAATATGGATAGTGTGTTTTAAACCTGTCAGAGGGATTTGCAATAGGACTCGTTTTTTTACGTACTGTCTTTTTTGGAGCCATTGTCTTTAATGAAGATGATAATAATATAGTAAATTATTTATTATTGGAAAAAACTACCATTTGTGGTCCGTTTTGACTAAATGTGTACGATCTTAATCGTAAGTTATCTGGAGTGGTGACAGATGTGTCTATAAATAGGGAATTGTAAGGTTCGCTAGTAGCCATATCGTAGGCTATTTTAATTATTTTTGTATTATTTGGAGATATTTGATTAGCTAAATATTGAATTTGACTTAAATCTCGAGGAGATTTAAACAGATTTAGATATGACATATTAAGAGAGATTAAACGAGATTGTTTGCCTCGAGGAAATAAGGTTTGTGAGATTAATATGACTGAAATTTCATAATGATGACTGTCAACGGTAACCAATTTAGCAATTTGGTCATTTTTGTAAAGTTCATCTGCTAGATCATCAATAATAAGTAAGGAATTTCTATTTGATTCCCAAAACTCGCTGTCCATTGGAGGTAGTCCTTGAATAAACTCTATATCGGTTAAAAACTGAGATAAATCATGGTAACCTGATTGCCAAACCGAATAAAAATAAATAATTTTAATAGGTTTATCGATTAATTCATTCCTCCATCTAATTAGTGAGTTCGTCCATGATGATTTGCCTGACATAGTAGGCCCTGACACCATCATTCGAAACGGTGAAAGAAATTTTATATAAGACATTACGTAGTATGTTGTCTTTGTTTAAACAGTAGTTTGTTAGTACATTGACTGTTTTATAGAATATATGTAAAAATCAACAAACACATTTTAAATTTAAAAAATTATTTTATTAAAGTATAATGTTTCTTATCAAAAATCATTCCTTCACCAGTTATATAAACTTTCAAAATAACATACAAAAATATCATTTTTGAATAAAAAATAAATCATAATAATTCCTTCACCAAAAAATTATACATTAATTCCCGTTTTTTAGTAAAAATTCAATTTTAGAAGTTAAAAGTTTAAATCTTAGGTTGCTTAAAAATAAAGTATTTACTCGATTTTCGGAAGAGATTTCATTTACGATAACTATGTGGTTGAATGAAACCTGTTTTGCGGGATTTTTTGTTACACGTTTTTTAGACTTATAATTAAAAGATGACAATTTTATTTTACAATTCGACATCTTCATATTCTAAATAGCCGTAGGGTACACTAGAGATATTCTCTTTTAGCACACGTTTACAAAATGTTTTTTTGAAAGTTTTACTTAAGTTGCCAACACGTAAAAGCATTTTGTACTTATCTTTTATTACGTTAAAAGGAATTTTCACCTTAAACTCGGTATTTGGTACAAAAATCATCTGTTTAAAAGCGTCGAAATGGATGATTTCGGAATTCTCCCTGGTAAGAGTTATTCCTTTTAGTTTTATAATTGTCTGATTATTTTCAAGTTTAAAGCTGTAACTTTTTGGCCCGGTGGACACGAATTTTGTTATATATGTATTCGGGGTCTCGCACGTAAGTTCACCTAAATTACCCCCGAGGGGGGTAGCCATTCGTTTGGTAAATGAGTAAATTCCACACCGTCTGTGTCAAAATAAATTACACGCTTTCCCAACTTATTAATTAACTTATGCAGATGAATACGCCCATAACTGGTGACAAAGGCAGCAATTATTACATAACCTTTTGTAAATGTGGGTGCCAGCTCACTTTTTTTTTATAACCTACCATGGCAACATCGTTGTTGATTAGATGAAAGTCTGTTAATTTATTCGTTGTGTCTGCTATAATCTCGGTTAATTGGGAGTAGCGATGTATGATTTTAGTTGTTGATTTATCCATTCTTTAAGCCATTCTTCCATATAATGAATTTTGCGCCAATTTCGTGGAAGTTCTTAAGGATGGGTTATCAACAATTTGCTCTTAATATGTTTTAATATTAGGTGGAAATCCTGAATTTTTAACTTTTGCTCTAAAAAAATGTCAATATATGGTTTGAAAAAATTGGTTGTAATACTGTAATGGTACACCTCGAAAATTTCTAACAGCTGGTATTTACACTCTTTTATTGAGTAGTAGATTTCCACCGAAGGTAAAACCACCGTTATAGCTCGTTCATCAATACTATGGGTACATTTTTCATCATTATTTATCACACAACTACCACATAAAGGATAATAAAGTTTCTTATTAAAACGGTAGGGAAGAACGGGTAAGTAGAGGTCTCTGGGGGGAGGATTCGACAACTAATTATTCCAAAATAGGCGTCAGGTGCATAATCAAAGCTGTGTGTGATAACTTTAACATTTTTACAACCATATTTCTTTTTTTGTAAGCAATACGCATACAGACTACAAAAGTCAAAATATCGGATTTGTTCTCCAACTGAGGGGTCTATTTCATGGTACAGCTTAATTGTTTCTACACGCCCTCCAACTAAAGAATCTCTAGGGTTAATTTTAGGAATAATTTTAATTGTATTAAAAAAAGCTTTCGCTTCATTATTTTTTCTCAACAAGTCTAATATCTCACATTCAAAAATTTGAATATATGTGTGGTTTGGTAAATTTTCTTCAATAAATTCTTTTCGGTCTAATTCTCTTTCTCTAATTTCTTTGAATGATTTTCCAATAATTGTATTAAAGCTCGAGCCAGAAAAATGTTTTGGACAACCGTGCCAGAAATCACCCATTACATCAATTACTATGGGTGGATTTTCACAGTAGCCATCTACGAAATACGGACCTACAGCCTGTTCCCCGGCCGCGGATCTGACCGTTTGCAAAATTAAATTATTTTCCTTCTCGTACCAAGATAAATATTTTAATGCAATCTCACTTTGATTCTGTCTACTTGCCAAACCGATAGCCGGAATAGTACATAAGGTATATGGTTCTAAAAACTTGTCAATAAAAACATTGTTAAGTGCCCCAGATAGAGAAATACCCCCATAATTACTGATATCAATTTCAATTAGTTCTTTATATAAGATGCGAAATTTCTGCATAGCTAAGCGTAATAAATTACAATCTAAAAGACAATACGCTCTGGATTCTGATTTAATACAATATACCGGTTCGAGCTGTTTGTGTGAATACCAATTTTTAAATTCTCGGTATTCCAACTCTTTCATTTTATTGGGTTCAAAATATTTTTCGTCCGGAATTGGTCCTGAATAATTCAAAGTTTCTTTTGTCCAAAAAATATAGGGAAAATATCCTTTAGATTTAGGCAAAGAAAACATTTTAGGAAAATGCCTTAGTGGTGCATTAATATAGTTTAAAGAATCTACAAAACGAATGTCTACCCCTTTAATATAAATAGTAAGAATTTTGGCTCCATCGTAAATAACCTCGGGAATGACATGATTAATTAATTTAGAAATAATAAACATTCCGTCGAAAGATCTCAGATTATGGGCCATTACGATGAGGTTGGTAAATTTCGGTCTAATTGTTTTTCTTTTCCGTTTCCCATCCGTAAGTAAAATAGTTTCATGTTGAAACAAAAAATTTAGGAAGTTATTTACACAATATTGTCCTTCAAAAACAGTGGTTTCCACAGGCTGATTTAAAATTTCACTTTGTGCCACTAACAGAATAGGTTTATGCATATTATTCTCGATTATAGTCTCAATATCAAAATATACATAGGATCGTGGTTTTTTTTAAAGGTCGACTGTTTAACATAATGCTGGTTAGGAGGATGTTCAATTTTACAAGAGTTGCAAGCTGTTACACATTTGTGAGTTTTTAAAGTTTCAAATCGAACACAGCATTTTTCGCATTTGTGGAAAAGCTAGCAAGTTTCATTTTTAAAATGAAAATTGTAACATTCACCTTGTTTTAAATGCCTATTACAAAGATTACAACGAATTAAAGGAATTTCTAAAATTTCATGAAAATCTTGACCTAAACACCTTTTACATTTAATATTTCTAGTGTCAAAACAGTGGTGTTTGTTTCTATATGTGGTGGAATAAAAAAAATTTCACAGTCTAAGCACGAAGCTACACCGCTCCAAATGGAATGTAGATTTTTAGCTAAATGAACGTGCGTGCCAATTTTTACAAGTAGAATTTTGTTTTCGGAAGGGGGAAAACCTTTGAAATAAATTTGAAATTTTTCCGTTGCGTTAAATATTATTATCTGATATTTTGGGGATAAATATGATTGAAATTTAGCTATATCACCAATTTCTACAGTTCCTTGTGCAATTCCTACATCATCATGCAATTCCTTAGCGGCTTTAGTTTGTAATTTACTACGAAAGAGTGTTAAGGCTCTATATTCTTTAAGAACACTTGTTAATGGAAGTTTTTTTCTTTTTGTACTCGGCAATTTGACAGAGTTTTTTCCGACTGTGAGGGCTCTCGCTACGCATAAATTATCGATGTTATTTATATAGTAAAAATTGGTTTTAGTTTTTAAAAAAGCAACAAGATCGATAATGTCTCTGTTTTTAGAGCTAAAATTTTTTTCCCATTTTCTGTGGGGATTTCAAAAGAATTATACTGAATTTAATGTCTCCATCTAGTAAGAAATCTTTTTCGATTGAGAAATGCGAGCTATATGGTTAAATATTCGAGAAACAGTTAACTGATCAATTTTAATAAATTTAATGTTAATTAAATTAATTACTATTACGAATAATTAATTAATGAGTTTAACTTGCCTTCGTGGGTGGGCAAACAATTTTTCCTTCCGTCTGGTCAATTATCTTTTTCAGCCTGTTTGTTGAGTTTATGATTCGAATAACGTCCATGGATAGGGTGTTAGCTAAGAACTTTACTCTTTTATAATCACCTTCCAGAGTTCATCTTGGGGAAGATGTTTAATGTTTTTATATGAATATATCTGAATATCTAGATATATTCCCTTGTCGCTCGCCTTTTTTCTCGGAGTTTTAGTTTCGTAAGAAACTCCACCTTTCTTAACTTTCACTGATTGTTCGATACCAACTTCTTCGATATTTGACATACGACGTACCTCTTGTATAAAGTCCCCATCCGATTCGTCCGAATCTAATAACATCTCCTCTTCAGGCCTATCAAAAACTGAAACTGCTTGACTCGCGGAGCTTTGACTATTGCTTGTGGAAGCCATTTTAGCCTGTTATGTTTTAATAGTAAAATTTTGCCCTTTTATACCAAAAGTAATTTATTTTTTCATTAATTTTTTCAAAAATATAAAACCTTGAATATTAAAGTGATTAATACTACAAGGATAGAACCTAGTTATAATTTATCGGTATGTAAATGGTATTTAAAATTGTTTGTGAATGCCAATTTAAATATAGACATGTATAAAAATATAAAATTATTAATTATTTTTTTGAAGGACTTTATATTTAATCAGTTTTTTATCATTGAATTTTCCGTGACAAAAAAGAAAACGCCCTAAGAGTTTTAATATTTTTGCTTTAAAAATCGATTATAAATGTAAGAATTTTGTTAATTACAGGGTTAGATGTTTTAAAATTCTATGGGAAGAAATATATTTCTGCGAGGTATAAAATTTAAACGAAGGGATAAAATTATATTTCTGCAGGGTGTATTTGATAAAAAATTGTCTTATGACTTGATTTTAAACAGGTTAAATCAGGATGTAAAAAATTAAATATTTCTAAAATTTTTCTTATAAAAAGACTGTCTTTACCGTATTCGTTTTATAAACCATGGGCTCTCGCGAAGTTTTGACTTTTTCCGGTAAGATTTCTCATCCTCTCGCTATTAACCCTTTTTCACTTAAATATCTAGCATTACGCAAAGTTAGGAATTATAATCTTTTTAAAATTAACGATATTTCGATTAGAGTTGAAAATTACTGTATGAAAACAGTCTTTCTTGAGTGTCAAGCATTAGTAGAGCCTTTTAAAAAAATCATTTTTGCTTGCCCCTTTATAAAAAAATCTTTCAAATTATCACCAGCTGTTTTTGCTTCAGTTTTTTCTAGAAGAATCAATAACAATTCTTGTCTATTTGACGTTCATTCTATTAATTTTGTCTGTCCCCACGACGGTTTTGAGTTTGACGGCTTACTGTTCCACACTCAATCCACTCTTGAGGGCTGGTTTTCTTACGAAATTTTACGCTTAATTGGAAAACATATGCGACTATATCAAAATTTATATAAGATCCCATGGTTTCGTCAACATAGAAATCGTAGGAATATTCAACACGACCTTTTAATTCTCTATCAATTACAACAACTTTCTTTCTTTCGAAAAAAACAATTAAGTATATCTAATGACTTTCGCCTAACGAGATATACCATCCGTTTAGAATTAGGAACGATAGTGTTATTTTTTATTAATGATTTGGATCGACAAGAAGTTAAAATAGTTACAACTTTAGAGTAAGGAATACTAATTTTAAAAAATAATTACAATAATTAGATAAATATTTTTATTTAGTTGCAAATTATCTCCTCCAAATCCCAATTTAAACGATCGTCGGCGAATTTTACAACTACGACTCAAGGTATTTACAATATTTTTTATTTATTTTAAAAAATTAAATTTATTTTTTTTTTAAAAATAGGACTCAAATCTGATAAAATTTTAATTTTTTGTGACATTTTTTATTTAAAAACTTTCTTTGTGTTTTTTTATATTTTTATTGTTTTTATTTGGTGAAAGATATTAATTTTTTTGAAATGTTTTATATTTTTTATTTAAAATGTTTTCTTTTTAAAGGGTTTAAGATTTTTTTAAACATGTTTTCAAAAATAACTAGTTTTATTAATTTAATTCAGGCGGTGGAGGTTCTTTTTAATACTTCATAATCTACTTTTTCTTTTTTAACTAGTTTTATTAATTTAATGTTGGGATTGGTGTAAAGCCCTTTTTTTCTATATTAAACATCCTTTGTTTTCATCTCTTTTATACAATGAATTTTCAAGAAATTTTATTATTCTTATCTTTTTGACCGGTATCTAATTTTTTTTGGTTAAATTAGTTCGGTTATATAAATATTTTTTTGTTTTTATTAGTATTAGTTTTTTATATTTTATTTTACTATTATTATAATTATTATTTAAAAAATTTCTTGAAAATTTATTGTTTAAAACTGATTTAAACAAAGTTCATCTGGGATACAATCTATTGCTTGTTTCAAACTACTCATTGGTTATTTATTATTCTTATTTTTTGGTTTTTTTCATGTTTTCTATATACTTTTTTTCATGGTTTCTATATACTTTTTTCTATACTAATATCGTGCTTAAACTATAGTGTTTGATTTTCTTATGTTTATTTTAGTAATTGATGAGTATATTAACTGAAATTTTATAAGTACATTTTGTACTAGGTTGTTTAATAGTAATTATTAATTGTTTTTTATTAATTTATAAAAACTTGTTTGAGAAGGATAGGGATAATTAGTTAACCTTAGTTGTATTACAAATTAATAATTATTCCCAAAGGCAATATTTTTAAATTTTTAAAATATAGGTCAGGCTTAAATTATAAAATATAAATGTAAAGGATTTTTACTAGGAGAAATCTAGAATCAAGATGTCTGGTGAATTCTATCTAAAGCCTGTAGTTTCTTTGCCCCGATCGTTAAAATTTCTCTCTCTTCGAGTAGTAAGAATGAATAATCTTTTTAAAAAACAAACTATTTGTAGAGAATTCGAAGAACGTTGTTTAAAAACTGTATTTCTAGAATCTAAAACAGTAATCGAACCATATGGTTCGATTGAGTTTAAATGCCTCTTTTTTAAATATTCCTTTAAGTTAAATCCCTTATTTTTGTGGCTCCCTACGAATCGCGAATTGAAAAATCGCCAAACTTTTGTTCTTTTTCTGTACACGATAAAAGTTTTAAATGTTATCGTCCAGGAATTGTATACGATGATTTATTATTCCATTGTAAGGTAATGTTAATCGGTTGGTTTAGCTACGAAATTCTTCAATTATCTAGCAAATATATGCAGATATTTTGTAATACTAGTCAAATTTCGTGGTGGAATCACAAGAATTTAAAAAAGTTTGAGTCTGAACTTCATGTGTTAGATCAAATTCAACATGTTGGCACTGTACAACATAACGTTCGATCTGTTTTAATTAATTCAGACATTCTCGAACTATATACTTCCGAAGCGATTAAGACCAAAACCAGTGTTTTTATTCGTGCGATGTTAGAGCAACAAAAAAAGTCAAAGAATTCTTGTGGTAAATATCTTTTAGATATATTCATTTTTAATAGATTAATTTATTTATATTTATAAATTCTAGCCCGAATTTCCAACCCGACATGTCGTTTTGTACCGAAGAGGAAAAATACCTTCTACGAATTGATGTAATTATAATTATTTTTTATTATACACTTAAAATATTTTTTAACATTGTGTTTTTTATATTTTTTAGCCTTCAAATTATTTATACACCCTTCTTTAATTCTTTATTATTTATTAATTTAATTTGTTAGATTATATTTTAGTTTTATTTGTAGTGTTTCTTATGTTGTTAAGTATTTAAAAAAATATATTGTTTGAAATATAATAGTTATTAAATATTATAATAACTAATTGTGTTTTACTTTTACTAAAACTAACATGGTTTTAAAATAATAAAACTATTAAAATATTTGCGAAAAAAATGAAAAAAACTTATTTATATAAATTTAGTTGTTTAAAGTATTTTGGGTGGGGCCAAAAGTTGCCAAGGATATAAAGCGAAGGTCGCGAATTCGTTTCCCCATCTCGCAAATAACTAATTAGCATTTTAAACGGCGAAAAAACGAAAAAACGAAAAAAGTGACGCCAAAAGTGAATAAGCGTAAGTAACCGGGGGGTCACATATTACCGCCGATATCTCGGGCCGAGCTTGTTCGATCGTGTCCAAACTTGTTGGGGTGATAGACCGAGGCTTAGGGGTGGTGGTCAGGGGTCAGGCGTCGAGGTCAAAGACCATCTTCAAGGTGAAATTTGAGATTGAAAACAAAAATATTTTGATGAATTTTTCCAAGGTCAAAAATTGGTTTTTGGAAAATTTTTGGGGGTTGTTTTTGGGGGGGGGGGTATGGCGGCCATCTTGGCGGCCATCTTGGAAAAAATGGTTCATATTTAGTTATCTACTACTGGGCATGTCAGGTTGAGGAGGAAACTGCCTCTCGTGTGCTTTGTAGGTGCGATTATTACGCGGCCCAAAGATTTTAGCATCTTGGTATGCATCAGTTGGAAACCTCGGATTTCCATAACATGCTGGCCAAGACGATTCTCCGTTTTGTGTCGGATATCAGACTTTTTAAGTCATAAGGTTTTGGTTCCACAATGGACCACTGGTCGAAGTGCGCGAACGGGCAGCCCTTCTCCCCTTTCATTATTAATAATAATAATTATTATAATAACAGGGTGCTCATACGTACTAGACATTGGAGGTGGTATTGAAATGGGTACTAATTGAAGCATCTCTTCAGCAATTTTCTATTATGGTGCAACTCTCCTCCTTTCCAAAAGCAGTTGCATTAATTCATTTACATAATCTGTTAATAGCAAATCATTAGATTACGACGATGGTAAGTTTTAATTAATAGCTAATTAATTAGATACTATACCATACGTGGCATCTGTTTTAATAGATGGCGCTTCACGCCGCCTTTTACGCGGGTTCTTATCTATTTGTATTTCCGAATCTCACAACGTATATAAACCCTTGTAAAAAAGAGAACGCACGCAGAATGTAATAAAGCCTTTTCAAATCCTCTTTATCTATATTGACTAATTAGAACAAAACCTACAACATGGTGTCAGAAGTAGGATAGCTAAAGTTTATTCGTTAGATTTTTTATCTCTATATAACCTTTGCCATGGCAATTCCATCAGGCTTCCGGAGTCCGGAGCATTTCGATCCGTCCAGTATCAATCCTGCCGCAGCCTGGACCGCGTACAAGGAAAATTTCAAGAATTTTGCTGTCGCCTCGAAATTATCAACTGAAACCGCAAGTACTCAAAAAGCCGTATTCCAGCTGGGCGCAAAATATACGATGATTTAGTTATACCTATAGCACAAGGTCAAGATGAGCCTACGCTTGATGCCATTTATGCAGCATTTGACAGTTATTATGCACCATATCATAATCCAGACTCCCATCACTACACCTTCTTCCATACCGAGCAGAAACAACATCAGCCGTTTGACGAGTTCTTGACTGACCTCCGATCCCAGGCCCGTTAGTGACTCTCTTGTACGATATCAGATCCTTGCAGGCGTCTATAAGGTGGAGCTACGAAGAAACCTCTTCACCCGCCAAAACTTTACTTTGCTTCAGGCAATAGCCATTTGCCAAGCTGACGAAACTTCTACTGCCCATGCTGCACTACACCGCAATGAGACTTCCATAGTGCTATAAACCAGTTTTGAAGAGACCTGAAACTGGTTGAGAGACTTGAGGGCCGCTTGACTATCCGAATAAATGTGGATAACCTTGCCATGAAGCTTCTTTTTAAGACAAAAGCAGATAGCGGCAATTTTCGCCTGAAAAACACTAGCATAAACACCAAGTCACCAAGGCTTTCAAAGAAGCCGAGATAGCTAGTAAGACAATACATTCCCGAACCTGAGCCTGAGTGGGTCTTAGACCCATCGGTAAACCAGACGATTCCTCCTCTGGCCCCGAGGGTTTTCAGTTTTGTGATTGGACCACTCCGTACGGCTTGTAAAAAAGGTAATGAAAGGCTTACTAAAATGTAATTTAGTAGCCATCATATCAGAACCCATTAGGAAGACAGCTGACTAGAAATTTCCCGGTATATATTGGTGTGGCTATTTTCCCAAATATTTGCCCTCCACCACCCATTCTAGTTGAGCCGATAGGCTTCCATAGCAGCAGCTTCCTCTATGAAAAGATGAAGAGGAAGAATGTTCAGGAGAATTTCTAGAGAAACACTTGGGGCTGCTCTCATAGCTCCTATGATGGTGACACAAGCCAGCCTTTGTAGGGTGCGCACAGCAGCGGCCCAGAAAGTTTTTCTGGTGGTGCGAGATCTCATTGCGAGGTCAGACGTTTAAGTCTTGCGATCAAAAGTTATTGGTCCCGTCGTCCCGATCCCGTTTCGGCACCCCCACCTATGATGGCGCCCGGTGCGGTCGCACCGTTCGCACCGCCCTATTGCTGGCGCTAAGTCCGCAGATCACTCTGCACAGTCTTAATTCGGACTCTAGGCCACCAGACCACTGCAGCATAAGAGAGCAATGGTCTGATGATCATGGTGTACAGCCAGTAAACCACTTTAGGGCTAAGCCCCCATGACCTGCTAACTGCACTTCTGGTGCACCAAAGTAACATCTTAGCCTTCTTAACTATAGAGTCAAGGTGAGGCTTCCACGTTAGTTTGCTGTCAAGAATAACACCAAGGTATTTCACCTCCGTGCTTTCGCTCAAGATAGTCCCAAATAAGGAGATATCATTAAAAGAGTTTTGGATCCTTTAACGAGTAAAAGGAACAAGAGCCATTTTATTAGGATTAACCGTAAGTTCAACTTCCCTGCACCAGCTTCCCACTGATGTGAGAGCCCTTCTCACTAAATCGCTAATAGTGTTGGGGAACTTTCCCGTGAAGATGATGGAGCAACGGCACCCAACCCTGTATAGCGGGCAGCCACGGCTGGTGGCGACCAAAAGGGATTCACCAAGCAGAGAGGATACCACCACTATATTCTTCAGCATAGCTTTGATCCAGAGACACAGAGTGTCATTAATGCCAATGCGCTTTGCAGCCTTCATGATGACTGCGCTAGACACTTTATCAAAAGCGCCCTCAATATCAAGGAAAACCGCTAAAGCTATTTCCTTGAAGTTATTAGCCCTTTCAATGCAATTAGTTATGCCATGAAGGGCAGTCTCAGCAGATTTGCCTTTTTGGTAGGCATACTGAGCCGTCGAGTGAGGTGTTTGAGAACTAACCTCCCCCGTAATATAATTGGCCACCAGTTTTTCCAAAACCTTTAGAAAAAAGGAAGTCAAACTGATTGGCCTAAAGGCCTTAGCCTCGAGATAGTTGGATTTTCCTGGCTTCGGAATAAAGATCACCCTAGAAAGTTTCCAGGTGCTTGGAATATATACAAGGACAAAACAAGCCCTATAGATTCTACTCAGCATGGGGCAGATAATATCAATACCCTCCTGCAAAAGAATTGGAATAATCCCATCCGGCCCTGGATACTTATAGGGCTTAAAAGATTTTATTGCCCAAATAACTCTGGAATGCGTGACAATTTTCTTCGCCACAGCCTAATCTTCCCTTTTGGTACGTGCAATCCTAATGAGATAGGGATCGGAATCAGTGCTATTCGTAATTCTGGAGTCAGGAAAGTGTACATCTAACATATGAGTTAGAGTCTCCTTACCCGATGAAGAATGACTGACATCTTTAAAATTAATAGTGTCAAGATGTTTAGTCTTATCGCTGGCCATAATTTTCATTAACTTGGCCGTACTGGGAATATCAGAGATATTCTCACAGAAATTCATCCACGAGTCCCTCTTATGGTAGGCAGTGAGGGTGTGCTTAATAGCAACCCAGTCACCCGACCTTTAGCTTTGTTAAAAAGCCTCCTAGTTTCTTTGCGAAGTCTGCCAATCTCATGATTCCACCAAGAAACTGGCTGGTTGGTAGACTTCACCGGACAGTTGCGGTGGTAGGAGTCGATAATGATATGTTGCATGCGATCAACAGCCAAATCGAAATCCAGCACCGATGACAGCCTAGGCTTATCATCCTTCATATGAAAATTTAAATCATATCTATAACCAGGCCAATTGGTTAGCCTGGGATTGCGAAGTTCGGTATAAACCTGAAAAACTTTCATCCTGATTTCATAGCAAATGTGTGTGATCCGACAATGACGGTTCACTAGACACATGCTAGTCATAAATTAGAGTTGCGAAATTTCCTGTACATAGCGTGACATCAATGACCTCACTTCTGCTACAAGTTGGTTCATTGTTCTTATTGAGAATATGAATTTTCGTACTAACCACGTAATCCATTAGTTTATCACCACGATCTTTGCAGTTGCTGCTGCCCCAGATAACATGGTGAGCGTTCGTATCACATCCTATTATGAGTTTCTTTCCCGACCGCTCACAGTGGTTAACCAATTTTTTCACCTCCTGTGATGGTGGGGGCAGAGCATTATCAGAAGGGAGGTAAGCAGATGCCAGCGTGCGTTCATCATTCCCATCAGTCCTAGAGGAAATTTTAACCACGGCGGTGTCCCTAGAGTGATAGATTGAGAGCGGAAGGGCATGAATGTCTTTGCGTACCAATACACAAGCTCTAGGAGAAACTTCTGGTAAAACGGAATTATAGTCATAATAGAAAGACCAAAGATTTTCCCCTTGGCAATCCAAGGTTCCTGAATAAGAGCAACATCAATTTGCTCCTTAGCAAGCCTTCGACAAAGTACAGCGGAGGCTGCCTTGCAATGATGAAGATAAATCTCCACCGTCCACCTTGATGCTCATGGTGACGGGCCTAGTTTGGCGGTTGACCGGTGTTGCCGCCCTCCCCAGCGGTGGGTGTAGAATGTACACCACTCCCGCTGGTTAGGTTAGTTCCACCAGTCTCCACCTGGCTGAGCCACCATGCCTTGGACCTCTTTACCGTCCAATACACAAAGGTCTCTGATGTCATCTTCCGAGTAGTCACTTAACAGAGGCTGTAAGTCCTCTAGTCCTGAAACAACCGAGTCGTTAGACTCGGATTCATTAACAGGTGTAGGATTAACCACACCCTCTACAACACTTACGGCTGGAGTTTGATTTGGGTTACCCCTATCCAAACCTGTCTCTGCAACAAATCCTGCCACTTTGATAGCGTTGACCGACTCACCATCCATTTGGAAAATCCAACGAATGGCAGTCGGTTACTCGGACTTGCCCAGCACCTTCCAACAGTTGGGGTTCAACGCACAGTTGAAGGTTTGTAGACGCCTGAGAAGGACTTTAGGGTCCTTCGTCCAGACGTTCCTTGTTCGGAGAGCGACCTTAAAAGGTTTCGGCAGGTCACTGGCTTTTTTAACCAAAAGCTTCGTTCCCCGAAGAACCTGTTCAATGTGGTCGAACTCCTGACTTAACCAGTTACCTGTGAAGTCATCTTTGCACAGGTAAACCAGCGCACCCCCACTCAGCTGAAATTGCCAGAATCGAAGGTGAGGGTCACTCGAGGGTATCCCATCTATCCTCTCCAGAACTCCACGCTGGATGGTTCCCATTTCTTCTACGGTTAAGTAATTCGAGGGAAAACCATCTTTTATGATGGCCATCCGCATCGAACCCACAGCTTCACTGAAGGTCTGTGATTTAGACCTTTTGGCAGCCAGTTGTTGAGAGCTTGGCGGGTCATGGTCCGACTCCCTTGATCTCTTGTTTGAAGAGGAGTTACCCTTTGCAGAGTCTTCTGACAACTTCCTTAGAGTCTTGCAACGCTTTTTCCACTTGCGAGTACGAGCATTGGAAGCGCTCATCTTGCTTCCCTCAGTCTGAGTGTTGTCCTTGGTAGACCCTTGCTTCTGATGCTGGGTACTGCCAGAGGCAGACCCTAGCAACATGGGCTTGGGATCTTCCAGGACTGATCCACGACCTGAACTTGTTGAAGGGAGGGTTGTATCCTGAGATACACCCTTCCTCTGGCTGGAGCCGGGTACTGTCAAAAGACAGACCCTTGCCCGATGGTTTTTTGTTGTTTTTGTTTTTATTGGAATACGTGAAGATCCCACGAGTAAGGAGGAAAGTAGAAGGTCAAAGCCCTGAATCCTCTGTCCGGCCGGAAGGCTAAAATACAACGGGGTGTCGCCTGGTAACCCAAGGGGATTGTTAACGATACCGTATTTTCGCTTCCCCGGTACCACTCAGCCCTCAGCACGATACCTCCCACCTTGGCTTAAGGAAGAAGCAGAGCCTTGATTGGCCAGCGTGGGAAGTTTCCACCCCACCTATTACTCCCTTCCACCACGAAGAGGTTCAAGGTTGCAGTTTACGGAAGAGCACCCTGTTAATAGAGAAGCATGTTTCAAGGTTTAGTAAAAATTAACTCATTGATTTTCTAATTCATTATATACATTTTTATTAATCTTATGTAAAATTACTACATTAACTCGAAATAAATAATTTCACATAGTTTAGACTTCAAAATAATTGCTTACAATTTTCACAAATATGCTTGAAGTAACGTACATTTATCACATTTATTACTTATTAATGGGTTAATAACATAAAAAATTACTATTTTATCACAAATGAAAATTAAATATGACTAATTTTATCATATGTTCATTTAAAATTACATTTAATTTATTACTTATAGAGTTTTCCATTTGATTGCTCGAGATTCACTACTAATCTGTCTCTGACGTCATAGATCTCACCCCGATTGTCTAGAGTAAGGGCCTGTTGCAAAAGCCCTAGCCAAAGTGCTAGCCCATAGAATTTAACATGTGCGATTCTCGCAAAGCAGACTTTTGCAACGGGCCCTTAAAACGCAAATGGAACATTCTATGAACATATTCCCGCACTACGTTGTTTTTCGCTTGCTAGTAATGTGAATTTTCGCGTCTTGGTCTGCCATTTTGCCCAAAAATATAAAAGGAACACGCAAAAATTTGCTCCGATCTCGATCTCGATCCGTTGATCGGTCGAAATCAGCAGATCGGTTTTGGGTGTTCTCAGAGCACCCGAGAGCAGGAAATGGAACACGGTTACCTTGATCGGATCAGATCCGAACACGAAAATGGAACATAATATGTTGATTAGAGCGCTCGAGAGCAGTCAAATGGAAAACGCTATATGTTAAAAATGGGTTAATGACTAATACCACAAAATGATAATTTAAAAGGGGTTATGAATGTCAAATATAGAGAGGTAAAGCTAATATAAAAATTATATTAAAAAATGTTATAAACTAAATTTGAGGAAGGAAAGGTTTCACTAATTTTTAGTACAGCGCAAGCTGGTATCACAACTATTACGAAAACCAGTGGTGTTATAAATCCATCTAATATGCTGTATATTGGTATAAGTTATTATTATAATTAATCTTAAAATTGTAACGGCTGTAAATAATAAAAATTTGAAAAGTCAAACTGAATGTGCATACTTATGCAGTTTGGTTTAAACGGTGAGCGTTTACCCCAAAAATGTGAAAAGAAATTAGGCCTACATGGCACTGAAATAAATGAGCCTAAAGATGGAATTTATTTAATAATTAAGTAATAAAAAGAAATATACATAAAAACTCTTACATTGAATGATGGAACACAGCATGGAAGGGTTAGTTGGTGCCATGAACAATGCAGAAAGCACGGTGATATATAAAGTTTAAAGGGGGGGGGTAGTTATAACACAACCAGATGAAATCGCGAGCATAGCGAGCGCGAAATTTTTCGTTAGCAATAACGCATATTTAAAGTACTGGCTAGACTTGGGACGAGTGACAATGACATTTCCGCATGTGTATCAAACGAAGTTTTTTAATACATTTGCGGGAAAATGTTAATAAAACAAAGAACAAAATTAATAGTTTTGCAAAATTTAATTTCGTCCTAAGGGGGTAAACCCCCCCCCCCTCATATACGTCCTTGGAACACAGTGGCGTAGCCAGGATTTTGTTTCGGGGGGGGGGGGGCACGCCATTGAAAAAAAAAGTAAAATAATAAAAATATTTGTACGTACGACCATACGTTTCGGGGGGGGGCATGTGTCCCCCCCCCAGGCGACGCCACTGATGGAACAACGCAGTTTTCAAGTCTTCCCCATTATCGTTTTAATTTATTTATAATTCTTAATAAATAGATATATTATTAAATATTTTTTTAATTTATTTGAGGTATGTTTTTCTATCTAGAAAGCTATTTTTGGTAGTGCATATGAACTTTAAGCTATTTAAAAATAAATAAATAAATCAGATCAAATGACAAATTACCAAATTTTTCTCATTTTATTAATAAGTGGTATAAAAATACCAGTTTCCACTCAAAAAATGATAGAAAAGGAACCTTCTGTATTGTTTTGTAAATAAAAAGGTAGTTCTGGTTTGGGAAGTAAAAATTGGTTGCGTGCTAGCTATGCGCTAAATAACTACAAAAACAATATCACATTTATCATTTTGCCTTTCACATATTTCTGGTCAGTCACAATTTGTACGTGCGTAGAATTAATAGTGATAGTCTAATTGTTATTATTAAAATGAATTTAAATAGCCAACAAACAATTTTGCCATAATGGCTTCTTTTCACTAATAATTTGAAATCTAATATATTAGAACCATATTTTTTGACTAGAGAAATGAATTCCTATTTAAACATAAAAATTACACAAATTATAAATTAAAATGCTCCAATATGAGAAGTAAACGAAACTCATAACAAACCCTAAATTAAAAAGTAAATAATTTAAACAAAAACTAAAGGAACTAAAAATGATATAATCAATCCCGTCTCTCATTTGCACCGTTATATAATTATATTATATTAGTTTTTATGATACCAGTACATTATGTTGATAAAAAATACTGATTAAGTTACGTAAAGCTAGATTTACGTTGTTAAATCTATCTACTTGAATTATATTGTTTCTTATTAATGTTGTATTAAGCCGTTTATAGGCTTATTCGCTTGAAGAACAATTAAGGATTCCGAAATTTTCTCTCTCATCAGGAAATACTTCCGCTTCACTTGATTGACATATTCTTCTTCTTCTCGTTCTAATATTTTAATAAAATTTTGAAGTTCAGGCATTGCAAATTCCTCCCACTGGTTAAAAAAAAATTATTACAAATTATTAATGACACTTCAATAATTTAAATCTTATATTTACCATAATATCCTCTGTTTCATTTTCTTGTAGCACAAT
This sequence comes from Leiobunum rupestre, assembly GCF_980474605.1. Lineage (NCBI taxonomy): Eukaryota > Metazoa > Arthropoda > Arachnida > Opiliones > Sclerosomatidae > Leiobunum > Leiobunum rupestre. The sequence goes on along the minus strand of NC_143384.1, from coordinate 97,879,964 downwards.
CTGTACATCTTGACCACACCAAATCAAGGCTAAAACCAACGGTTTTGCATCGTCAAGGATCCTTCTTAATGTAACTAAAATAAAATGAAAATAAAACAGTGTTGGCCAGTATCTTAACCGATACCGATTTTGAGAATTTACCGATACCGATTCTTACTGATACTTTCCAACTAATTAGCAAAACCAAAGGTCAAAGTCAGTGGCACCATCTGACTTGTTTTTGAGAATATTGGTATCGGGTAAAATCGGTAATTTAGAGGCGAATCAATTTATTGGCAAAATCACAATATCACTAACTGATACCGATATCATATCGGTTTCAGACCATCACTGAAATCTATTTTTGGATAAGCCTATGCCGCATTAGCCTAATAGGTAATTTTAAAATGCCAAGACCAGAGCTAATTTCCACTGCTCTCCTATGCTTGATTTTATAGACAAGCGACAGCTAGGACATCTTGATTGACTGCTCGGATAGTTTGTTTGATTTGTATATTCTATTCGAGAACAGTTTGAGCTTTCGGTCAAGCTGTCCACGCTGCCACTTAAATAAAATGGGAAGCTTTGGGGTTAAAATGGAATTTTTGGTCTCAGCCTTTGAGCCCGAATTTTAACTTTACCTGTGCATTTGCATGGTTAATAGGTCTAACCATAAGTAATAATTATATCTCTTAGAGAGAAGTAGTAATCTCCCTATCATGGGTGTTCAATAACTCTAAAAAAGTTCAGTGCTGAGCTCAATGGTCAGCGGTTTTTTACTGAACGGGTTTTTTGACGTCACATTGCTCATCCGTTGAGCAACAAAGTCATGGGCTGTAAGAGCAGGTTTTTCAGTAGCTCAACAGTCACGTGACGTTGCAGCACGGAGTAAGGTTAGCTGCAGACACTGCAACAAAATTTACAACAAAGCGTTCAACAAGATCCTACGTCACGTTAGCAACGGTCTCAACAAAAATAATTCTTCAGATTCTTCGTTGAGAGTTACTGAACGCCGCCATGGTGATGTTATTCGCTTGAAACACGTACCTTTGCAGGATAATTTTAAAAAACATTTGGGAATAAAAAATAGTGCACAAAAATATGGTTTATCAATAAGTTAATATTTTACACCTTAAGTGAAGTAATTGTAAAATTTGAACTGGGATGAGGTGTACAAATTAGCATCTAATGGAATACACTTCGAGAATGTGAAGGTACAAGTTTCATTTTAAAGGCCTAGATGGTTACTTCTCTCGAAAGACATATGTTATATATTTCATGTCTAACTAGACTTTAAAGGGGCTCCAAAGTTCGGTGGCAAAAAAAAATAGAAAATTGAGCATGCTTTTCCTTCCCCCCAACCTCACTCGGCCTTGGCAGAGGCGGGCAGAATCAATCGTAAATTTCGCACTTTACTGACTTTACACACATTTTGCCACCGAACTTTGGAGCCCCTTTAATAGACTAAAATTAAGAATTTGTTGAAGTACACCTAAGCGTAAGCTAAAAATTGCAACTTTTTTACATTATACATACTTTGATTAGTCTCGTCATCCTTGAAACGAGAATATAAAGCAAATTTATGTGGATTATCAATAACTTTGAATTTCCTTAAAAGAGCTGCGATGACTTCTCTGGTAGTATTTTCACTGGTTATGTGAAGAGCTTTAATAGTGTCTCTCGGAAGATAAAAGCTTGTAAGTGTTTTCCTTCCGTTATCCTCCTCGTCTTTCAGAATGTCGTAGATTGAAGGAGGTCTTGTTCCAGAGACAACATTGATAGGACGAGTTAAATTTAAATGTACCCGAATAAAACCTCGGAATGTTCCATTGTCTTCCTAAATGTAAAAACATTATTATAGTGTAAAATAGAAACTAAATGAATAACCTTTAGTACCAGAGTAACACTAAGTCCCTGTGAAGAATCGTTGTATTTTTTGAGTCTTTCTCTCAGTTCTTCTTCCGCAAAATATTCCAAAAAATGAGGAGAAGCCCGACTAGTCTATTTAAAAAAGATATCTAATGAAAATCAGATGGAAGTTGGTGTTTGCTTGATTTTTTGTTTGATGAGGTAGTGTCATCACAGGTTGTTGAACTACTTCTTTTTCAGTCACCGGTATTTTAAAACATAGTGGCAAAATTTACTAACAACGTGTTTGACGTCACACCATCAAAAAAATAATATCTTCTAGCTGGTAATTATGATGCCACAAGCAAAGATGCAAAAAGTTGTAAAGTAAGAAAATGATGGCATCAATTACTCACCAATGTTTTGATGAGCGTTGCTTAATATTCCCTAAGATTGTATTTTTTTTAAAAAAGGATGCTCACATTGGTTTCTATTTTCTTAAATTCAACTTCTTCCGGCTCTTGAAAGTCTGTGGATCTAGTTTCCGCTATTCCCTGGCAATCTAACGATACTAAATGCTGACATTCTTGGTGACAAGTGAATTGGCAATCTGAATGAGAATAATTGCTTTTTACTTTCCACTTTAAGAAAATAAAAACTGAACTTACTTTTGCACCTCATGAAAAGCTTTGCCTTGTAGAGACCCCATATCAAATCTCCGCATCTATCGCACCATGTTGGATTTTTTAACTGAGCAGGAACGAAATCATGGCCAACTCCACGTTCCAAAGGGTCCAGTTCCACAATTCCAAAATTAGCCAGCTCTATCAGTTCTCTCGGCCGTAGAGTTTGAGGAACTAGACCCAATGGGTTATCAATTTGACTCGCTCGTCTTGGGGATTCCTAAAATTAGAATTGAAGAAAATTTACCGTGATAGAAATAGAGACGAAAATTACCTTTGACTTATTTCTTCTCCGGAATGGAATAGGAAAACCAAAGCTTTGGAGGATACCACTTGGGCTAAAGCTTAAACGAACAGGAACTCTATCCTGGGGTTCTTGAGTGAGGAATCGTTTTGTAAACAGTGGAGTATCATCTTTTCTGTCCGTAGGGCTTGCCATTTCATATTTATTGTAAATTAGAGTTTCACAAACTTTAAACTTCACTTTAAAAGTATGAAAACGTTAAATAAAGCTGCCTTTCGTATAATTTCCTCATATTTCATTTCATATGCACTTGAATTTTAACCCATTTTTTCAACACGTTCCTAAAATCCTTGACCCCTATATGGTGATTGACCTCAAAGGGTAACAATACAGATAATAGATGGCACTGCCGTTTATTATTAAAACTATTGAGTTGGGAATAAATAGAGGTACCACTAAATCTAGCTGGCGCGGGACCAATTTCGTTCAATTTTATCGTTCTACCGTGGCGGCATCTGTCTCTAGTGGTGGCAACTATATTGCAATTGAATTTTTTCGCGACTCTGATGCGAAATTGAAATATATGATTACTCGTAACAAACAAATATGGCACGCCATCCTGGTCAAAATTAAATTGAAAAATATTGTGATGGTTTGGAAATATAGGGTGATGGTTTGGAAATATAAGGTGATGTTTTGGAAATATAAGGTGATGTTTTGAAAATATAGGGTGATGTTTTGGAAATATAAGGTGATGTTTTGGATAAGTGAGCGGTAGCACTGCAAATAATAGTTTTAAAGCAAAAGCGAGAGATGGTGATAGATAGCGACGCTATCGCCATCTCTCGCTACACCCCCCTACACCCAAAAACGTGTAGGGGAACTTGTAGGATTGTAGACATACCTGTGTGTGTACAACCAGAGATACTGACAATATTCGCTAGCGAAACGGGTATAGGCGGCGCCACAGTCGCTACCCCTGCAGCTTGGTTTGTCTGCGTACTTTGTTGATCAAAACAAACGATTAATATGGCGGATTGTAGGCACAGAGGTGGCATAAATTGCCTTTTTGTAGTAATACTGCCTTTAAAAATATTACAATTCGAGTAAATGGTGAGAAAAGAACGTTGGAGTTATCGTTTCACAATTTTCCAAAATGCAAAAATCTTTTTAATGTGTAGTTAACTAATATAAAATCAGGGAAGATGCCTAGTTAGTGGGCACAGATTTGCAGCGCCCATTTTAAAGATAAAGACTTTTTAGAAAGAAATGGTGAGACACAAATTTTACTTGTTATTACTGATTTTAAAGTTAATATTATTGAATATATATCATAATAACTGTCATTTAGATGAAGAGAATTCAAGAGACGCATGAAATGCAGTGCCATTCCAAGCAATAATTTACCATGTAGACTTATTACAAATCCAATGTAACTAAATGAAAAGAGAGGACCCTACGTTTTGTGAATCGTTTTAAAGGTGATCTGTTTTATTATATACTGCAAAATAAGGAAATGCTAATGAATTAAATTAATTTTAGGTCAAGCCGTTCGATTGTCATTATCGCTGGAAAATATTACATTGAGGCCCACAAAATTATGCGTTAAAAGGGCATATTTTTCTATTGGACCCCAATTTTCCTATCTTTGCCACCCTGATGGTTCGGTATGAGTTTTCGAGTTGATTAATAACATTTCGAGCTATTGCCGCAGATCCCAATATGATTAAAAATAATACTGTAAATTCAAATGGTTTTTATTTTTAATACTTAATTTTACTTATTTGCATATCTTAACATTTTATTCACTTCTATTGTAATTTCTAATTAAGTGGTTTGTTCAATGAATTTAATTGCTTTTAACTTTGAATTAATTCTATAATACATTTGTTTTTGCCTTTTTAATTAACATGGCTTTGAGAAGAAAATTCATAACATAAATAGTTCAGTTCATTTGTTATCTACAAATACTAATTGGCCAAAATTTAAAATATGAACTAATTTAACAATTTAATTATAAATTTTCTTTAACTAAAATCTAAAATAAAAATTATATATTTGGACAACGTTTTTCTTCAAATATTGTCAGTCTCTCTTAATATCAATTAAAAATAGCCCTTGAGAGAATAGACAAAAAAATGAAAAGGCATAGCTGAATTTTTCCATAGTAGCCTCTACAGTCGTTAGCCAGTAGATTCCTTCCTTTCCAACTTAGTTATTTTGTGCCACTGCCTCTTCAATTGATATTATCTTCGCTACAAATGGACTCTCCACAAATATTTCATCCCGACTAAAAGCTAGAAATACATTTTTGAGACTAACTAAGTGACCAAATAAGAGTACATAAACCTTTTTGAGCCAGCCAAATTTAACCCTCGCAACTCTAACCATTTTATTACCGTACAATACCGAAGGCACAGTTAGTTCTTTTCCTTCATTTTACCCCACTTCTAAAGTCAGAAAGTTGGGATAGCTCCCAGTATCTTTATATATAAAATAGACCAGCAATTTACTGCATGTTTGCAAAAGCCTGAATTTCTAGAATAATAAGTAAAACAGGTTACATTAAAGAATTGGGTTTTAATAAAAAATATATTTACCCACTATTGCATGAACAATGGACACTTTCAATGCTGTGTTTTCCATCACCAACTTCAAATTTTAACTTTTGTTTTAAGCATCCGCACACCTTATTCTATGGATCAAGAGTAGACTACTCTCCAATATACTTAAAAATTTCAAGCATGGAGCGATTCACTAATATACCAAATAAAATTATTTAAAATACATTATACATAATGCTGAAGCTACTAGTCTATGAAATTAGAACAATCTGGGCTTGTTCTAATGTGAAGATAATAAATTTGTTAAAATTTCCTACATACCTTTAAAACTTTAAAACTGATCCCGTGTACGAATTCTCCAAGGCCTACTCATAGTGTTATTAAACTCAATATTTATACTTATATTTACGAATTCAATACCTATTGACAGTTCAAAATTAATAAATAAATGTCGTATATACACCTTTGTTAATAGAAAACATTCGAACACGCTTTAAAAAATATGCTAAAATCGTTAGTAAAATGTTTTAATTGATGTTATAAAACCGTTTAAAACGCGCATTTTCGCATAACGCCATTACCCGTATCACCCAAATATAGTTCTAGGCAGTGTGACTAGGTGGCGCAGCTGTAGTTTTCGGTGGCGAATAGAGATATGAAACTCCGCCTGAAAAGCGACCCCCGGAATTTTAAAAAAATCCTGAGCGGAGCGACGCCTAACGGCCGGGAGAAAGCGTATTTTTCGAAACCCCAAACAGCGGGTTTCGGACGCAAAAATTTATATACGCGTTTTGTCTTAGAAATTATCATCTTGAGGGTTTGTATCAATAAAGAAATATGCCTGGAAGTAATTGTTCTGTAAAATTTTGTAACAGTTCCAAAGAAAAGGATATCCTTGTTTAAGTTTCCAAAAGAGAAAGAACGGTGGGAAAAATTAATTAATAGCTTTTGTTAGGCCTATCTTTAATATGTGGTTTTTCAATAAACTTTGATCTGAGAAATGGCTGATAATGTCGGAAGAAGCTATCTTTATTTGAAAGATGCGAAACATTTGCATCATAATAAAATATGCGCCCTACATTTTGAGGATTCTTGTTTTATGAATAGTAAAACCAAAAACCGACTGACATCAAACGCTATTTCAACAATATTTTCAAATTAATTTAAGCCAACAAGTAAAAATTGAGTTTTAAGTATTGTTTATTTATAAGTTAATTTAAATGAAACATATTTCCCAAAGGAATGATAATTTAGCTAGTTGCTCAAAGGTAAAGGTTCCGGAGAACTTAGTAGAAAATGATATCAAGGACTATCATAAAAAAACTGGTACCATGAAATTTATACATTGGTAACGGGTCATAAGTTAAAACTCAATTTTCAAATAGAATCTAGTAAACGGTCTGTAGAAATGGTGGAAGAGCGTAGGAGCCAGGGGGGCAATGCCCCTCCCTAGAATTTTACCGGGAGAGGCAACTAATGTTATTGCCCACTCCAACATTTTTGTCAGTTGAAATCTTCGCAAGGCTCAAATTATCATTTTAAAAGCATATAAAGCTTATAGAACCTCAACTGTGTTTAAATTTCAATCTTTTCCCGCCAATGTATATAGTAGAAAAATGTACAAATGCATTTGGAAAAGCTACACTCCATTAAAAATTCAAAAGCATTCTCCAGAAACCTTTTGGTTTCACTTTGCCCCCTCCAACTTCTAGAACGTTCCTACGCCCCTGAAGAGCGCAATAATAGACCTACAAAAAGGACCCGTGTTTCAGTTGCAGCAAGTTCCAGCGAATCTATATCTACAGAACAGGATTGTAAACAGTTTCATTAAAAACAACTCTATTAAATTTTAACATGATTTTCTTTATCTGTGGAAATTCCTACAATTGAAATTCAGCAAACTACTAAACCTAATATCAAGACCAATTCCTTCTTAACATTGACTTATATAAGACCCATATAATAATTCCAGATGATTATGATGAAAGTCTTCCATCAGCAAATAATTATTATCCCAGCGCATGTTCGGAGGAAGACTTTCAAATTTGTAAAAGTTCGTTTGAAAGCCAAGGGCCTGGAAAACAAAACACACTATCTTACATTTCAGGATATGTCTTATCTCGTTGTAATAAAAACCACAATTGTGAATCATGCAAAACCAAACTTGTAGATGAAAAACAAACACTCAACCAGTCAAATATATTAGCATCATTTAAGTCTCGTGATACATCAACATTCAGTGGCTTGACAATACCAACTGAAAGATTCCAGAGCTACGTATCTGAGATCAAGGACAAGTTTGATAAACTTTTCCCAATGGTAATACAAATGAATAAAGTCAAAGAGAGGATTACCAGAATTATTTCAAGAACAATCGATCAATCTTGGTTTATTTCAAAAGATGAGATGCATCAGCTTGTTCCATGTGTTGATTACTCGAAAGAAATAATCAATTTTTTTGTACAACTTTCCATTCGTATTACATTGGAAAAACATAATTTTAACCACAAGTATGACAAAACCCCAAAACATCTAGATCGCAAATTACTTAAGGTTCAACATTAACAAATACTTACCAAACATTTTAGTCGTTAACCATTTTGATGACATATACTTGGATTAATAATATTCCAATTATTTATCCCAGAAATACCCTTGGATTAATGATCATTAATTTAACCTCTGGCCCTGATTCAAGTAACAAAGGTCTAAAATAACATAAAAATTAGTTAATATATGAACTTTCTTAAAATAATTAAATATAATTAATTAAAAACTTACTTTTTATCTTATCTTAATAAATTATATTGAAATCCTCTAAGCAATCGTATTTCTTTATTAAAGCTGCACATATGATTCATTGAATTTCATACAAAACAAAACGTAAACCTACTACAAATAAACACGGGAAGAAAAAGCTTTCTCTCGGCTGATAGATGGCGCCGACGTTAACGAAAAAAAAAAGGGGTCGCAGCGATGTATAGGGAGTTTCATATCTCTATATTGTCAGTATCTCTGGTACAACGGTACCTGCAACTTCTAAAAGTTTTCGAGTCAACTTCTGGCGCTGTCTAAATAAATTTAGCTCTTAAAGATGCTAGGAATTTATCGGCGTTAAAATTTTTCACCGCAATTTTGTATAATTTTTCGAGTGTGCGGTTTCATCAGAAATCTTTAGATGTTAGTACTAGTAGTTACGATTTTACCTTGGATTAATAAAGAAGGAAGCAAAGCTTCTTCATTTATTTATTTGCAAAAAAAAAAACCCAGGAAGCTAGGATAGCTTATACCAAAAGTAAATAGACATATTTACTTTTGCTCATATGTAGCGGTAAGTCCATTTAGACAATACAGATTATACAGTAGGTATATACTAAATAATATTAATAAAAAGGGAGAAAAGGAAGGAATAAATATAAAAAAAAAATAACAATAGGTATATTACAGGGAACTATGTTCGTTTAATCCTAGATTTCAAAGTGGGATTTTAAAATACACCCACAATGATTATATAGAATGGGGTGGGGCGTACTTTGGTTCCTATATTTTATCTGTGAAGTCAGTTTTTAAAGGAAAGATAACACATCAGGTTCAGAGTTGGCGAAAAAATTATGGACTGCGTTATTCTTGTAAATTACCCAAAAAACTACCAAAATAGATATTTGTACGCAATAACAAAATACTGTCTTAATAAAAACAATAGAAGTCTTTTACCACAGCGACATAACTAAAGCAAATACAAAAAGTAACAAATATAAAAATTTTACATCTTTTCAAAAAAATTAATACACATCTTCATCCAATTTATCAATCTCGTTATTCAAATGATCTTCCAAAAATCGTATGGTGGTAATAGTACCAATGGCTGATATGAAAGCTACGTTTTCTTCAGGTACAATACGAATCTGAACTTCTTTAACTCCAGATAAGGCCTCTAATGCCATTTTCTCCCTGATGTAACCCAAAGAATGACCTGCTGCCACAAATTCGATAGGAATTCGAACTGGTTCCATTTCCAGTAGCACTTCGCTTTCGTTAGCATCCAGGAAAATGCCACATTCTTCCAGGTTATTGGACACACTGATAGAGTGGAATGCCTGCATACAGCGAATCCCAAAATGGGTGGTTTGAAATAGGAGTAGTTGTTGTTCGGGTAGATTATTGGCCCTTAGAGTTGAATCACACTCATAGGGAAGATAGGAGCAACATAAGAAAAACTCGACGATGAGTACTATTGGATTTTTGATATCCTGATTACTGGCATTCTTCTTCATAAAGGCCATGAAAATGTCGCAAAATTTTTGTTGATTGTTGAAAAACATACCATGTTCGAATAGCCTCTGTGTTTGTGCCCATTTGAAAAGAACTTGGAAACTTAGTTTCACATCATCAGTAGTTAAGCCTGGATTGCGGCACGCTGACTCGATCTTGACTAAGTACTGATTCAAACCTACTGGCAATTGACTAAGTACAAAATTTGATCGCAGCTTGTCATTTAGCCCTTCAATTAAATGGTTATCAATGGATTGACCTCTTTGGTTGGATTTCTTGACAGCGGCTAAATACTTCGACACAATCCATGGAAAACTAAGAATAGTTGAGTTTGGATTTCTATAAGTCACAATGTACCACGCAGAAGCCTTTTGCAGTTTTTTTCTGGGGTATAGTGGTTGTTGCGCATTTAAGCTCAGAACATTAATAGCGGAGGTGAGATCATCTTCCACCCCTGCTTCTTGAAACTCCATTTCAAACTCTTCAGAGAAATCCTTCCATAGCTCTTCAATGTAGCGACGGACCAACTGTCTGGTTACAAACACTTCACTGCTTCGCTGGTCATTCGTACCAGTAATATTACCAGTAATGGCTTCCACCTCGCTTTTAATTCCATACCTAACCAAAACATTAAAGGAAAGAAACGTAAAAATTAAAGAGTACAAAAAAATAAATGGCTTACCATGACAGCAAACTTGACAGTCTGGCATTGTATCGTTTTTGGGCATGAATGGCTGATTCTTCATAATTTTCCCATCCTTCGTAGATGAATTCCGGATCTGCAGCGATATTCCGATACACAAAACTGTACTGGGCATTGATTTTTTCGAACTGGCAGCAGGCCCGATATAGGTAACCCAATACTCGATGTGATTTGTAAGTCCGACCAGATCTTTCCATGAAATCTGGATAAGACTTTGGCTTTTCGTGTGCCTCTATCTTTTTAATTTGTCCTGATTTGGCAAAGTCAACAGCAAGGCTGTATTTTTGCGCCAAACTGGTACAAACAGGCGAGTTGATGCCTTTGGAATCAGCCAAAGCCAAATGAGCAGTGGCCACTTTTCCAACTATGTCCTTTTTGATATACTGCACTAAGAAATCCACAATGTCTTCTTCCTAAGATTAATATTAAAACATTTATTGATTTTCACACGAAAGATTAGTTTATGAATTAAACCAAAAAAGTACATTAATGTTTTGCGTCATCGGCCTTCCTTGCGGGTCTGGGAAATTGGTTGGCATGCGGTTTCTTTTAAAGAACAATTTTTGGTCCCAAATAACTGTATATTCATCACCATCTAGATCTGACCCAGCCATTTCATTGGGATGTGGTCTTGGACCTTTCTGGGGGAAAACTATGCAATCTCTGATGTGGCTTAGAGCAGGGACATCGACAGCTTTTAACATTCGAACATCACCCAGCATCATACATGGATTTTTTGTAACCATAACTTTTCCTGTTTTTCGATAACGTAAATTAATTTCAGTCTGCGCCAAAAATGTGTTATATAACCTTACCTAATACCTTCTCAACATTCCTTTGATTTGTCTGCGAGTTTATTGTGGAAAATTGCACAAAAACTTGTCCATACTCTAAAATACCTGTTTCGTCCAATACCCCAAACATAGTACGGCCTAAAGACATGTCGATCTCATAGCTACATTTGCTACGAATTTTAGCTGTAGTAAAAGATAAGGATTATTACTAGGATGTTTCTTTACATCTTCTACAATTGTCATATCTTATTAGTTATTACCTACCAATACTATTTTTATGGCAAGTCAATAGCATAGCTCTGAAGAAGGGATCCGAGGTTAGACCCGTACCAACCATAGCCAGTTCTTCATAATTGAGATTGGGTAGTTGACATCGTGAATGCAAGTACTGGCCAGCCTTCTTTTCGTCTAGGAAAATGATGGTTGCTTTCTTCATCATTTTATCTTGGAGTTTGGCAAAAACTTCATATGGGACTCCCAACTGATCCAAAATCATGATCATTGGACGATTCAAATAAACAGGAGCTGCATGAGAGAATAGATTTTGATTACATGAAAATGTCTGTGCTGAAAAAATAATATACGCACTTGGTTTGCTGTATTTCACTACTTCCAAATAACTATTTACAGTATCAGGACATGGAAACTTCAACATACTCTTTCTGAATACGATATAGTCATTGTATAGGTTCTTATCCAACACTAACATTCCTTTATATCCCGCGTATCTAATTTGCAATGCACACGGATATTTGGATTTCTCCAAGTTCAACTGCTCGCAAACTTTTACCATAAGACTTTTAGATATTTTGCCAATTCCATCCGAGAAACAGTATTTTTTCTGGGCCTTGAAGTCACCCTTATTGTCTCCACCCCATATGTCCTCTTCAGTCTTGATGTACTTTGACGTATTTGAGACGAGAATGGTTTCTTCAGTACTGGTAAAGCATTGCCCCATTCTAGCCATGTATTTAGACACCGTTTTGATGTTGCTGAAGTCTCCCATCAATTTCCGAATACTTTCTACCGTTTCTCCGTCGTTGTCCGGTGCGTACATCCAAATTGAATGGTCATGAAGCTGGGAGTTAGACCATCCCAACAGTTCATACTTGCGACAGTTTGCTACTGTCAAACCACCCATGATGGGCACTTTTATAGCAAAGTCATAGATCTGATCTGAACAAAAGAATGGAATGGAGAGAGTTCGCAAATTTTCATCGCGGAAAGATACTTTCAAGGCATAATCTGGCTGGGCCAAACGCAACACTCTATTAGTAAACATGATTTCCGGTGGATAAAAGATGGTTTGAGTTGGCGTCAATATGACACGTCGTATAAATTCGGTGTTCCGTAATTTTTTCAAAGGTAGAACATCAATTTTAGATTCATCCGAGGTGTAGTACTTGAAAAGATTGTAAATAGTTCCTCTATAGTTGAGAATCATTCCATCATAGAGTAGATAAATACATTTAGTCAAGGCGGCTTCGAGACACCGCTTATTCTGACTGTGCATGTTCTCCATGTCGTTATAAAATTTTTCGATTTGATCTGCGCCAATTTGAAATCTTAAAACAAAATTTCGTTCCAACAAGGCATTAATCAAGTAGGCGCATTCAAAAGATAAGGCATAGTTTTGAGTGAAGTAGTTGTTGGTGTAAATTGTGATGTTGCCGATGAACTCAGTTGAATTACTATAGTTACAGCTTTCGTTCATAAGTACCCAATGAATAGGTATCTTATCGCAACGAAAATGTAGTCGGGAAGCAATTTGGTAACCAACGTTACGATCTACGTCAAATTCAAGTTTGATCATGTTGGATTTTCCAAAAATGTTTTTCAAAAATAAGGCTTCTTCCTCCTCAATGACATTTGTCCATGGGGTCAGTATTCGTTCCTTGTACCCACTGTGATGAGTGTCTTTTTTTGTTCTCGCATTCCGACTTTGAGCGCCTTTTTGTTCTTCATTTGGTTTCAGTAAAAAATTCTGGGGTGGTTTTGTAGTGAATGCAAATGGCGGGTGCTTCACTTCCAAATACATAACAATGGCTCGCTCTGTTCCGGACATAAATATCCGACGGATGCTGGAATAATGAATTTCAATTTTGGTGGAATCCTGTTTGAAATAAACTTCAGCCAGCCGAGAATCATGGTAGAAATTGGCCAATATTTCCGGGTGGCGAGGGTTTTCACTTTCTTTAGATTTATGAATTTCCAGTTGGCTTGGATGAACCAAGGATCCAAAACTGACCTTTTTCACTCCAACATTATCATGAGCTGATCGACACAATCGGAAGAAATACTCATCATCTTCAACCGATATCCAGGGCCGATGGGTTTCCGCAAATCCGTACTTGTCAAAAATATATGAATCTTCTGTCCAGTTTTTACAAACAGCAAAATGCCCCTCTAAATCAGGCCTGGTTCTTAATTGGGATTTCGCTGTACATTCAATTTGCAAATAACTGTCTGAATATGAATTTTGGTTCTTTCCATTTCTTTCAAGAATGTTGGAACTAATTAATGTCAAATCTTTACATTCCTTAACGCAGGAAATCAAATCAGTTACTAGTTGTTCTAATTTTATTTCAGTGTTTTGACCATAAAATGACGTAACCACAAATTTAATTATAGCGCCTTCCACTTCTTTAGCCTTTTCCTTCAAAAGGATTATATTTAATATATTTATTAGTTCAGATTCTTAAATAAATTAATAAATAAATAAAATTAAACTTACCATGTTGACCAATTTGCGTGAAGACTGTGATACAGGCTGTTTCTCAGTCACAAACAAACCACTTACTAAATTGTAGATATGGGTGAACATTGCCATACACTTTAAAAATATTTAAAAGAAAATCTAAAACTAAAATTAATTTCTATCTCTTACAATCATTTGCTTGATATGATTATCCATGACGATGCTCCTGATAACACATTCTAAAGCAAGTAATAGCATATAAATATTTAAATGACATTTAGTATAGTTAACCAAAAATTACCCTAATTAATACTAATTTAAAATAAATCAATAAAATTCGTTATATTCCGTAAAAAAAAAATCGAGTTTTAATTTTAAAAGCAGCGCAAAGCCCACACAGCTCAGCATGCTGTTCGAGCATAATAAAAGTAAAACTAAAAACTTGGAAGCCTGAGAGCAAAAGCTAAGCAAATCCATAGAAAGTCGTGCAGAAAGACAAATCAATATAACAAAATAATATAGATAAGAAAACATACAATAAAGAACACATTTTACGACGTATTACTTACTTTGTTCCCCACCTTCAACCATATTTAGTGTTTCCCTTATTATACTACTATACTAGATTTAAAACCAACAAATTTCTTTTCACTAATATTTATCTTAAAATCCACTCAAAATTGTCCCTCTTTTACATTGTCGATTCTTAAAATATATTCTTTATTGTATTTTTTTATCTATATTATTTTGTTATATTATTTGTCTTTCTGCACGACGTCAGCCTTTGGCTTCGCAGTTGTGGTTGAATAAATAACTCATTTTGATGGTGAGTTTTCTCAAATAAGGGTTCTGCAGCTGCTTGACATTTGCTCTCAGATAGCGAAAGTAAAGGTAATACAGTAATACACGTAGCATACGTAACGTTCGAAAACGCGGGAAAATCAGCGACTACCACTCCATCTATTATTTACCTACTTTAATCCAAAAATGTATTATACTTTTAATCATAAGCAACTTAAAATCTAAGTGCGACATTTTTCGAAATATTTCCAACTGGTAGCGGACTTCTTGCAATATATAGGCGGAAGCCGTGGAATGTAAATCGCGTCTGATGGCTTGATTCCTATTTGAAGTCAAAGCTTAGTGAAAAAAACTTTCATTTTGAAAGCACATATTTTGTCAAAATAATGAGAAAGTCGTGAATCAGAATATTAAAAAAATACTAGCTTCGTCTCTAAATAAAATAATTTTCGTATTTTAAATCAAAAGGCGTTTCCTATGAAGTTTTCCAACATCAGTCTTCATTTTCCGAGTATGTAATAGCGTTTTCCTCCTCTGAAGCTACCAGTTTCATCCTCACCACTCTCGCTGCTAATCTCGCTCAAAGAACCAACCAGGGAAAATGCCTCGGGCTGTAACTTCCTAGACCTTGTGCTGGTCTCTGATGCAAATCTCATTGACCACATTGATCATTTCCCTGGTATTGCCGATCATGATTTCCTTTCATTGACTGTTCGTAAAGTGAGCGCGCCCCCAAGCAAGCCCCCGCGCCCTGCTCACAACTTCAATAAGGCCGATTACCCTGCCATCTCTGCGGACATATCTCTAATATCTATGGCCCAAGCCTCCTCTGTCCATGATGCCTGGGACACTATCCAGACCGCCATAAACACTGCGATTCTCGCTCACGTTCCCACGAAACAACTGTCCTCTCGGCGAAACCTGCCGTGGGTCGGTCAGTCTCTCCCATAGAAATCTCATAGGTAACTAGAATGCTGCCGCCTACGGCCGAGCTTGTCGCTAATTCGTATTGAACCTTCAGCCAATGAGAGGCCGTAGAGTGGTTCCACCAAGGAGGATAATAATCCTCCTTGGTTCCGCTACTATCGCGGGAGCTAGGAGACGTCATTCTCTATGGTGACATTAAATTCTTGGCAGAACCACTCTTTGAGCTCTGATTGGCTGAGATCTGGCTATCGTCTGCCACGGCGTTTGGTCCATTTGCCAGTTACACGGCAGCATTCTAGTTACCTATGAGATTTCTATGGTCTCTCCGGCGACTCTTGCGTCTAACGAAGCGTCGCTACAATAGGGCGCGAAAATATCCGTCCGCAAGTAACCAGCAAAACTTCTGCCGTCCCCGTTCCATTGTCAAATTCGCTCTCCGTGCAGCACGTACTCACCACATGGACCGGGTGGCATCGGACCTCACTTCCAACAGACGACAGATTTACCAGCTTGTCTCCCAGAAAAACAAATCACCTGGTATCCCCGATCGGAATGGACCGGAGGGTGTCCTCACCGGCGCTGGGGCTAAAGCAACGCTGCTGGCCAATACCTTACAGCGCACATTCCCAGTTCACACCTTTGAAACGGTTCCTCTTATGCCCTCCCGAGCCCCGGTGATGAATCCAATTATTTACACGTCTGCTGCAGAAAGGCAAACCCTCTAAGGCTGCGGGCCCTAATGATATTCCGGCCAACGTTTTGAAAAACTGTGCCGTGGCTCTGGCTGCTCCCCTGACGCAGCTCTTCCAACTCTCTTATGACTCGGGGAGTATCCCGGAAGATTGGCGATCCGATTGCGCTACTTTCCCTAGTGCTCAAGACCGATGAACACATCGTAGCCTCTACTATAACCTCCCACCTTACAGCCCATGACATCCTACAACCGTACCAACACGGCTTTAGTACGGAAACTCAACTTCTCTGCTGCATTGAGGCTTGGTCCGTCGGTCTTGAACATACTGGCCGAGTCGACATTATCTTCCTGGATTTCCGTAAAGCCTTCGATTCTGTCTCCCATGAACTCCTGAAAACCAAGCTCCACTCCTATGGAATCCGTGGCAACACCCTGCTTTGGCTGTCCGCCTACCTGGAAAATAGGCGTTTTCGAGTTGTAATTCCAGGGGCTCCGTCTGATTGGCTTCCAGCGGCCTCCGGTGTCCCCCAGGGTTCCGTTCTTGTTCGTCATTTTCATCAACGACATAGGGGGATAACATCATTTCCCAGCTGTATATATTCGCCGACGATGTAGCGCTCTCTCGGACCATCTACACCTCCATAGATGTCAGCACCCTCCAAGATGATCTCAATCGTATCAAATCTTGGAGTGATACAAACACTGCCCCTGAATACCGCCAAATGCTCTGTCCTCTCTCTCCATCGATCGGGCCAACCAGCCCACTCTCCCAGCTATACTCTGGCCGATACTGAGCTTAAGCCTGTTATATTCCAAAAATATCTTGGGGTAACCATAACTTGCACCCTCGATTGGAAACCTCACATCTTGACTGTCACCTCCAGGGCCGCGCGCGCCCTCGGCTTCGTTCGACGTCATCGATCCCATTGCTCCTTCCAGACAAAAACCCTAGCCATCAAAACATATGTCCTCCCCATTTTGGAATACTGCTCCGCGGTCTGGTCCCCTCACACCGCCAGTGGCATGCACTCCATTGAAACCATTCAACGAATATCCCTCCGTTTTGTTGGCAGCATCGGCTTTCCTGGAGTACCAGCATGACTCGTGTCATGAAAAACTTCCGGTGGGACTCTCTCTCCGATCGCCACCGAGTCAAGCGCCTCATACTAGTCAACAGTATTGTTCACCGCTCAAATGGCGCCCTCACTCCTCTTACGTCTGCCATTTCGTCTTGGCGTCGTAAACCACGAGGTACTAAATCCGCGGCCCGCATCCTCCCTGGTTTCCGCATCTCTGTTCGACGGCCCTGCTTCAATACGTGACTGAGCCTCCCTCCCGGACTTTCTAAAGTCACTGCCGAACCCCAAACGGTTCCGTAAAGAACTTACCATGTTCCTAGGACTCTATAATTAATTAATGTGTACTGCCTTTACCCTCCGTGGTATAATGTTCCTCTACTCTGTATATATTTTTCTCCGCTGTCTTAATGTGATGGGTCTTTGACCTTTTGTGTGGCAATAAATGAACTTAAGAACTTAAGAACTTTTCCATTGCCAAAAAATCTAAAAGGAACACGCGAAAATTTGCTCCGACCTCGATCTCGATCCGTTGATCTGTCGAAATCGGGAGATCGGTTTTGGGCGATCTCGGAGCACCCGAGAGCGCGAAATGGAACACGCGAAACTTGATCGGAGCAGATCCGAGCACGCTAATGGAACATAAAATGAGCAGACAAATGGAAAACGCTATAAGAATGGCGAGATTTGAATTTGACTGGCCAATAGGAAAATACGCTTACAAAGACTTAAATTTATGGCTTTGCTAATCCTTCCACTATATTGGTCGGTGATGAAGAAAATATGCGCGGTTAAGGCTTTAAGCATAAGTACCATACTAATTCAATTACGTTACTTATGGTATAATCCCCACAAAACTGTAAGTATAATATCAGGAGTTCATCAAACTAGGAGTATTCAACGAACTCACTACGTCCAGTGGCGTAGCTGATGGTCCGCAGTGCCCGCGGTGCGGGGGGGGGGCTCCGCTCACTAAAAAAAAAATTAAAAGGGGGGCCCCATTGGGATTTTTGCGGAGGGGGGGGGGCCCTCTGAGTTCTCAGCTACGCCACTGACTACGTCATTGAAACTGTTCAGCTACTAGTCTACCCCCTTCCTTGAAATCAAGTTGAATACTAAAAGCTGATGAACTCCTTATATCAATAGCGTAGGCAAAACTTTAGGGACTTGGAAGAGTGCCGTAATTTTGGCAATGGCCACACACGCTGGTAAGCTTTATTCCAATTGGAAAAAGAATGGGTGACGTTTTATCTACGTCATGCTCCCACGTCCCTATTGGTTAAAGGGCCAAAGAATCCTTTAAATTTTGGAATAGCTATCATCACAACGAAAGGAAGGGGCAGGAGCTACCTCAAATTCCTGGTTAATATTTCAATGATTCTGTGAGCCTTTAAACACTTTCTCGTTTTTACAAATTAGTGTTAATTATAAAAAAAAAATTCATTTTCAGTATGATACTTTTATATATAATTATAGACACAAGTTCGACAACATTACAGAAACACCGAAGTTTTGTTTTTTTTTCTGACCATACGGAACATTTTTGTACAAAAAAACATTATCACAGTTCAATTTGGTCACATCTCTAGGCCCATGCAACCTTTTTTATTTAAAATACAACCCTTTTCGGTGATTAAAAAATAGCGAAACTTGATAAAATTTTGGTTATATGTAAAAAGAGGGCAGATAAAAACTAATTATTTTCATTCATGAAGAGGAGTGCAAAATTACAAATAATTATTTTTAAATAAAACTGCGAATTGTTTTAATCCTTCGGGCCTATGTATATATTTTAATTTTGGAAAATTATCTAATACCAAAAATCGAGTAATATTTAACTTTCTCTTGAGCTATGTATTTTTTTCTACATGATATCGCAAAGAAAAATTAAAAATAAATATCTTTGGAACTTCTCCCAAAAATTTGATCAAAAATCTTAAAAAGATTTTTAATATCCTAAAGAATATTTTAATTTTAATCTTCTCAATTAACTACTGATTGTGTACCAGCTTGGCCGCAATAAAATGTTTTGAATAAAAAAAGGGTAAATATTCTAACAGCTGAGAAAACCCGACTTATTTTATTCTAAAATGGACGTTTTATATTAAATTTTGCAAAAATTTCTAAAAAGGGTTAGGCGCGAGACTTATTTTTATACGAAATTTAGAAAAATGTGGAAGACAACAGAAAAACTTAACTTATATTTTTTCTCCCCCTAATTTTATCTTTTTTGTTCTATTTTTCAAATAACTTTTAAAAAGATTTAATATTGAAATAAAAAAGGCACTAGAAAATAATACAAATACACCTGTTCTTATTTGTTACCGTGGAAGGAGATATCAGTGCTTTAGATGAAACAAAACTTCCGTAGTTAATTAAGAAATTATGAAATAACGTAGGCACGAAACCATTTTATACCATCATTCTTTGAAATATTTAGCCGAGATGTTGACGAAGACCGTGTTTTTTTGGTTGGTGTTTTATTTAAATAGTATTTTTTTTCTAGATAGAGAATTGATTTATATCGAAGTACTTTTACGTGGTTCTTTTTGAGGGGGGAATAGGGGTTATTTTTTTTCATTTAAAGTGGGCAATGTTTTCTTTAGAAAATGGGATTTTGTGACCATTTTGATCACAAAATGTTTAATTATTATTATAGGCATATGTTAATATCCCATACACTAGAGCTAAAGCCATCTGTTTTCTCTTCCGTGTTTTTGTAAATGTTTCTTATCGTATTCACATTTAGTAAAAGGGTTCCAACTTTTTATTGTCAATATTTGTATCTAAAAAGTTTTTGTCATCTTCAATTTTTTACTATATTCTTTGAATGGTGGTACTTTTTCCCTCTTAAAATAGAGTTTCATGTTCAGTTATATGAGCACCACGACGTAACTTGCGTGTCTTTTTCACTTCTCTCTTCGTTATATTACATAACACAAAAGTTTTTAAGTGCATTTTTTCTAGTTATTAATACAAAAAACCCGATTTTTTTCTTGTTTTAAACTCACACAAACGCCAATTTTTATAATTTTTTTTCAGCTTTTTGTTTAAATAATTAATAAAGCACACGCTATAAAAACACACGCACATCATCGCACGCACATTTTTGCCCATTTTTTCAGGGTTGAGACGTTCCTTTTTTGTAGTAGTTCACGTTGATGGAGCTTAAATTTTAAATCAAAAACACCGTAACTCCTTTGTTCGGGGCATTTATTAGAAAGTTTCGTAGCATTTTTACAAAACACCGAGTTTTTGAGTTTCTATTTTTTTTTTAAATTTTATATATATATATATTTATGTATACGGAGAAAACTTATTTTCAAAATTATATTGCTAGGAACATTAAAACGTCGAAAATGCAAAAAAATTAACCAGGCGTTAAAAAAGGGGTTATAAAGTGATTTTCTTTTAAAAATTAAAAACGGAACCCGATTAAATAATAAAAAACATGGCTTAATAAGTCATCTAAACTAAGTTTTCTTTAAATGTATACTTAAAAAATATAACATCTAGGGATTTGTTTTTAAGTTGCAATTGCAACGAGTTCGCTGGTCCACTTTGTTTCATTTTTTTGAAAGAAAAACAGTTCAGTTTTGTCTCATTTTTTCATTGTTTTGTGAATTTTTTTTTAGTTGATCATGGCACGTAGCTTAGTGCGAAAACACACAGTTTAGGGAGAGACGCAATATTATACTTAGAACTTTTTTAGATGTTTTGGCTATTACGATGCAAGTGCGTGCTAAAAGGCATTTCAAATATCTTGCCCTAGATTTTTATAACTTTGCACTTAAAGAACTCAAAATGCGTATACTTAAACAAAAACTTGCACATTTCTTTTTAAAGTTTTAAAATATTAAAAAGGAATTAAAATGGTGCGGATGTTTCTTTTTAAACCATCTAAAACGTTTATACGAATATATATTCAGATTTCAAGTCTTTCTACTGATGAATTGTTTGAGAATGCGGCAGCGCGTCTTAGTTTTTATATATATACTTTCTTTAGATTAGATAAAGAACTTTCGTTATGTCTTACCAGTTGTAGTATTGGGTGTTTTTTCACATTCACGAATAAAATACCTCCTTGTTTAAGTCTGTTTTAAACATTGACCATGTTTACATTATCATATTGTCACGCATCTGCCTCTCCCGTCATTATGGCGTTAACTTGCTCTAATTTGTTGGGCAGTTTATTCTTGCACGAAAATTCGTCCTCTTCCAACGTTAGCATAAGCTACGGGACAAAAGGTGATATTCGATTACAAATATTTCAGTTTAATTTAAGGACTAAAAATACATACTTGGTCGTAATACTTGAAGGCATAACTGTACAGATCTAACAGAGCTACGTTTGTGTTAAATTCATGAGCGTGAAGCTAGTACCATAAATAGAAAGTATTAGCATTCAAAATGATTTTTTTGGGTAAAATGAAGTTAGTTATTAAATAATTACCCTTGATTCTTCAGCTAACATGGCATTCATGTCTTGATCACTTATGGCAGGCATCATTTTGATATCCTGATAATACCTAAAACAACGAAAAATATTTAGCATTTCCAGGAGATGAGTTAATGGGCAATGAAAGTTTCCACTATAAATTTCTTACCTTTCGACCCAATCTTTATAAATAGGTATATCCTTGGCATAAAGAAGTTTGCTGCTTGGAGAATCTTTACCCAAACGATGATCAGACGTCGAACAGGCATCCATGAAGGTTTGAGCCACAACTGATAGACAAGAATCCACGATATTCGATTTATGAATATCAAAAACGAAATTGGGATTCTTAATCAAGTTGACCCAAAACCTGAGAGGCAAACTGAAAATAACAATTGAAAGCCTTCGTTAAACTAACACAAAGGAACGTAAGTGAATCACAAAATGAACAAAAATTGCAAATCCTAGACTTGAAACTTATAAGAAAAGCCTAATACCTGTTGGACTTCCACGTATGTACGACTTCAGGATCTGTGATACCATGTTGAAGAGCTTGATCGTCTAAGAAGTCGAACATGTACTTTATGGCCAATGGTAAAGCACTTCCTCGATGGGCTGTACTGAAGATGGTTTCGAATAGATCGTCCACAAACTTCTGCAAAGTACCCTGAAAAGAGAAGTAAACTAGTGTTAACATACCATCTAATAACACCATTTAAAAATTTAATATAATGAAGACGTACTTTAGTTGCCAGCAGACGAGTGAGGTAGATTTCCGAGACCATCTTGTTGCCCCTTTCACCTTCTTTGTTATTCTCATTGTCATGATGTTTCACCTTTGTTAAAGAAACAAAGAATAGTTAAACAACGACGCAGAAAATTTATTTCAAAAGTTGGAATTTAATATTTTGGTTTATATTTTTACCAAATGCCACAGTTTAAATCCGCCTTCCGGATCATGATGTAATGGTGACGTTGCCCGACTGAGAGGAGGACTCGTTTTCAACGAAAAGTTTAACGTCTCTACACAATTTCAAAATAAAATAAAATAATTAGATACTAACATCAGCGCAAAAGTTGGTAATTTGAAAATAGTGAGCTATAGTAGCTAGTGAAAATATAGAAATGGATTCAGACCTAGATTTTTACCGTTTTTTTCTGTTTGGCATAGAAAGAGAGATAAAAAACGGAAAACGTAAAGTAAAAGAGGGAAAACCAAACGTAAAGGCCATTTTTTAAACGAAGGAGAAAAAGAAAAATGGAGAAATTCAGAATTGGTCAAAATAGTCCTTAAACATTATTCAGTGAATATATAAAAATTGATAATAAAAAAGGAACACAGCTTACGATATTTACCGTATTTGTGGGACTTATCCCCTTTCTCGGACATAATGGATATGTTGTACAAAGATGATTGTTTAGGCACCAGAGTTAGTAAGGCCCCATCGGGTACCTACAAACATCAAAGTAACATTTTAATTTAATGGAAACATATATTTATATATATTAATGAGATATTTAAAATACCTTATAATGAGCAAGAGTATTGACTCTCTTCCAGTCTTGTTCCGTATTTGAGGTAGGGTCTTCATCCGATAGAGTAAGCCTCCCGGAGGATCCAGTACGCCATTCTGTAATAGTTTAATTGTTATTTCATGGGTTTTGGAAAACTGTTAGTTCACACTAAAAAACTCACCTAAATCTAGATCTTCCTTGCTAGGCCTTTGACTGAAAGGAGTATTTCTATAGATGGCATCAAGGGCTTTCTCCTTTACTTGAGTGATTGTATCGCAATCTAACACTTTAACAGGTGTTTCGATAATATCATTTGGAACTTCTAAGCCCTGAGCATACATGGTTTGAGGAGATATTGAAACGTAGACAGTCTTTTTGGGATTTATAAGAGATTCAAGTTAATTAAAAGAGAACTGAAGCAAAATGTGAAATACAAATGTACCATCATTTTGAATCCAATGGACTGCCTGATAAGTTTCTCCTCTGAGAGCGAGTACCTGGCTTCGCTTGTAATGGCATCAACAGGACCTTTATCTACTTGCTGTTTTATCGCTCGATATAACAGAAATAGGGGATCACCAGCACACTCCTAAAATATTGTTTGAAATTTGAAATAAAACAAACTATAGTTTCTATTAGTTAAAAACAATAAAAACGTTACCTTTAAGAATTTAAATAATAAGAACGTGAACCATGCAGAGAGCATTTTTTCTGCAACTGATTCCGTTCTATAAATTAAAAGAATTAGACATCATTTCAATTTTTAATTTGTGTAAGAATTTACCTTCTAAGGAGTAATTTTGGATGAACTTTACACTCTATGAATTTTTCTATGAGATCTGCCAGTAAAGTTTTTAAAATACTGAAAAAAAAAAATGAATTTTTTTAAAGTTAAATTTAAATATAAACAATTCAACTAAATAATAAAAGCTATTTACTCTGTGCAGTATTCCATCTTTGACTGTAGCGTGACCATTATGAGTGATGCTACATTAACCCTGAGTAATAAAATTTTATTAGATGGATTGAAACTAAGATAAGGTTTAAAATTTACATTTAAGTAAAAAATAGTTTACCGATCTCTCATGGTGAAATAACGATTTGATTCTAATGTTCGAATAAATAGTAAAAGGAACGTTTTATTCATGATAAGTTGCCCAAACATCCTGAGACTCTTTTCCGTGTAGACCTTTTTAACTGGATCAATCTGGTGAGAATATGGAATTGTTAAAAAGTACCCAATAACTTTCGGTTATATTTAAAGATACGATTGGCTATGAAGCTCAGGCATTAAAGTCGTAATGAATAGAAATAGGACTCACTCCTACCTGCATTTCTCGCAATACAGGGTGGTCTTCCAAATTGGGGAAGAGAACTTTCATGGCATAAGATCGGTAGTCCAAGAAGGGAATACCACCACTGGTCAGATCACTGGTTAAGTCGGTCATCTCTGTCTGAAGCTCGGCGAACGCTTCTTTACACTCGCTAGCCACTCTCAGCTCTAGAACGTCCATTTGTTCTTGCATGCTCTTGAGGACGCGACTGCTTTCGGTACTTTTTCGTCGATACGCAATGAGAATGATAATGACGATGAAGACTAGGACGCAGCCACCCACTATGACGCTGATTATGACCGGCTTAGATAGAGAGGCGTCTTGAGCAAATTGTTGATCGTAACTCAATCTACCAATAGGAAACTTCAACATGTCTCCGACTTCCACCAACACTTCGGGAATATTATCCGGATCGGCATTTCCGTTAGCGTCCCTCGCCGGTGGTTGCGAAGTCGGAGGTCGACAAGTCAATTGAGTTTTTGACAAGGAAGTCACGTTACAATACGAGTTTCCGATACGAACAATCACGTCCGTTTCCTGAGATGCCCTATCGAGATTTTTACCCTGATAACAAATAAAGACAATCCACTCTTAACAATTTTTATAATACAAACAATTCAAGTTACTAAATGTTGCTTATTTACGTTTATCGTGAGATAGTCGCTTTTGTAATATTTAATGCCATCTTCTTCGGTAAACTTTTGGTAAGAAGGATCCGGATACATGATGAATTTTGGAAAATTAATTTTGGAACTAAGATTATGCAGCGATTGGACATGATCCATGTGGAATCCATACTCCAATTCCAAGACAGCGTCATCACTCAATTTGATAACTTCTTTGGGAATTTGAGGACTACGACATTTCATTTCACCAGCAGAGACAGCCATGCAAGTCTGCAAAAGTTCCCAAAATTGTTATTTTGGTAGAAAGTTACAGCACTCATTAGATACAGAAAGAATGTACTTACGCTGTTAAATTGAGAGCTTTCATATACGACGTACATCCTTGGCTCTTGGACTGCATTTAAATTGGTGCCTCTGACAGTGATGGAGATTCCACCACTGGGAATGCCTCTAGGAATTCCCTTCTGACCAGAATTACCAGATTCAACTTCGATAATTTGGGGATCATCAACATAGAGAAACATATAATCTTCAAAGTTCCGTTGCCCATTATCAAACTTCATTCGAACTTTTTCGGTACCACCTTTGATAGATGGCGACGTTATACATTCAGCTACATTTGATGTTCGTCTAAATAAATGTTTATTAACATCAAGAAAAAGTTAAGACATTGTACTGAAATTAAGTTCACTTACTTGGTAACCTGGCAATCAAATCCACCAAGATAAGCTTCTGCGTGACTTCCAGCGTCCATGTGCAATCCCCATATTTGAAGTTTTGTACCACCTGATTTTGGGCCTTTGCTTGGGTTAATAGATGTTATACTCGGATTCTGCAAATTTTTAATTCCTAAATTATCCAGAGACCTCATTAGGAGTAGATTGAATAATGGAATACTTACAACAAACGAGTAGTATTCTTTGGAATGAGCTTCATAATCATTGAGAACCTTGACTACGATGGGTCCTGATATGGAACTACCCGATGATGTGGAAGTCATATTTTGAGGATTTTCAACTTGGCAAATTATTCTGATTAAATTTAATAATTTAGAGATTAAAGGGGCTTATCACACTTTGTAAATTTATAGTTTCAAATACTCACTGTGTGGTTCTAAGATATCCCTCTCGTTGTGGATGACACGGTATAGAACCCAGTTTAACCCCATTCACAACATGGGCAACGCTAACTCCATTAGCAATATCTTCGAATGTTCTCCCTAAATTAATCCCCTCAATAGTGATGTTTGTTCCTCCTTCTAGCGGACCGCTTTTAGGGTGAAACTAAAAAAACAAACTGTATTTAATTTAAAAGCTAAAATTGCGAGTTTGATGTGAAGTCCAAGAAACTCAAACGAATACCCAAGTCCTTCACCAAGGCCTAAATATTACAACTGGATTAGAGTTTACCAATTAATTTTTAAAGTCAGAAGTTCAATTAATTTAAATACTCAAGCGAGTAATTTGCTAATGAGCCTAATTATAGAGAACTCAAGACTACTTGAATAATAATAATAAAAAAAAACAGTACTGGCTCACAGTCAATTAAAATATTATTAGAAAGCAAGGAACTTACTCGAAGAACTTCCGGATCAGGGCATGTTTGTTTCCTATCGAGCCAAAGAGTAGCGATATTGCTGCATTGATCCTGAACTTTACACGAACCGGGCTTGTTTTGACACCAGCCACAAGCATATTTATCCGGCAATTCCAAACACATGCCGCAATTTGGAGCCATGCCTTGGCACCGATAAACCATCACTGACAAAAAAAAGTTTAAAAAATATTTGAAGCAGCTCAAAGGCAAATTTTTTAAATATCATTAAGTACCATGTATATTTTCAGGGTTATCTAATGGTTTACTACCATCCCATATCACAGCAAAAGCGGCCGTTATGTTTGGGGCTTGCGTTCCGTAAGAAAACTAAACAAATCAGATTGTTTATGTAAAGTAATTTTAATCTCAATGTAAATGAAATGTAATCAAAACTGACCTCCATAGCTTCGCAATAAATAGTATCTCCAAGAAGTTGAGCGTGAACTTGCCTAACTCTACCTTCAATATTAAACTGACACACAAATCTCGTAGAGGCGATAAATTGCTGTTGAACATAAACAGTTCAATGTTAACCAGTTAAATTAAATAAATTATTATTTTTAAACAAAGAAATTGTACCTGAATATTGTCCACCTTAACCTGAATTCTTTTACTGATACCCGAAGCTACCAAGATTTCTGTCGAACCGCCAGCAGTCGTATTTATGCGTGGGCAAAAACCAGGACCTGATCGAATACTGGGACCGATACTCTGAATAGAAGAGCAGAAATTAGAATAAATGATTTTAGGTAAAGTTAGCTCAGAACCAAAGATTAATGCGCCAAAATTGGGATATCATATCGAGGTATGGAGTAGAAGGTACGTTTCCCTGTTGTCGGTACACTGATAAAGGGATCTTCCATTGCCGCATCGCGTAAGTATATTCACCGTTGACGGTACGCTAATAAAAGAATCTGCCATTGCGGCATCGCGTAATTATATTTCACCGTTGACGGTACGCTAATAAAAGGTTCTGCCATTACAGCATCGCGTAAGTATATTCACCGTTGACGGTACGCTGATAACGGGATCTGCCATTGCGGCTTCACGTAATTATATTTCACCGTTGACGGTACGCTGATAAAAGGATGTGCCATTTCCGCATCGCGTAAGTATTCACCGTTGTTGGTGCGCTAATAAAAGGATTTGCCATTGCGGCATCGCGTAATTATATTTCACCGTTGACGGTACGCTGATAAAAGGATCTGCCATTGCGGCATCGCGTAAGTATATTCATTGTTGACGGTACGATGATGAAGGGTACGGCGTAGGTACGTTTATCAGGCGGATAACAGCCCGAAGGAAAATATCGCGGACCTAGAAATTCCGTGATACGCGGGGTACGTACATGACTAGTGTTTAATATCTTAGTGCATCTTATCTAAAATTGCTAGGACGCTCTCTGATACTCACAGATACTCCGGTGACTAAGATGTCGTTCCTGCAGTTCTCTCCTGTGTCGTGGGTGCATCGATGCCCACCAACGCACCAATCACAAGGAAAGGGACTTGAAACACATTGCGTGCAGCTACATTTAAACGTAGTGTCATAAGTCAATTTCGGCAGGTACTGACCATATAATAAATAAGGGGGAAACTTACGATGTATAGGTGCTACAATCGTAAAAAGTGAAATTCGTAGCTACAAAATCCGGTCCTACTTTCGTTCGGACTGATAATTTGGCAGTAAAGTGATCTAGGGAGAGAGAGGAATGTGTTATTCCGTGGTAAAATCCTCAAGATTTGATAGATGAGATACTTACGTTGGCCGGGAGGAATGGCCGGCAGCGAGTCGGTGTGAGGGGTGGGACACAGGACCCCGTTGGCCGTTCTAGTGGCGTTTGTGATCTCGACTTTGGATAAAGCGGCAAACGCGCAAACAAACTGTCCTTCGAGAATCGGCAGATTGCCAATCACCAAATTTAGCTGAGAGAGAAAAACAGATGGTTCATTGTTACGAATGTTAAGAAAAACCACCGTGTTCAAACACCCCTAACTTTCAATCTGCAAGACTCCATCCGGCCCCTACCTTTCAATCTGCAAGACTCCATCCGGCCCCTACCTTTCAATCTGCAAGACTCCACCCGGCCCCTACCTTTCAATCTGCAAGACTCCACCCGGCCCCTACCTTTCAATCTGCAAGACTCCACCCGGCCCCTACCTTTCAATCTGCAAGACTCCACCCGGCCCCTACCTTTCAATCTGTAAGACTCCCTAACCCAACCTGAAATCTCTATACTAAAACCAATAATACCCAATTGAATGTCTTATTGAACCAATTAATAACTTCAATAGAAGAAAAGCAATAATTCGATAACTTTGATGAAACTTCAACCCCACAAACAGTACCGTACCGTGATGCGTAGCGCGACTTTATGGGTTTAAAACTGAAATTTTCGAAATGTTTTCTTTGACAATGTTGTCAAACGGTTTCTGGCAATACCTCCAGAGTGGCGCCTGGGTAAAAGTTTGTAGCAATTGAAAACCTCTGCCCCTTAGTTTCAAAATGTTTGCGGGTGACCCACTTCTGTTTCCGCGTATAGCTAATAAGCGTTAAGTTCCCTTTCATTATGATTTTAACAAAATGTTCCATTAATTCGGTAATGAAAATGGACGCGGGACACGCGAAAGGGTCATTGGAGACGAAACGTAACGAGGGTCGTCCATCGCGGGCCGCTAACCCACCCCCTCCAAATGTACCGGCCCTTTTCTCGAAAAAAATGCCCCAAATATCCAGTTGGAAAATAAGCATTTCGGACAAAGCGGTATCCGCTTAATGGTTAGCAAAATCACTAACGCAAAATAAATACCAATAAAAAAGCAATTACCAGGAAATAAAATGGAATGGAATGTTACGCGATGTTAATTAATTCCTTAGATTCGTATGTACGATTTAACTCCTAATTTATTATGGCACACGTTTTACTGTATGTATTGTGGTCATTATTTGGTTTATTATTATACTTCTAAAGAGAGGTATATCCATTTGTTGTAACTATTTGTTCATAGTTGTATATTCTTTTTGTAAATAAAATTTCTACTTTCCATTTGGGTTATAAAAATGAAACCTGTACCTTCGCAAGATCGAGGCAGTTTAAATCTGAATTATTTTTTCGCCGAAACCGCGTATGTATACCCCCCCGCATAACGGCTGAATGGATACTGACTATAAATAGGGACCTTTACTTATTTTTCATTCCCCGGCCATTTTAATTTTAAAATTCCCCGACCATTTTAATTTTTAAATTAACCGACCATTTTTAGGGGGAATAAGCTACGATGATTGTTCGTTCGGATGTCTTTGCCTAGGGCCCGGAGAAGTGAAATTGTTTAGGGCCCGCGGTTTCAAAGGGCCCGAATTTTAGAGGTAGGTTTCCTCAATGATTTTAGGCGGTATATGCTACATTGCGGGTCCGCTCGGATGTCTTTGCCTAGGGCCCGGAGAAGTGCAATTGTTTAGGGCTCGCGGTTTCGAAGGGCCGGATTCTAGAGGTAGGTTTCCTCAATGATTTTAGGCGGTATATGCTAAATTGCGGGTCCGCTCGGATGTCTTTGCCTAGGGCCCGGAGAAGTGCAATTGTTTAGGGCCCGCGGTTTCGAAGGGCCCGAATTCTAGAGGTTTCTTTACAGTTATTTCAGGGGAAAAACGCTGCCCAATAGGAGACGAGCGAGGTGTTAAGTATGGTGAAGACAAAGACAGAAAAAACCATTCTTACATTTCTGGCAGTGGTGCGTTGAATTTGCGGGGGTTGGACGTTAGTGATGGTCGTACATTTGCCGCTTTTGTAGGAGAGCCAGTAGAGAGGATCTTGGGCCGCCTCGGCACAACCGCTACGAAGACTGCATCTGCGAGAAACAATACCAAGTCTTAGTGGCAGATTGACAATTTGACGCTAGCATAAATTCTATTTATGTCTTATTCAACTTGTTAAAAAGTTCCGAGCGCGTCTTGATATTTTAGCGCAAACGGGCTCGAGCGATTTTGCGCGTGCTCCCTCAAATATAAAAAAACGCGCGAGCCTTTTACGCTAAAATATAAAAGAGCGCGTGGAACATTTTAACAAGTTGAACAAGACACGAATAATTTATGCTAGTGCCTGATAGTACTGAAGAGAAGGAGAGAACTTACTTGTTTTCTAAGGAACACCAGCCGCAGTAGGGGTCGTGCGCCCCCAAACATTGACTGCAACTTCGATATATGGAACACTCTTGCACTTTCACCCTCGAAATCTGTTCAGAAATATACAAAAAGAGACAAATATTAAGACTGGTATTTGGTTCAGAAAAATTAAGACACTACAAATGTTGCCACAGTTATTACAGATTCAAATTCCGGGACTTGATTTGCCCGGACCATCTCCAGATATTTTCCCCGACTTATTTTATGACAATAAAGTAAAAAATAATTCCTATTTGCAACCGAAATTCCCTGACTTTTCCAGAAAGCCCTGGTTTTCCATGCACTGTGAGTGGGTTGGGTGATTTAAATCAATGATTTTTTTCAAAAAAAAAAATTATTTTGTAAAGTACCAAAATTGGTTTTAAAAATTAAAACTTATGATTATTAGCTGAAATTTAATAAATTCATTATACATATATATAGATTAAGTCGTTAAAAATTAAAAAAAAATTTAGGTAAAATTATGATACTAAATTATATAAAAATTAGAAATTTTAATTTTAATAAAAAAATCAATAAAAATCCGATTTAAATAAAAAAATCGATTTATTTGATTTTTTTTAAAAAATCAAAACGTTGCCAGCTCTGACTGTGACAATGAATGCAATTAACAGAGACTGGTAAAAATTTAAGACAAAGTCATTTATATTATTCTTAAAATCCGACTTTTGACAAATGCTTAAAACTCCCAGACTTCTTACAAATGGTCAAGACTCCCCAACTTTTTAAGTCCATTTTTAAATTACCCGACTTTTCCCTGACTCGTGGCAACCCTGTTACAAGCCAAAAGTATCTTTAAATCGAAATGATACACGTGCTTAGGACTAAAGTGACGATCTTTAACACGGCAAAAGGCATAAAGCCACGATTCAATAAGGTAATAACATCTCCCCGTCCAAATCCCTCTCCTCCTAAAAAACCCATGACGTGAAAATAGTCTCTCCCCCCTGTCTGGGATTATCCTCCCCCCTTCCATCGAGCCCGACACCTTCAGGGTGTCGAAATCCCAGAAGCTCAGCGCGATCTTCGGCCTGGATGAACAGCAGTCATCCCCGACTCCTCATCAAGATTTTTAGACGCGTGGATGTCTAAGAGACGCGCCGGACATTCTAACGGGCTAATTCTACCGGTACCGGTACCGGGTGGGGGGAAAACAAGGGCGCGCGGGAGCTTCAAAGGCGCGAAAAAACGGGGAGGTTATCCACGCGGCTTTGCTCAATATTTTCGCACGCGAAGGGACGCGAGGAATGTGGGCCCGCTCTATCCATCTAAGCCACGTTCACACGTACCCTCGGATAAGTTTTGCCTCGTTTCGATCTCGCTGCGGTCCTTAGCTTTTGGAAATAATTTTGTTCACACGTTCGATTTCCAGTGAGTTTTAAAGAAAATTGGGCATACATAAGAAATATAATTAGAAGTTCGTTTGCTCACGCATTTGAGTGACGTTTCAAAACATTGTAATTAGAAATGTATGCACCCAGAAGAAATTTGTTGTCTTTTTTAAACACAGACAAAAAGTTGCGAGACATTTTATCCTAAAAAAGGCACAAAAAAAATCACGATTGACGATTTTTGTAACAAAAAAAAGGTTCACAAAAACCGACTTGATGACGTCACGAATCGCTGTCAAAATGGTCAACGAAGTGGTTCAGCCGAAGCTGGGACGCGCAACGGTAACTGTTCACACGACGGGATACAAACGTTGCACAGGGTATGTGTGAACGCGGCTCTATACAAAAGTCGAATATTCTCCTCTTCATACATTCTATATCTTTCGTGTACGTTTTCTTCGAGAGCTGATTTTTCAGATTGAAATTTCTCGACTTTTAAAGGTTTCTTCTGACCATTTCTCCTGATATATTTCCAGACTTATTTTAAGACAATTTGGCCATTTTTATTATTTACCTATATTTTAGCAAATCTTTTCCATTTAAACCAAAATAAAATTCCCCGACTTTTCCCTGGGGGACAATTTTTACTAGTTTTAAAAATTCCCCGACATTTCCATGGACATTTTTTACTAGTTTTAAAAATTCCCCGACTTTTCCCTGAGGGACAATTTTTACTAGTTTTAAAAATTCCCCGACTTTTCCCTGAGGGACAATTTTTACTAGTTTTAAAAATTCCCCGACATTTCCCTGAGGGACAATTTTTACTAGTTTTAAAAATTCCCCGACATTTCCCTGAGGGACAATTTTTACTAGTTTTAAAAATTCCCTGACTTTTCCCTGAGGGACAATTTTTACTAGTTTTAAAAATTCCCCGACTTTTCCAAGGAGGACAATTTGTACTAGCTTTAAAAGTTCCCAGACTTTTCCAAGGAGAACAATTTGTACTAGCTTTAAAAATTCCGACATTTCCCTGGGCAATTTTTACTAGTTTTAAAAAATTTCCCAATTTTTCCCTGGCCTTTTTAGTGGTTTTAACTTTTCCCGGAATTTTACGCCCATTTTGAAATTCCCTGACTTTTCCAGGTTATCCAGGTCCGGGGGCAAGTTGGCAACCCTGCAGTAGATGCTTTCGAAACACACCCGTGAAAAGGAGGTGTCAATAGAGAAAATTATGCTAGCCAGAATGTATCTGCTAAAAAGGCCACAGGCAGCCATTTTGGAAAAACGTCAGCCTTACTCTTCTCTTCTTACCCTACTCCGAAATCCCGGAACAAGCGAAAATAAACCACCTTATGATGAACGCCATTCTAGCGTGATAAACTATTGGTACGAGCTATTTGTAAGTTTGTTAAATTTATTCAAATTTGTTTAGGGTTTAGCTTTTTCTTCTTTTTCGAAGAAAAGAAACTACCTACAAGCTCTTTCTATAATATAGTCAAAACATTTTTGAAAGTAGTAATTATGTTGGCACGCTGTTAAATTCTTTAAAGGGGAACGGTCAAGATTTAACCAGTTAGATAGCCCTATAGCCCGTTAAAAACTAAAATTTATGGCGAAAACCGCATAAAAAATATTAAGTGGTTTATTTTTAATAAAATAAAGAAATTTCGGGAAATCGGAAAGCGCGCGTCCGCCACGACACCTGGTGAGAAGTCGGCGGGAAAGAAAAACAACATGAAAGCGCGTGCTGCTGAAGACGCGAAAAATTTGTTTCGCACGCGCGGCGCGTACCAGTTATACGAGACCTAAGCCTAAATCGCGCAATTTTAAAGTTAGGATAGTTAGCCAATCGCTCGCTAAGGTGCTGCTGGCGCTGGCGATACACCTTAAGATGGCGGCGAAAATTCAAATTCAAATACTTTGCGTTATTTTGCGTTTCAACTTTTTAGGCCAAAAACTATTTTTTCAAGACAAAATAAGGTACGTGTATGTAAATTGAACGTCTTGTTGATCTTTCGATACGCAAACAAGGCGATAGTTGGAAAAGCTTGGCCGTTACCCCTTTAATATAAATTGATTGACTCACCCAATTTTGCACGAGCTCTTATCTTAAACGGTGACAATAAAACTAACAAACATTTGTATACCATCTCCTATTGGAAATTAGCGTTTCGTCTCGATATTGCCATTGAAATGAAGCAAGTTATATACGCTCACGTAATATTGTAATTACCCCCATCGTGGAGGAGTGCCCCCCCCCCCCGAAAAGAACAAAATGTATAAAAGAAAAAAGGGGGAGCAAATAGAGAAGTATCGGAAATGGGAGAGGAAGGGGGTAGTGACTTCGCCGATCGATGGCGCCATCGTCGTTAATAAGAGCTTTTCACGACGCCCGCCGCCGTCACTAGTGGCGTCCCCCCTTTTTCCCTTTTACTTTTAATGGACCATGACGTTTTAATAGCGGCCATTTTGCGCCGCCAATTCCGCCCTTCTTCTTCCTTGTCTTATCGGCTTTTATTGGCTCCCGTTAGATGGCGTCCCGCAATCACTAACCACCCTCCTCCCTCTTCGGCTGACAGTAACCCTTTAAGAAAAAGGCGGAAAATCGTCCGATTGAAATGAACTCGGATAATTTCGCTTTGGAAAGTCGCAATTTGTAAATTATTCGCTTTCCGATGATCACGATTATAGTACCCCCCAACCCGGCAATTTATCAAGATTATATTTGCGAAATAAAACCCCAAAGGCGATTTGATTGGCGGCTTAGTGGAAAAGGGACTGGATATTACATTTAATGCGGAGCTCCGTTTGAAATGATATGAGATGGGTTTACGATTCATTTAAAGGGGTTCAATGAGAAAAAAACCGCCAATTAATTCAACCGGAAGTTTCTTAAATACGTCTTACGATCAGTAGTATCTTTCTAGGGTAATAAATTGAAACATGCACAATCGACGCGGATTTAAGGGGTTTTCCCCCCGAGCTCTTCGGTTTCCCCCTCCATAAAAACTTGTCGAGGTTAACGGTAATAGCGAGTGTAGGGAGCTGTGGCACGAAGGACTTTCCACCACCCTCCTACGCGTTGTAGCCCGGTCACCTGATGACTTAGGCCTAAGGTATTGCCTTGGGTATTAGCCAAGCTGATTATTATTATTATTATTTCTTTGAGCACTAATTTTCGGCCAAATCGCGGATGTGCACACCGTATTAAGGCTCAGCATTTCACCTCGTGAATAGGGGAAACTATTACGTCCAGGGGGGCTGAAAAGATGGTAGTCCCGTGACTTTGTGTAGAACTGCAGCGCCATCTATCCTAAGAGATAGGAACTATTATTAAATTTATTTTTCTAATGGCGGTTTAAAATTTTGATCGATTCATCTAAATTATTTAATTATTATTAGAACGTTTTGTAATCTAAAGGTGTTAGTTAATCGTCTTAGTCGCACGGCCAACTATGAACACGGGTTACCGAATCGAAGTTGGCTGTGATATCGTAGTCACGTGATTTTGTTTTCCCATTTTAACAAGTTGGTTAAGACCAAATTTACTTTATAGTGTCGTGGGATTTAGGGAACCAATGAGATGAGGGGATTGGGAGAAACACCAAAATTTTTCCAAACAGTAATTCTTAAAATTTTAATTAAAATTAAATGAGTCAATCTTGTAAAAAAGAATTAAACCAAGAAAACATGACGCGCCAGACTTTTGCAACAGCCGTATATTTCGGAGCAAATTATAACTTCATTAATATTAATATTTTAAACTAATTTAAATTTATTCGGTTCGTGTATAAATTATATAAAACCCGCAACAAACTTAACACTTTAACGTAAATTACTAGACGAATATATAATCTCTAAGAATCTATATTAACACAGGTAAAGCCTAAAATAAAAGAGCTAAATTTGCACTTAGGCCATTGGGGGAGAGACATAGTTGAAGGCCATCCTACCGTGTAACTACTTGAGGGAAGACGACAGAGGGAAGGTTTTTTCGGAGGTTTGAATACAAACTTAATGGTACCCAGAAGGCGGGCGAGTCTTGCCACTAAACAAATAACAGGTATATAACGAAAGGAAGGGGAGTTGACGCTCGGGTTTACCCCCCCCCCCCCCGGTTTAGTTTTCAGGGATCAACTTTTATCCTAAAAACATTTTGTCCACGAATATATAAAAGACAAGGCTTAAGGACTTTTACTATTTTTTCCTTCAAAGTAACGTCGCCTATATTTTACCGGAAGTACCGTCAAGAAGAAATAATCTCCCATTTTTATTCCTTTATATTGAAGTTTAAAAAAATGGAGGAATAAAGCTAACGTGGGAGCTATATATATACCAATACTCAAATGAGATTATTTGGAACAACACGTTTTTATAGTCCATATAAAAAGTTTCGTTCTAAATTGGACCATATTCTTAAATCGACGGTTCCTACCCTGGCCACGGAATATTTGAAATCTTTTAGGGGGAGGTTTATTCCCATAAATGAGGTGATTTATCGCGAGGATTACGTTAAATGTTACAGGGTTACTATAATGTATTTCAGAGCTGCCTGATAACGTATTATAACAAAACCAGTTTAGAGCTCGTTATATGTGCAGCCTTAAAGGGACATATATTATTTTTATTGTTGATTAATATGTCAAATGCATTTAAAGTATTAAAAAATATTCCTGTGAACAACAGAATGACGTCATTCCGCCTTTCAAATCACAGTCCACTGCTCCTCCAATTTTTAACACAAAATCTTTGATCCAATTTTGCCCACAAAGGTATCCATATTTATATTTATTTACTTCCCTACACATTTAACATAAAAAGTTTTAAAATTTATTCTTATTATTATTTTATTTTTGTTGCAGATTATTGCAATAAATAAATAATAAATAATAATAAATTTTAAATTTTTTGTTTTCCTAAATGTCGACTTCACCCTGAACACCGGAGCGCTGCGGGTGAAACACTTCTACAGGCGTTTGTAGGCCAATTATTGGTCACAAATTAATATTAATCCAATCGGATTAGTAAATATTTTCCCAGCAAAACTAATTTCCTGACATTTCCCAAATTTTTACGCCAACCAACTAATTTCCTGACATTTACCAGTTTTTTATGCCAACAAACTAACTTCCTGACATTTCCCAGAATTTTTCGACAACAAACTAACTTCCTGACCACAAACTTAATTTCTTGATATTTCTAGAATCCTGATCATACGTAGTAGTTTGAACATAACGTCAACATATTTGAAAATCTTCACATTAAAATAATACGAATAAATCCAGTAGCATCAAAAAGAAATATAGCGAAAAAGTTTGTCGGAAAAGCAAAACTTCGGCAAATCTGCGGGATCGAGCGAGAGACATTTGGAAATCAGAAAATATAGGGACCAAATTGAATGTTATATAGTTGAAAGTCGGAAATGGCGTTGGCCGAATCAACTGGGGTTTCCCACGAAATTCGAACCAGATCGAGGGGGATGGGGTTGGCTCCGACCCAACAAAAAAGAGATCCTATAAGCGCGAAAAGCGTAGTTACTCATAAACCATCACGGGGCAAGAGAGATCCGAGTTTGTAAAACTAGTTCTACCATTCCGTCAGCTCCCAAGTGGACATAGGCCAAGCCCGCCTTAGCAGTATACTTTACCAGAATATAGAATCATAAAAGACGTCTACGGAGTAAACATAGCTAGGCTCTCTAGGAAAACGCGGGGGGATCGACGCCCCCGTTTCTAACCCTCCCTCCATCCAAAAGAACGGCGTCACTTTTAACCTTTCGAAAGCCACAACAACAAATGAATATTTTTGGATAAGTTTTAGCTCGAGAGGGAAGAAGAAACTTATACGTCGGACCTATCTTTTGCATTATTGATAACATATTCTAAGATTTTTTTGGCCTTCTTTAGAATTTCAAGCAATTTCTCAAGAACGTATTCGGTTACAGAGAACGTAAGAGTTGACCAGTTTACGTAAGCAGGATTGCCATAGTTTTTTACAGATTCAAATAGTTCTTTTTATAAAATAACCTTGGCCATCTTGTTGAAAAGTTGCCTCCCCGCTTCAGAGTTTATGAACTCATTCTTAGGCATTGGCTGAACCATTCCAGGGCAACATTTCAACAAGTTGGGCAAGCGTAAAGACATTTTATAAAATCAACTATTGCATGACTTTTCCCGGTTTTCACTGACCATCTCCGGAGATTTTCCACTACTTATTTTATGTCGAAATTGTATTTTTTTAAATCCATATTTAAGTAAAGGTTTCCTATTTGTTACCGAAATTAAATTGCTTGACATTTTCCTGATTTTTAGACTAATGTGCAAAATTCCCCGACTTTTTACCCCATTTCAAAATTTCCCGACTTTTTACCCAATTTCAAAATTTCCCGACTTTTTACCCAATTTCAAAATTTCCCGACTTTTTACCCAATTTCAAAATTTCCCGACTTTTCCAGGAATAACAGGTTACTGTGGCTACACTGATAAGTATGAAAAACGTCCCGACTAAAAATCAACGTAAGTTTAATCTTGAAATAAATGGATGGTTTGTGTTGAATTGCGGAGCTTAGACCTGATAAGGGAAATCATACGGTTTCATTGTTCTGAATATGTGCTTGGTACGATTTTAAAAGGAAGTATGAATTAAATAGAAAAATCGTGAAATTCGTTCATACGCCCTTTAAACGGAAAGTCAAATTGAAGCATTTTCTTCATTTCAACCAAAAATATTCTTATAAAAAATAGTTTTTTTTATATAGTAACGTGGCCTTCTGGTTTCAACGTGGCTCGTAGGTCACAGTCTCTTACTTTAACAAGTCTACGAGCGCGCTCTACAGTCGCCAGAGGAATATAGCTTTTTCTAGCGCGCGTGCGAAGAATATACAAATAAAGCTGTGTCTCGTGACGTCAGAGCAACAGTTTAACAGGTTGGGGAACTATAAGGTTGCCTCGATCGCACGGTATTTTATCAAAATATTACGGCTTTCGGGTTGCTAGGTAAAATCGTGACATCACCCAGAGGAGATCGTATTGAAAATCAACGGACGCTCATCTGGGTGACGTCATAAATTTTAACTTATACTGAAATTTTTTCAAACATCTTCATAGATATAGGAAACGTATATAAAGGTCTAGATAAAATATTTCAAAGGGAGTGAATACGGAGGTGACAGCAGAAACGCGTAATTTCTGCAGGCTATCCTTATAAGGCGCTATCTATCGGTAAGAAAGCTCGTGCTATCGTCGCGAGAGCCATCGTCTCCTGCTTTAAAATTATACTAAAAGTCACCAACAGATGGTGTCTAAAGACTACGGCCTGCGGAAAGGTCAAGCACTTAGTACTAAAATGCTAAGAGAGCTCCTGCTCTTGGTCACGTGCCTTCGTCGGTGTCTGCTAGATGTCAATTCCGTATTTTATGTTAGGCTTAGACGCCCCGAAATTTATCTAGACCTTTATATACATTTCTTATATCTATGGTAAGTACTTTATTGGCACGCGCGTTTCGCACGAGGACTTCAATTCACTTATCTTTATCGACTCGAGCAC
Organism: Leiobunum rupestre; assembly: GCF_980474605.1. Classification (NCBI taxonomy): domain Eukaryota; kingdom Metazoa; phylum Arthropoda; class Arachnida; order Opiliones; family Sclerosomatidae; genus Leiobunum; species Leiobunum rupestre. Next base: position 97,840,117 of record NC_143384.1, on the reverse strand, counting down.
GTGCTCTATCTTCAACAACTACGGATGTAGAAAAAAAATTACACGGGACCTCCCGTATTTTATTGAAACATCTATTTTAATGCCAATATTTATTTTTCCTGTTGTTAAGCACGAGGCGGAATAATCACGTGACCGCCATCGCCTGTCCGAGGACAAAAAGTGAGAACTTTTTACCCCAAAACGTTTTATTCGCCTGTTCTCGGGGTAAGATTTACCCTGTCCCGAATTTGGTTCGCTTGTTCCAGAGCTCAAACGTTACACTTTTTATTCCTCCTCGAAAGGAGGTGTAGATGGAGTAACCTAGCTTTGTCGTCTGCTTAAATTTCGTTTCACGAAAACATGACGGGTTTTGAACATCTTCACATGTGCCAAGCTTTTATTAACGAAAATCCAATTGTTAAATGCTATTTATTAACTTTAAAAGTTGCTTCATGACTTAGGCCTAAGGTGGTTCCTTGGTATTAAGCCTAGCTGAATGAGAAAAATGAGTCACATTGATGACCTCAACACCGGTCACCATCTTAAAACGAATCTACGACTGCTACGGCAAATAAATAAGTGGTTAGCACTTTCGCCTCGCAGCAAGAGGAGACGGGTTCGATCCCAGCTTGTGGCACTGGGTGAAAACTCGGAACAAATCCTTCCGCGTTGAGTTTGCAAGTTCTCCCCCCACTGGTTTAAGGGGTTTTCCCCCGAGCTCTTCGGTTTCCCCATTCCATAAAAACTTGTCGACGTTATCGGTAATAGTTAGTGTAGGGATCTGTTGGCTCACGTGGCACGAAAGGCTTGCTACCACCCTCCTACTCATTGTAACCCGGCCACCTGAATTAATGGCTTTAAATGTCGCTTGATGACTTAGGCCTAAGGTGGTGCCAAGGGTATTAGCCTAGCTGATTATTATTATTAACCTTTAACTACTCCCTTCTTACTCCAACTCGGATTTTTCGTCAAGACCGAATTGGAGTAAAATGACGTCATAGGGCTACACTTTTTAAACTGCTCTAAAAACCCAGAACAGGCGGAAAAAAAAACACCTTAGTTCGTTAAAAATAATTTTCAAATAACATTTAGGGTTTTGTAACCAAGAAATGTAGTATACAGAATATTCAATAAACCCCGATAAGTTTAACTTGATTGAAAGCGTCAATCACGTTTCTCATTTGATCGAATTCACGGTTCAACAGAAACTAGCCTTTTCGTAACAACGTCACGCGAGTCTAAGATCGTCGGAAAAAGGACGGTCAAAGAGGCCCTCTAGCGGCGAGAAAACGAAACTGATGACTCGGAAGTTCCTAGTCCCTTCCGAAGAAGTCCATATTTCTGGAAGACCTATACCTCGGAAACTATTAGGGTGGGGTTCCCGTATTAGACTAGCGAGAATTTCGACTCCGAATAGAGGGCAAAAAAGGAGAAGGATGAGACTAAGGATGGAATGCGCGAGGAGGGGATCCATCGAGGACGGGTTGCCATGGAAACGAGGAAGACGATTCGGAAGAGAAGTACTACTCCCGCGACCTATAAAATTCCAGCGAAGACTTCCCACCCGAGTATATTACAGTTGACGTCAGTCTAACTTGGAAGCGTTACCCCTACGAAGTCGACGGCGAAATGACATATGCCCGCTGTTAAGTTGGGGGTATCGGTACGCTACTGGCACAGACTACTTAATCGCTGCTCTGTACTAAATGAAGGGTTTATATTCCTTACGTTTTTGTTACTTATTTTGATTACCCCTCACTTTCTAATAAATTCATATCAAAAGAGAAGATTTTCGTTTTGCAGCTAGAGTAGGATCTCATTGCATTAGTTGAGCGTCTATGTTACCCTCGGGAATCCCTACGCTTTTAAAATAAAATACTCCACCAAGATTTCTTTCGGGTATACATTATTTCTGGTAGATTTTATGGTATATTCAATATCATTTCTTATTAAATAAATTTACGAGGATCGAAAAATTGGCCGCGTACGAACGTCTACGAGGATCGAAAAATTGGCCGCGTACGAACGTCTACGAGGATCGAAAAATTGGCCGCGTACGAACGTCGACGAGGATCGAAAAATTGGCCGCGTACGAACGTCGACGAGGATCGAAAAATTGGCCGCGTACGAACGTCGACGAGGATCGAAAAATTGGCCGCGTACGAACGTCGACGAGGATCGAAAAATTGGCCGCGTACGAACGTCGACGAGGATCGAAAAATTGGCCGCGTACGAACGTCGACGAGGATCGAAAAATTGGCCGCGTACGAACGTCGACGAGGATCGAAAAATTGGCCGCGTACGAACGTCGACGAGGATCGAAAAATTGGCCGCGTACGAACGTCGACGAGGATCGAAAAATTGGCCGCGTACGAACGTCGACGAGGTTCGAAAAATTGGCCGCGTACGAACGTCGACGAGGTTCGAAAAATTGGCCGCGTACGAACGTCGACGAGGATCGAAAAATTGGCCGCGTACGAACGTCGACGAGGATCGAAAAATTGGCCGCGTACGAACGTCGACGAGGATCGAAAAATTGGCCGCGTACGAACGTCGACGAGGATCGAAAAATTGGCCGCGTACGAACGTCGACGAGGATCGAAAAATTGGCCGCGTACGAACGTCGACGAGGATCGAAAAATTGGCCGCGTACGAACGTCGACGAGGATCGAAAAATTGGCCGCGTACGAACGTCGACGAGGATCGAAAAATTGGCCGCGTACGAACGTCGACGAGGATCGAAAAATTGGCCGCGTACGAACGTCGACGAGGATCGAAAAATTGGCCGCGTACGAACGTCGACGAGGATCGAAAAATTGGCCGCGTACGAACGTCGACGAGGATCGAAAAATTGGCCGCGTACGAACGTCGACGAGGATCGAAAAATTGGCCGCGTACGAACGTCGACGAGGTTCGAAAAATTGGCCGCGTACGAACGTCGACGAGGTTCGAAAAATTGGCCGCGTACGAACGTCGACGAGGTTCGAAAAATTGGCCGCGTACGAACGTCGACGAGGTTCGAAAAATTGGCCGCGTACGAACGTCGACGAGGATCGAAAAATTGGCCGCGTACGAACGTCGACGAGGTTCGAAAAATTGGCCGCGTACGAACGTCGACGAGGTTCGAAAAATTGGCCGCGTACGAACGTCGACGAGGTTCGAAAAATTGGCCGCGTACGAACGTCGACGAGGTTCGAAAAATTGGCCGCGTACGAACGTCGACGAGGTTCGAAAAATTGACCGCGTACGAACGTCGACGAGGATCGAAAAATTGGCCGCGTACGAACGTCGACGAGGTTCGAAAAATTGGCCGCGTACGAACGTCGACGAGGTTCGAAAAATTGGCCGCGTACGAACGTCTACGAGGTTCGAAAAATTGGCCGCGTACGAACGTCTACGAGGTTCGAAAAATTGGCCGCGTACGAACGTCTACGAGGTTCGAAAAATTGGCCGCGTACGAACGTCTACGAGGTTCGAAAAATTGGCCGCGTACGAACGTCTACGAGGTTCGAAAAATTGGCCGCGTACGAACGTCTACGAGGTTCGAAAAATTGGCCGCGTACGAACGTCTACGAGGTTCGAAAAATTGGCCGCGTACGAACGTCTACGAGGTTCGAAAAATTGGCCGCGTACGAACGTCTACGAGGTTCGAAAAATTGGCCGCGTACGAACGTCTACGAGGTTCGAAAAATTGGCCGCGTACGAACGTCTACGAGGTTCGAAAAATTGGCCGCGTACGAACGTCTACGAGGTTCGAAAAATTGGCCGCGTACGAACGTCTACGAGGTTCGAAAAATTGGCCGCGTACGAACGTCTACGAGGTTCGAAAAATTGGCCGCGTACGAACGTCTACGAGGTTCGAAAAATTGGCCGCGTACGAACGTCTACGAGGTTCTAAACTCCGTCAACGCAATTCGCAGGTCCCGAATAATTATCCACGCAATAACGCCGCGTGATAACTAACCACGTACTTTTTAATAATTAACCCTTTAATATAAATTTCCAACAAAACAGGAAGTTACCAAATAATATAGCTGATTATTTTCTTCCCTTTCGGAGCTTCGGGAAATAGAAATTTAACGAAACAAGAGTACGCGTAAGCATAAGAGTTGACCAGAGGGCAGGGAAATATTATACTTATTAGGGAACGTTAGCCGCGCTAACTTCAAAAGCGGGAGAGTTCGAGGGAGCCCAGAGCGCCACCGAGCGGCGAAATGAAGGGATAAAAGTGGGGGAAAGCGAAGATGAAGGGTCAAACGAGAGGGGGAGCGTTGGTCATTCAAAATGCAAATTAATTAAGCTCCCTTTGCTAGGATATAAAAGCAACCCCACCCCCGCACTTCATACCCCCCGAAATAACTTTAATGGCGACGCGAGATTAAGGGGGGTTGAAGATGGGGCTTCAACCCCCCTCGCCATCCAAAGCCATAAGTCTGAAGAAAAGCTAATCCCAAATATATATCGATCCAAGTCGGGATCCGGAACGAAAGGTTACGTACGTGGCGCTACTCGCTAACAGGTGGCAGAAAGGAGAACTAATTCCTTATCCACCCCCCCCCTCAACGACTGGCAATAACAGGGTTGCCGGGCAGTGTTAGTTATTATGGTGGGGCGCGCGCGGCCTTTTTAGTTTTGGGCGTCACGGGAAATTGAACTTGTTTTGAAAATGATATAGTGGTACAGTATTAACGGATAAGGTTAACAAGGTGATTTCAATAGAAGTGAGATTAAGCGCGATATACAAACGCGTAGAAAGAACGTGCAGGGCTAGTGATTTCATATTGATTTATAGCGAATTTTTAAGCTATAAAAAATAGTCACTTTTAAACGTTCGACTGATTCAGTGATTCTCATGATCTTGTTTCGTATACTTTACATTATTAGACATAAATACAATATTTTGCGCGTTTAACGTGAAAATTCTACAAAGTAAAATTTAGGGAAATTGAATTTAAATTTTTTCAAGGTGTAAGCACCCATCTTGAGTTTGTTATATTTACTGATAAGAAATTTTGCCTCAAAAACAAAACGTAGAAAAATATCAAAATTTAAACCACAAAATAAAATATAAATTTTTATAAGATGTTGCTAACGTCGCAATCAAAACAAGATAGTCAAGCTACACTTTGACCTAAGAGTCGGTACTTATAGGTACCCCTCGCGTTGATTAAATCGTTTGTAAATTGGTCAATAACATCAATTACAATAATGGCATGAAGGGTTTGCCACCATCCTACGCGTTGTAACGTGGCAACCGGTTTTAAGGCATTAAAAGTCACTCGATGACTTGGGCCTAAGGTGGTGCCTTGGGTATTAGCCTAACTGATTATTTATTTTTAATTTTTAACAATATATTTTACATGGGATACATAATTTAAGTTCAAGTCTACTAAATAGAGTATAAGTTGTCCAAATATAATACTCTATCATTTGGCTATTTTTAATTTTAACTTCCTTTTCTATTAATAGATGGCACAACGTACGCACTCCACTAAAGTCGCTTTTTTTTTTCGAAGAATCGTAAAGATTCATGGCCATCTCTAATAACAGGGGCTTTTTCATAATACAGGTGGCAATGATGGGCTAAGCCGTCAGTTGCTTTAACAGGGTTGCCACAAAATTTTCAGATTCAAATTCCCTGACTATTTCCGGTTTTCCCCGACCATTTTAACAGATTTTCCCTGACTTATTAAGGCCAAAATTTTTCGTTTATACTTTACTTTTATCACAAGTTAATAAATTTAGATGGACTTATATTTCAGTAAAAAGGTTATTGTAATGTTGAAAAAATTAGCCAAACATTAAAGGAAATAAATGATAATCGTGGAATTTGTCATAGATCTAGAGTTATTAATTACCTTCAAAAAGAGCCAGGATAAAATTGAATTCCCTGACTTTTCCCTGAATTTTTACCAATTCTTAAAATTCCCTGACATTTCCCTGACTTTTCAGGCCCATTTTTAAATTTCCTGACTTTTCCCTGACGTGTGGCAACCCTGTTTAATCGAAAACCACGCAATTAAAAATTAATAATAAACTTAATACGAGAAATAAATGAATCTTCAATTAGGTAACAGGCTTCCCTTTCATTAATTGTAATCAAAATTTTATCATTAAATTATTTCTGGGAGAGGCGAAATCTCAATTAAGAAATACAATTAAATCGCCTACAATCACGATCTCGTCGCAACGCTAACATTTCTCGTCGGCTAAAAATGAAGCCAAAAGAAGTCAAGATAATTACAAAGAGTATAATTCTCGTATACGGTACACAGCGAGCCTACTGTCCTCACGAGTAAACAAACATTGCGAGACGGGAAATGCCCCATCACATTTTTAATGAAAAACTTTTAAATTACTTTTATATCGATTTTTACATTTAGGCGCTGGCGCTGGCTTTGGTGCGAGCGGTGACCAAATTACGAAATGAACTTTGGACGGAACCATTTCGATTCTTTAATTAAGATTACGTTATTCAATCTGAATATATGAAAATTAAGAAATAAAAACGCGTTGATTGTAAAATAAAACTCCACCGATTTAACGCGGAAAGTTTTATTAGTTTAGACAGATTGCCACGGCAACTATAGCCTAGCTGCGAAATGAACTGTTCGGATATTTTCTAAAAAAATGGCATTCTAATATTTATTAAAATTAATAAACATTTAAAATAAAAATTAATAAACATTTAAAATTAAAATTAATAAACATTTAAAATTAAAATTAATAAACATTTAAAATTAAAATTAATAATTCATAATTATTTATAATTCATAATAATTTATTACAAAATCATTCCGGAAAAACACCAACAATTGTATTTCTGATTATATTAAAATATTTTATGAGAAATTTAACAATACACATTTTGTATAATCATAGCTTTCAAGGAATTAACAATTAACTGAATATACTTTTAGTTTTAAAGCGGAAAAACGACCATTTCTAGTCCGTAAAAAAACACCAGACTAAAAATAAAAAATCGCTAAAAAATAAACCAATTTTGTCAAAAAGAAATATATGTATGTTTGAAGAAAAAATCGAATTAAATCGTTCTTTTTAATTTCAATTTTGGAAACAGTGAAACTCCATTAGAAATTAACGGTAACTGTTCTTGTACCGAGAAAACAGATCCAGAGTACACTGCGAAGGGCTGAACCACCCCCCGCACAAACGGGGGTAAAAGGGAAATGGATAAAAAGGGGAAAAAAGGGGGGGGGGGTGCGGAATAAATCCCATCGTCGTTAATGGCATTCGAAATGAAATTTACGAAAGGAGCTAGGAGTTGCCAATTTATATCTAAACTTATATCAGGGCTAAAACGTGACGGTAGGGTAAAAGCTACGCTCTACGTAGACTGGCTAAAGCGTCGATAGTACGCTACAAACTCAGTCAGCTAATTCCGTAAGAACTTGGTGGAATGGGTAACTTAGTAAGGAAAGAACCCAGAAAAGAGAGAAAAAAATACAGTTTCTCTAGCTTATCAGTGAGGATTAAAAAGAAAATACTATTAATGAGAGGAGATACAAGTACAGTTAATTAAAAGACGACCTCTAGGAACAGAGAGGGGAAAGATAAAAAAAATTTGAGGAGAGAAGATTTTCCTTTCCAATTGGATTTTTATACACGTTACAAACGACTCCTACTACCGGCGTTATTTTCAACTTTTTTTGGCCCCACCGATAACAAGCTTACAGGAATTAAATGCCCCCTGGTTCTAGCCCCTCCCCCGAAATTGACATTTCCAGCTCTGTTCCCAGCCTTATCCAAAGAACTAATATTAATTGTATTAAATTAATTCCCCGTTTTCATCTTTATTATGTTAGCGGTACTTCAAAGAAGACTTCTTTTTTCATTTACCCAATTTCTCAATTTATTAATCTACAGGGTGCTTTTTGAAATCCCAAACTCGATTGTTTCACGTAAAGTATTTTATGCCTGATTTTCGCATGTATTATAAAGTTCTAAGAAAGATTTATTGTATTAAAGACAATATAACAAAATCCGTTCGAAACCGCTTCAGACTGATCAAAATCCGTTCGAAACCGCTTCAGACTGATCAAAATCCGTTCGAAACCGCTTCAGACTGATCAAAATCCGTTCGAAACCGCTTCAGACTGATCAAAATCCGTTCGAAACCGCTTCAGACTGATCAAAATCCGTTCGAAACCGCTTCAGACTGATCAAAATCCGTTCGAAACCGCTTCAGACTGATCAAAATCCGTTCGAAACCGCTTCAGACTGATCAAAATCCGTTCGAAACCGCTTCAGACTGATCAAAATCCGTTCGAAACCGCTTCACTGATCAAAATCCGTTCGAAACCGCTTCACTGATCAAAATCCGTTCGAAACCGCTTCAGACTGATCAAAATCCGTTCGAAACCGCTTCAGACTGATCAAAATCCGTTCGAAACCGCTTCAGACTGATCAAAATCCGTTCGAAACCGCTTCAGACTGATCAAAATCCGTTCGAAACCGCTTCAGACTGATCAAAATCCGTTCGAAACCGCTTCAGACTGATCAAAATCCGTTCGAAACCGCTTCAGACTGATCAAAATCCGTTCGAAACCGCTTCAGACTGATCAAAATCCGTTCGAAACCGCTTCAGACTGATCAAAATCCGTTCGAAACCGCTTCAGACTGATCAAAATCCGTTCGAAACCGCTTCAGACTGATCAAAATCCGTTCGAAACCGCTTCAGACTGATCAAAATCCGTTCGAAACCGCTTCAGACTGATCAAAATCCGTTCGAAACCGCTTCAGACTGATCAAAATCCGTTCGAAACCGCTTCAGACTGATCAAAATCCGTTCGAAACCGCTTCAGACTGATCAAAATCCGTTCGAAACCGCTTCAGACTGATCAACATCCGTTCGAAACCGCTTCAGACTGATCAACATCCGTTCGAAACCGCTGCAGACTGATCAACATCCGTTCGAAACAGCTTCAGAATGATCAACATCCGTTCGAAACAGCTTCAGACTGATCAACATCCGTTCGAAACAGCTTCAGACTGATCAACATCCGTTCGAAACAGCTTCAGACTGATCAACATCCGTTCGAAACAGCTTCAGAACTATCAACATCCGTTCGAAACCGCTGCAGAACTATCAACATCCGTTCGAAACCGCTGCAGAACTATCAACATCCGTTCGAAACCGCTGCAGAACTATCAACATCCGTTCGAAACCGCTGCAGAACTATCAACATCCGTTCGAAACCGCTGCAGAACTATCAACATCCGTTCGAAACCGCTGCAGAACTATCAACATCCGTTCGAAACCGCTGCAGAACTATCAACATCCGTTCGAAACCGCTGCAGAACTATCAACATCCGTTCGAAACCGCTGCAGAACTATCAACATCCGTTCGAAACCGCTGCAGAACTATCAACATCCGTTCGAAACCGCTGCAGAACTATCAACATCCGTTCGAAACCGCTGCAGAACTATCAACATCCGTTCGAAACCGCTGCAGAACTATCAACATCCGTTCGAAACCGCTGCAGAACTATCAACATCCGTTCGAAACCGCTGCAGAACTATCAACATCCGTTCGAAACCGCTGCAGAACTATCAACATCCGTTCGAAACCGCTGCAGAACTATCAACATCCGTTCGAAACATCTTTGGATTTTTAAGAGATGGCTTTGCAATTTTTAAAAACCCGTTCGAAACAGTTTCAGAATATTTTTAAAATCCGTTCGAAACAGCTTTTGATGTTTTAAGAAATGGCTTTGTAATTTATAAAAATCCGTTCGAAACAGCTTAAATTACACTCATCAAAATCCGGTCTAAACAGCTTTAGATTTTGTTCGAAATAGCTTCAGTCTAATCAAAATCCGCTCGTAACAGCTTCGGAGTTTTAAGAAATAGCTTTGTAATTTTTAGAAATCCGTTCGAAACAGTTTCGGAGTTTTTTAAAAATTTGTTTGAAATTTTTTCAATCAATTCGTATTTTAAGAATAATAGTAGAAGGATACGTCATATTTCTGACCAAAAAAAACCGGAAGTGAAATTCGATAAAGGCAAGGGAATAATAGCGGGAAAATCCTAAGCCCGAATTAAGCCGGTAAGGAGAGTTTTTCCCTGGTTGGAAGGGCCAGTAAGAGTAAAAGTTAAAGGGAAAATATATCACTTTGGTGCCATCCTTAAGTTATCCCCGCATCCAGCATTTAACATCAGACAAACCTCATACTAACAAAGAAACTACGGTATTCGTAAAGTCCGCGTTTCGTAATACAGTAAAAAAAATATCGTAAAAAAGTCGCGCACGCCGAAAGCGCCCTCTACAGAGAGAGAAATAAACCGTTATAACACGTCGAAGAAGGGATAGGATGGGCCAAGCCGTGTCTGTCAGAACGGGGTAATATACGACTGTGTCCCCCTCTGTCGTAGTGAAAAGGAAATAAAAAAAGTCGAAAAAGAGGCAGTTCTTAGGCCAGCTGCGGCGGAGGGAGGGGGCGCCGGAAGATACTGTCCACCCCCCTTGAGTGATAGCTTCGGCCATTTTATTTCGGAGAAGGGAAAATAGCGCCGTCTACCGTCGATCAAAGGCGTCAATTTGCTACGGGGGTCTCCTTTATGTACCACCAGAGTCGCTACTATAAGACTAGCCTAGTAGGACGTCTACAACGGTAACGACCGTTGTCAACTTAACGACGTGGTACAAAGTCACTTGACAGCGCCGCGCGAAATGGGGGAAGCGGAGGCGGACACTAGCGCCACTTGATGGCCGAAGGTGTTATTTAGCCTGAGCAGAAAAAGCAGCCGAAACGAACGCGAAAAATAAAGATTTATATATACAAGTATATATAAAAGAGACGGGAAGCTGTAGGGAATATATAGAAAGGGTAGAGAATGGATAAGGGTTAAGGCATCTTATTTGTAGCCGATGTACCTGCCCCCTGTCAGGAGAGAAGGCTATGAGCGGCGAAAAGAAAACCCTTTCTTTTTCTCGCCGCCGAGCCTCTCCGAAATAAAAGGGTGCCAAGCGACACATGGTCCTAGCGCCCCAAAGATATATATTATATTTTATTATGATAGAGGACTCTACCGGTTCATCGATAAACGCGTAGCCTCGCTTACTCAACGGGGAGAAGAGCTAAAATTGCTTATGAATGACAATTTTTAAGCGTTAGTTTTAATAGTCACATTTGCCCTTTTTTCAATACAGCCAGCCATCCATCCAGCCACTACCGATCATAGTATAAGTTCCAAGTCTATTTTAAATAAAAAAGTAAAAATAAAAAATCTTTCAAAAGAGCCGTGATTGATTATTTGTAATAAATACTTCCGGATCTCGAGAAGGAGCTGAAGGATTACAAAGTAACTGGACCAGCGCTGGTAAGAACGACCCTTTACTGGATACAATTACGGCGGCGCTGGACAATGTCCACTAACAAAGATAAGTACCCGAAAATCCCAATATTGACCGGAGAGATCTACACAAGCCATTATTGGTCGACAGAGAATACTTTTGTGGAATTGTCCCAGGGAAGACGCTTTGCAAAGTCCCATTAACTCTCCTCAAAGAAAAACGATATTGGAGATTTAGTAGCGCTACGAGCAACGCGTACGTATACGTCGAATAATAACAAATCTCAAATAACTTATACACGGTTGCCAGTTTTTCAGATAAAAATTGACCGTCTTTTAAATTGCTTCCTAAAATTGCCCGCCTATTCCATTGCTTCCTAAAATTGCCCGCCTATTCCATTGCTTCCTAAAATTGCCCGCCTATTCCATTGCTTCCTAAAATTGCCCGCCTATTCCATTGCTTCCTAAAATTGCCCGCCTATTCCATTGCTTCCTAAAATTGCCCGCCTTTTCCATAGCTTCCTAAAATTGCCCGCCTTTTCCATAGCTTCCTAAAATTGCCCGCCTTTTCCATAGCTTCCTAAAATTGCCCGCCTTTTCCATAGCTTCCTAAAATTGCCTGCCTTTTCCATGGCTTCCTAAAATTGCCCGCCTTTAACTAATTCCAGGTACTGTAGCAACCCAGTTATATGCAAAACGAACCGACACACTGAAAATTATGGACGAGCGATAAAATTTCGTGAGGCCACTTTTACTCAATAAGGGCTTATAAGGTGCTTTTAAATATAATTATTTATAAAATATTCAATAACTCATTAATTTATTAAGAATCTTCAAAAACTTTTATTCGCAATAATTCGTTAAATTTTTAGTATTTTAACTTTGAAGCACCATCAAAGTTTATAGAAACTAACAAAAGATGTCGCATCACTCGACTTCACGAACGTATCTAAGAGAAACGAATTACAAACTTTTGTAAAAATATATTATTGAGCGATTTTAATAAATCAATCGCGAATTTTAAACGATCGGACTAATGAACATTTACTGTCCAATAACTGAAATCTTCATACTTTTACCCATTAGCGGAATCGCGAACTCTAAAGAGCGCCATCTACAGTCATTCTAAATCATCGCGACAACAATCTCGGAATTGGGATGTTGTCCATTGGAGAAGGGAGATAGAGGAGCTTAAATTTACGCCTATACTCGCCGTCGTCATGACAACGTACTATTCATTTCAAGAAGGAGGGGGGTTTGCAAACCCCCCTCCCTTAATACAAGGAGATCTCGCGCCAAATACAGAACCGTAGATATAATATATATAAATCAAAAGCCTACATCGTAAAGGTGGTCGTTACACGGCTCGTCATATTAAATAGCCAGTTTAAAGCCGGCACGCGCGTTCCCCCGCTTTATTATAGAGTCTGTCTGTCTCGCTCAAGACGGAGGGAATCACGAACGCCATCTATGATTTATCTCGGCCGATAACAAGTTGCAATTTTAAGGGAAAATTGGGCAGTTTCCAAAAACGAGATCGAAAACCGGAGTTTGTTGAGGGGGGGGGGGGGGGAATATTACATAGGTGGTCTATAAATATATATTTTAGCAGTGTTCCCAAAAAGCCACCTTTTTGGAGAAAAGTCCAGGCCAGTGGCAAATAGTGGAAAATTGGCAAAAAGAGGAAAATAGTGGTTAATAAGGAAAAATTGAATTCAAAAATTTTAAAAAGAAATTTGAATTAAATTTTTAAGAAGGTTATTGTAAAAATGTTTTAGTTTACACTAATCTTACAATGTTGGAATTAATTATTTCAAAAAAATTAAGACTATTCTAATGTTAATCAGAATCTGACCATTCATGTCCATATATATTTGCCTTAAAGGGAATATAACCTCAGGTATTTGGTGTGGAACACCAACGCTCTCAGCTTTGGCCGCTCTTGCCTTTGGCATTAGAAATGTTTGGCGCCACTGTGCAGGGAAATTTGAAATATTGAAGGGGTCTTCCATAAAGATGGCTTTGCAGGTTATATTCCCTTTAAGTAGCCCAAATCTTAAATTTCTGTGTTAAAATATTTTATTATTTTTTAATCAATTTTTTGTGGTCAAAATATTTATTGGCCACTAAATTCACTTTTGTCGAGGCCGGTATTTTCCACTAATTTTCACACTATTGTCCACCTCGGAAAATTGTAGTTATCTAACGGTATAAAAATCCTAGTGTAAATCTAGAGGGACTGAAATAGAGTTTAGTTGGATTTAGACGCAGTAAATACATGTTAGAAATGCGGGGTGTCTTCTTAGTACCGGCAGGTGGCAGAGCAAAAAGTGTCGTTTCACTTTCAACGAGTGACGTCACCGATTTGAAAATTTCAAATATAATAAAAGAGTTTGCACGCGCACTTTGGTGAAAATTAAGACGATGGTATTTTTGACGTCATACTTTATCGCGACCTTTGTGACCTATGACGTCAGCTTAGTGTTCCAGATTGTTGTTTGTTGTGAGAAGTACTATATTAAACTTTATTTTAAAACCCGATAGATGGCGGTGTGGTTATTAAAACAAGCTTTTTGATAAGATCGTCCAAAATTGAGACAAGCAGTAAAAAATGGTTTTTACTAGGATTTGTAATGAGAGCCTCCTCATGGTTCAGGGTGATCGCAGAAATCTCAAAAAAATAAAAAAAATATACGAAAAATGGGAAATTTGTGGTTATTTATAGGATTTTTAATTTTTAATTTGCAAAATTACAGGAAAATATAGGATAAATTCCATTAAAATTACAGGAAAATATAGGATAAATTCCATTAAAATTACAGGAAATTATAGGATAAATTCCATTAAAATTACAGGAAAATATAGGATAAATTCCATTAAAATATAAGATAAATTCCATTAAAATATATGATAAATTCCATTAAAATATATGATAAATTCCATTAAAATATATGATAAATTCCATTAAAATATATGATAAATTCCATTAAAATAAATGATAAATTCCATTAAAATAAATGATAAATTCCATTAAAATATATGATAAATTCCATTAAAATATATGATAAATTCCATTAAAATATATGATAAATTCCATTAAAATATATGATAAATTCCATTAAAATATAGGATAAATTCCATTAAAATATAGGATAAATTCCATTAAAATATAGGATAAATTCCATTAAAATATAGGATAAATTCCATTAAAATATATGATAAATTCCATTAAAATATATGATAAATTCTATTAAAATTACACGAAAACATTAAGGTTTGCAATAACTTCCGAAACCCATGGTTTTATGGTGGAATTTGGTTTAAAAATTGGTTGAGCGGGCTTAAATTTCTGATATTTCTAAATTTAATTCTGACTTTGCAGTTTTTGATATTAAAAGTCAATTGGAATAGTTGATAACCGAAAATTTCCACAAATTTAGGGAAATAGCGTAATTTTAGGAACACATTGAAAATATAGGAAAAATTGTAAAATATAAACGATGTGTGTTCACCCCGTTTGTTACAATAGCAAATACAATTTGTTGAATAATTACGATCTTAGTAAAGAGTAAAATTGGGGGAAAACCAAGAATGAAAAAAAAAATCATTCCAAAACTCTCCTATAACGAGGGTTTTTCCGTGGATAGAAAAAAAGTGACCTATCCCCCAGAATCGGAGTAATATCAATCTCGTCTTTGAGAGGTCCGTTTGACAGTCGGGGTAATAGCCTGGACATTATACGGGGCCATCTGAAAATCACTCTCGGAAAAACTAACCAAACAGAAAATTGGAAATAGAAAATATGAGGGAAACTCCTATCTTAAGTTTCCGTTAAATCGTCCAGCGTGAAACTGAAAAAAGTAAATGGACTTTGGTCACGGAGAGCGAAAAATGCCAAAACTAGAAACTTTATAGACCTTACGGTGACCGGCCTTAAATACGTGAAAAAAAGGAAAACCGAAATTTACGACAGTAGCGTCATCTGTTGGCACTTTTCTCGGGTATAAATTAAGCTCGTCTTTACAACTAGAAAGAAAAACCAAACAAGGAAAACCGTAACCCGTGGTGAAGGTGGTTCCCCAACCCTAGTTTCACGGGCTACCACTCGGAGACGCGATTGTCGCGACATTTTTACAAGGCTATAGGGTTGGAGGAGAACGGGTCGGGTGTCTCCCTCTAGTGGCGGAAACAAGCGCTAACTTTCCCTTACGCGCGCCGAAATAAAATAAGAAAAAAGAATGTAGAAATTATCGGTGACAGCTTGGGTGAAAGATGGGAACGTGCCCGTATTTTGAGGGTCAACATAGATTAAAGAAGGACATGATAAAATAAAAGAAATTGGCGCGGAGGGTGGAGACGGAGGTGGCCTTTAAAACGCCACCTTCGACGATTCTTTTAGAGGACCTCACTAAAACGGGGTCACGCTACGAAACACCGACATTAGGTGGGTTCTTTCCGGAGGAAGTAGGAAGAGTAATCCTATGACGTCAATTTACTTCCGATTTTTGTAATGGCGAATAGTGGTTACAGGGCCTCCAATCAATCTTCAATTTTTTATAGGAAAAATAGGATAATTGTTCTAAAAATATAGGACTTTATAGGCACTATTTTTACAAAATTATAGGATTTTATAGGAATATGCTATTTAAATTACTAACTTTATGCATTTAAAAACAAAATCTATATTTAGATAAATCTTTGATTTTCACTTCAAAAATAGAAACTATTTAACCATTTTATCACAAAAATATACTAGTCGCTAACCATGTTACCAATAACAAAAATATAGACTAGAATGATTTGGTATAGGAATTTATCCTATAGCTAAATCTAGCAATTTAACTGAGTGGTTGGATTTGAAATGGGCAAAATATCAATTTTTAGGATTTTATAGGACTTTTGCTACAAATATAGGATGTTATAGGACATTTTTGAAAATATAGGATTTTATAGGAATTATAGGACCTCTGGGGACCCTGGTTAGCAACTCCGATTTGTAGCACGAAAAGCCGGGTGCTTGTGGCAGTGGCACCAGGGTTGGCAAGTTTAAAACAAGTGTTTAAAACAAGTGTTTAAAACACGTTTAAAACAAGTATTTTTAACACACACCAATTTGTTTTAAACTATCTGTTTTAAACATGTTTTTTATAAGGTAAATTTTCATTGTTTTTTTTGTAAGATTTTGGTTATTCAATATGAGGGAAAAGGAAGAAAAAACCATTCCAAGGCTCTAAGAAAGGTAAATTGTATTGATAACGGGTAGTTTGATATTAAGATTCTCTGAAAAGAGCGACTGAAAGGGCTCGATATGATTTCATAAATTTCCTACCAGTACAAAAATCCTACGAACGCATTGAATTTTGTCTTTTTGTTTAAATAGAATATACATATATTTGGGACACCTATGCACGAGATAAAAGTAGGGTTGCTGTTTAGTCGGGTTGTGCCGGGTTTTAAGTAACAAGAAACACGGCCGGTCTGGACAGATCGGATTAAAACCGACTAGGCGGCACTCCTAGATAAAAACCAAGGGATTTCGGTCCCCTTTCTCGATTTTTAGAAATGTTATGACGTGATGGAAGTTTTAATATTATAGAGGTATCCAAGTTCTTATTTTTTATTACATTAAATTGTTTATTTGTGATGATTTATGACTGCAGACGTGCACATTTCAATAAACCAAAACTAAAAACTATGTGTGGATAACTAGCTATTTTCCCTTTTCTTATTACTATGCGACCGAAAATTCCAGGATGATAGCTATATTAAAAACCCTACTACAGGTTATGTAGTATTTGCATGGGGCATCGAAAACCCTAAGGCCGTCAATGGTTGGTCAACAACGCTTTTTCGTCACTTTCGTTAAACAAGGTATCATTGAAAAATTCATCTTATGGACACACTTAGGGTAATTATGCCACTTATGATAATACGTAATATTTCTTTAAATGAGTTTACTCGTTAGTCTGATTCATAAGTATAATGAATAGTTTAAAACGTGTTTTAAACATAGTTTTTTATTGTTTGATTTAAAAACAGTTAAAAACAATAAATCTTGTTTAAAACAATAAAAAACATTGTTTTTGTTTTTTTTGAAAAAAACAAGGATTTTGCCAACCCTGAGTGGCACTATGTAAAAACTCCTCCGGGCCCTGGTAAAATATAAATTCCGGGCCTCAAAAGAGCCGTTACTACTGGAAATGGGTATATATTTTTCGTAGAGCTCGTTTGTTTTAACTCGGGCCCTAGGCTGCATGGGCCCCGGTTAGTACCCTCCATGATGTCTACAAATTGCCTTAATATAGTCATTCGCCCAAGTATAAATAAAATATTAGAGTTGCTAATTTTCCGGAAAAATTAAATACATTTCCATAGACAAACACCGCAACCCACACAAGGAGAACGCAACCCGTCAAACGTCGTGCATTTTCTGGTGTACAGCTTTCATTGGCTAGACGCTTTACCGCCTGCTGCCGTCGGAAGGGGGAAAATACGGAAATTGTCTTCCCCCGCCGCCCGTAAAAAGTTCAGCGTAAAGGCTCGTCCAATGAAATTTGTACACAACACGGCGTAAGCGTGTTTAAAGGCTAGCCGCGTTCTCCTTGTGTTTGTTGCTCCTAGAGACAAACTGACCAAGCGAGGCCATTTGTGAAAACTAGTTAAACTCGAGTAGCTTCAACAATTACTCGCAGATGTGGAGTTTTACGGTATATTTAGTCTTTGACGATATTTCAACGCGATTAGAATATAAATATTCCCATTTGAATACAGCGTCTGTGAAATTCCGTCAATAGACGGTGGGAAACGTACTTCGAAGGGGCCAAAAATCGAAAGAAAGTTTCGGCGTCCGTTTATCGGCTCGTTTCAATCACTTCTCCGCGTCGCGATTCTTTTCAATTTCCGCGCTCTCTTCATCTTCTGGTGGAGAGTAAAAGCCGATCGAAGACGCCCGAAATACCGATAATCAATGTCAGCGTCTAGAACAAGGCGACAAAATGAAAACTTGGCCCCATTTTTAACGCTAGATGGAGTTGACGAGTGCACCCGCGATATTTTGTTAAAATGGCCGAGTGATTTATGGGGATAATGTACTCTCCCCGAATTTAGATTCCGCACGAAATTACTTCGCTTGATATTAAATATTCGGCTATTTATGACAGGGTTCATACAACTATTGGGAAATATATTTTATCCCACGGATATTTTCACAGATTTCCCCCCGAATATTTCCATGATTTAAACAGGTACAAGGGCACCTAATGTTTTAAGATAGTGTAACTATGTCACTGCTAACTTAACCAATATTTTCATGAAGAGGTATAGAGTTATTCATATATTTAATGACATTATTAACTAAATTAGTTTCATTTTATGTTTGTATAAGAGGAGTAATAAAGTGAAATCATTAATAAGAAAAACTTATTGATGTCAATTTGTAGCCTTTACGGAGAACTTTCTGTGACTAGCATAAATTTCCCCGATTTTTACCAAGAAAATTGTCGACAGAGAAGTCAGAGAAATAGAGAAAGTCAATCTAATTCCCTGAGGTTTCCAGGTCTTAATGAACCCTGGAGAATAAATTCGAAAAATATAAAAATAATTTGATTTTTCATATTTATCTAGCCGTTTCCGCGCGTAAATTGGAAAAACCTAAATTGTTAAATAGTAATTATATTTGACCACAGAATATTTTAAAATCCTTTAAAGCAATTATAGAAAATTTAATAGTGAAATATATGAAAATATAGTAAGAAAATTGGGAGAGAAAATTAATTATACAATAAGAGAAAACTGTTGTCAAAATTGTTTGAAGGGGATGTAACCTTCAATATAAAGTTAATAACCGATAGCAATTAGTCGAAAACGATCGCCGAACGGTGTTGGAAATAAGCGTCTTGAAAAACTAGGACCAAGACTTATAAGGGCCAATATCAACTACTTTAATTTCTTCAAACTTTTGAGATAAAATATACGGTACTATAGGAAACTATTAATACCCTGTATTTGGGTAAATTTAATTTCGTAAAATCATTCTATAAAAGGATAAATTCTAGGCGTTCCCGCGCGTAACGCCAACTGCTTAACTTCAGCAAAAACTCAAAAAAGCAAACCGAAAACCCCAAAATTCCATTTAAACTTTGGCGACGGATTCCCCACGAAATCGATGAAGAATCACGCATTGATCAAAAATTCATACTTGAAAGGAAAAAAAAAGAAAAAACGAAAGTATCAGAGTGTTACATCGTAGCCAGCAGATCTTTGTATAGTTTTCAGCTTCCTTTCACCGGCGCTAGGGCGCGCTATCGATCACTCGTACAATGAAATAAAGGAGGCAATGACAATGGCGCGGACAAAAAAGGAGTTACTCACTCAATCGGAAAAGCGAGCGAGACCAGAAGAGAGAGGGGGGGGGGTGAAATTACGTTAGTCCTTGTTACCGTGACCTTGTTTTCCCAAATTCGAGACTCCCGCGAAACCTAATTGGGTGCGAGCATTTACTCTTTTCTTTATCAACCGGCCCTTTTAGCCCACC
This sequence comes from Leiobunum rupestre, assembly GCF_980474605.1. NCBI lineage: Eukaryota > Metazoa > Arthropoda > Arachnida > Opiliones > Sclerosomatidae > Leiobunum > Leiobunum rupestre. Next base: position 97,820,288 of record NC_143384.1, on the reverse strand, counting down.
CACAAATTTGCCTTCGCACTTACTGGATAAAAGAAAAGTTAGAAAACCGTATTTAAATAAACAGTTGGTTATTTTGTTCGACAAATTTGTACGTAAACTTTCAAATGTAGATCGAGATCAATGTGGATTTTGTTGTTATCAAAGGTATATAAGACGTTTCCTTACCACAAGTAAAGGGTGGTGGAGTGGTTAGCACTTTCACCTCGCAGCAAGAGGAACTGGGTTCGATCCTAACTGGGTGAAAACTCGGAATAGCTTCTGCGCTGAATTTGCAAGTTATCCCCCCACTGGTTAAAGGGTTTTCCCCTGAGTTCTTCGATATCCCCTTTCATAAAAACTTGTTGAGGTTAACGGTAATAGTTAATGTAGGGAGCGGTTGGCTCGCGTAGCATGCAGGGCTTGCCACCACCCTCCTACGCCTTGTAGCCTGGCCACCTGAACTTATGGCTTTAAAAGACGTTTATCAGGGTTGCCACAAAATTTTCAGATTAAAATTCCCTGACCATTAAGAGATTTTTCCTGACTTTTTCAAGGCTGAAATTGTTTATTTTATATTTTACTTTTATCAGAAGTTAATAATTTTAAATTGACTTATTTATGTATAAAAGGTTATTGCAATGTTGAAATAATTAGCCAAACTCTCAAGGAAAAATGATAATCGTAGAATTGGTCATAGATGTATAAAGTAGTATAAGTAATCAGATAGGCCTAAGGTGGTACCTTGGGTATTAGCCTAAGTCATCAAGCAACTTTTAAAAGCCGGGATACAATGCGTAGGAGGGTGGTGGCAAGCTCTTCATGCCGAGCGATCGAGCCAACAGCTCCTTACACTAACTAATACCGTTAACCTCAACAAGTTTTTTTGGAAGGGGAAACCGAAGAACTCCAGGGGGGGGGGCTTAAACCAATGGGGTGAGAATTACAAACTCAACACAGAAGGAATAGATCTTTATATAAAATCATCTCAAACTGTCTTGCCCCCTGTCGAACACTGCTGCCAGAACTTTGATGACAGCTTAGGCAATATAACGAAAAATGTAAGTCCAGTTGCGGTAGCACAACCTCTATATTGGACTTTGATGGGGATTTTATGGAAGTACCAATTGTTCCGAAATTTCACCCGGCTCCTCTTGCTGCGAGGCGAAAGTACTAACCACTCCGCCACCCCACTAAGATATAAATTACCTTCAAAAAGTGCCCAGAAAAAATTGAATTATCTGACTTTTTACAAATTGTTTAAATTCCCTGACCTCTCTCCCTGACTTTTTAGGCCCATTTTTAAATTCCCTGACTTCTCCCTGACGTATGGAAACTCTGTTAAAGACACCGTAGAAAATAACAACCGTACGGAGCAAAATAAGAACGCAAACCAAACCCCAATTACAACAAAAAAATACCCAAATAACTACAAGGAGCAGGAAAGGTAGGAGGGATTTGACCTCAAAATGACCCCTAATGCAATCAATCAACCAGACCCCCTATTGAAATTTAGCCAAAAAGAAATCCGGTAGCGCACCACGCGTTCATTTAAGTCAACCTTTGACCCCAAACAGAAGCTAAATATATACACGGGATAAAAAGTCAAGTAGGTAAGCCTTAGTTGCGAAAAAAATAAGCGGATGAAAAAACAACAGAGGCTCCTATATAATCAAGGCATAATAGTTCCGTGTGAAAATTCCCCGAGATGGAACCGACCCGCCCCAAAGCGGATAAATCGTGAACTACGATTAGCATATAAGCCCTCCCAAGAAGCCGAGAAGATTCCGTCTGCTACAAAGTCTTATTTTCACTACACGCGAAAGTCTGTTTTCTTTAAGACTCCTAAGAAAGTTAAAAGATAAAAAAATTCGCCAAGGCTTAGTTATTGTCCTCATTTTTTTACGGGAATTTAAAAAGGCTAAAATTTTAACGGTCTTACAATAAAAAGCTACATTGTGAATGCCTACAATTTTTTATTTTCTTTTTCCCAAAAGCGTAAAACCCGCCTTTTCGTGACTTAACGCAATTTAAAGTTGGAACTCACGAAATAGTGTCGAGATATTAACGATTAAGTACGGCTAATCACCAAGAAACCAGTATTTCGCGCGACCAAAGCCGAGTTTCTTTTAAAACAAAAGGAATATAACATTTTTTCTTGACCGATAAGGTTTGATAACGAGAAAAAATAGGAATTACATACACGATACGCGTGATTCTAAAATATGTACACGGAAAATTTATATTTTAACTCTGGCTTTAAAAAAAAATGGCGCCTCATATTTACACGCCTGTTAAACAAAATACGACGCGTCGCCTGAAAGCAGAATTCAAGTTACCAAGGCCCCCCCACTCAAATCTTCAATTTTTTTTATAGGAAAAATAGGATAATTGTTCTAATAATATAGGACTTTATAGGAATATGCTATTTAAACAACTAACTTTATGCATTTAAAAACAAAATCTATATTTAGAGAAATAAATCTTTGATTTTCACTTAAAAAAGAAACTATGTAACCATTTTATCACAAAAATATACTAGTAGTTAACCATAACAAAAGTATAGACTAGAATGACTTGGTATAGGAATTTATCCTATAGCTAAATATAGCAATTAACTGACTTGTGAGTGGTTGGATTTGAAATGGGCAAATTATCAAAATTATGGGATTTTATAGGACGTTTGCTAAAAATATAGGATGTTATCGGACATTTTTGAAAATATAGGATTTTATAGGAATTATAGGACTCTGGGGGCCCTGCGTTACTTTATACGCAAATCTTAAACATACGTGGATTTGAAGGCGAAAATTTAAAACCATGCGTATCAGGAGCTTAAAAGCACGCGCTTAATATTTTATTTTTTTATTTAATTTTTTTCAAGAGCTTAAAAAGCAAGCGCATTATTTTTTAACCGATAAGCACTGTTACTAGCGCCATCTTGTCGGATTTTTTTATTCATTTCAAGGAAAAAAGGATTTTTCAGACGAAATGGGAAAAACTAGCGGTTTCTGCAGATAGATCTCGCCGCAAATTGAGTGAAACGAATTCGGTATTCGACAGAAAATTAACCAAAATTACTCTCGGCTTTCCCGCCAGGTCGCGCCTCATTTCCGAAAAAGCCAACCGTAGAAGAAGAAAGATTGAATATTATGCGTGGAAAAAAATATTGGAGTCGTGCAGAGAGCTTCCAGGAAAACCCTTTAGAGGGACTGACAGCTACTATATTGTAAAAACGGTCGCGAGTGGCTCTAAATCTGTTTTCTAGAATAGGCTAGGTTAGAATAAACGGAACGATAATGTAGTATAACTTAAACGCCCCCCACTGTCAATTGAAATAAATTAGAACCGTGACCTTCGTGGAATTCTAGGAGAAGGGGCGAATCCCTTTACAGATTTATTGGTTCTTGTGTCGACATTGTAACACCCAATTTCTCCCCAATCGTGGCGCTTTTGAATACATTGAATACATTTTATTTGTGGCACGTCTATCAAAACCTCGACAGAATCGCCACAGCTACAAAAATGTGGAAATAGACCTAGTTACTATTGCGAAGGCCAATTTAAATCAGTGATTAAAATTAAGATTTAAATCATGATTTAAAAAAAGTCGTCGATTTAAATCACACAATGCATTTCAATGGGGGAATTAAAATCTGAGCCAAATAAAATATTAAATAGTAATTAGATTTAATAAGATTCAATTCAGGATTATCTTATTAAGAAAATCAAAAAAAGTGCCAACCCTGCAATGTAGTGAGGCTCCGATAATTCAGGGTTGCCAGTTTTTTCTCATACAAATTCCATGACTTTTTGTGGTCCATCTTTTGATATTTTCCCCAGACTTATATTGTGGCAAAATTTGGTAATTTAACCTGTAGTTTAGTAAAGGTTTCCTATTTTCTACCGAAATTAAATTCCCTCTCGTTTCTGATTTTTAGACCCATATTGAAATTCCCTAATTTTTCCAGGAATTCCAAATACCGTGGCAACCCTGTAGTTAGTTTCAAAAAGTTACTCCCCTAAAAAACATTATTCCCCCTTTGGGTAAAATTAATTGAGCTAGAATTAATTTTAAGCAAGTGGCAGCTTGACGTGTAGTAGCTCTTTTTTTCGATAGATGTCGCTAGCGTCGAAATAAAAAAGGCGGTACTTACAGGTACCCCTCGCGTTGATTGGATCGTTTGTAAATTGGTCAATAACAAATTCCAACAATTATAAACAATATTTAACATTTGAACTAAGTTGGTTCCATATTATAAATCATATACAAGAGAAGTAATAAAGTGAAATGTTTAATAAGAAAAACTTAGGGACGACCCTCATAAATCTCAGATTTCCCCTTTCTGTTCTGTAAACCATTAATTCCCAGATATTTTCAGGTCTGTAATCACTAATCAACACTTCTTAAGCTATTGGAATCCCTAAATTTTTCGCAAAACTATCGGTTCATTTTTTCGCAAAACTATCGGTTCATTTTTACGCAAAACTATCGGTTCATTTTTTCGCAAAACTATCGGTTCATTTTTACGCAAAACTATCGGTTCATTTTTACGCAAAACTATCGGTTCATTTTTACGCAAAACTATCGGTTCATTTTTACGCAAAACTATCGGTTCATTTTTACGCAAAACTATCGGTTCATTTTTACGCAAAACTATCGGTTCATTTTTACGCAAAACTATCGGTTCATTTTTACGCAAAACTATCGGTTCATTTTTACGCAAAACTATCGGTTCATTTTTACGCAAAACTATCGGTTCATTTTTACGCAAAACTATCGGTTCATTTTTACGCAAAACTATCGGTTCATTTTTACGCAAAACTATCGGTTCATTTTTACGCAAAACTATCGGTTCATTTTTACGCAAAACTATCGGTTCATTTTTACGCAAAACTATCGGTTCATTTTTACGCAAAACTATCGGTTCATTTTTACGCAAAACTATCGGTTCATTTTTAAGCAAAACTATCGGTTCATTTTTAAGCAAAACTATCGGTTCATTTTTAAGCAAAACTATCGGTTCATTTTTAAGCAAAACTATCGGTTCATTTCTACGAAAAACTATTTCAATGAATAAAAAGTAAATGTATTTGTATCGCCTACCTTCCTCTCGGTCATGACGTAGAGCGATTCCTTCTTGTGGTCGAAGAGCATGTCCGGGTTGACGGGGCTGCCCTGGTCGATGGCCACGTCGCTGTACTCCTTGGCGCTGGTGACCGACTCGACGACGGCTTTCTTGAGGTGTCCGGTGGAGGTGCCCAAGAAAGCGACGGTGTAGTCGTGGGTGGACGTGGAGGCGACGGCGCTGAGCAGGACTCCGCTGTACGTCAGGACGGGAGTCGCCTCGATCGGCATGCTGCCGCCGATCGGAGTGTTCACGTCCAGACCGCAAAAATCGTCGCTGATTTGGACTTGCTGCGAAACAAATATTACATTCATTATCAAATACCGCCAAGACACGGTCACGTCCACGCTCGACTGAATTAAAGCCATTAACAGTCGCCCGATGACTCGGGTGGTACCTTGGGTATTAGCCTAGCTGATTACTATTATTACAGAGATTTTCCTGATTTCAGGCCAAAATGTTTATATTTTACTTTTATCTGAAGTTAATAAATTGAAATGGACAGGGTTGCCAAAAAATTTTGATACTATTCCCTGATCATTTTAAGAGATTTTCCCTGACCATTTTAGGGCCAAATGTTTTATATTTTACTTTTATCTGAAATAATAAATTAAATGGACAGGGTTGCCAAAAAATTTTGATACTATTCCCTGATCATTTTAAGAGATTTTCCCTGACCATTTTAGGGCCAAATGTTTTATATTTTACTTTTATCTGAAATAATAAATTAAATGGACAGGGTTGCCAAAAAATTTTGATACTATTCCCTGATCATTTTAAGAGATTTTCCCTGACCATTTTAAGGCCAAATGTTTTATATTTTACTTTTATCTGAAGTTAATAAATATCAATGGACTTATATTTCAGCAAAAAGGTTATCGCAATGTTGAAAATAAATGATAATCATAGAATTTGTCATATATATATTAACTACGTTAACCTGAAATTATATCAATAAGGGTTTTTTTGTTATTTGTTTTGCCGAAATTGGTTTTTAAAACGTCGCATTAAAAGGGTATATTTTAAGAAATTTTCATTGCAATAACGCGTTATGAACAATTTTCTGATAAAAACAATAACAGAGACAGGGTTGATAGTTGATACAGCTATCGACCACCCGATTTCCCTGATATATTTAGGTTTTCCCACGATTTTCTCCCTGATGTATCAAGGTTCAAGATAAAATAAAACTAAGATTGACAGAAAAAACTCATTTCATAATTGTCATTTTAGTTAAATTTGTTCAATACTATCATATAAAAGAAATGGAGTCGAATCTTTACTAAGAAAAACGAATTGACGTAAATTTGTATTCCTTAGGGCCAACTTTCTGAACGCCCATAAATTTCCCTGACGTTTCTGTCGACAATTGAATTCCGAGATATATCCCGATTTTCAAGGTTTGTATGAACCCTTAATTATATTGAGTGTAAAATATTTCAACTGTTTCGCTTAAAAATCCTCTAAGGTAAAAAATAGCATTAATGAGTACGTAATTACTTGGTCCCCATATTAGCAGCGAATCTGGAGAATGTAGGTACACGAAAATCGTAACGAAAAATTCGCGATGCTAAAAAACCGTGTCATTTTTTCCCAAAAAAAAACTAGAATCTAAATGATCTCTCAGGGTTCAAAAATTAGTTTCTCACGGCGGGGTCCAAAGAGTAAAAACTAAAAACCATGACGGAATAAACTACCAACAAAAACACGAAAAAAAATCGCGATTTCTCGGAAAATAAATAATTTTTCCCTCAAAAACAATAGAAGTAAACAATACAAAAGGAAACGGACACGACGTGGGTTGGACGGAACGTGATCATGACCACCAGCCTGGATCCAACAAACCAAATAACAACAGAGAAGTCGGACAATTAGAGAAGTTGGCGTAGGAGGAACGGAGAAATAACGACAATTTTGGAAAACAATCGAAGCATTTTTCACGTCTTCGAATTTTTTTTCCCCATCAATTCCCGTAAAGGTTTATTTTCCATTTTATTTATGGGCCGGGAAAGTTTTTGAATTTGGGTCAGAACGACTTTTTTGAGGCTAACGAGGCGAAGGTGGACGAAGGTCGCCATTTATTTCACTGACATCCTCACGGTTCTACTTTTATTTTATATTTCCGTAGTTTTTCACCCTTATTTTAAACAAATTTAGAGGGAAAATAATGGTTGAAATTAGTTTAAAGGGTATATCGTTCAGAGGCTCAGAGCTAATGAAACAATTGTTTAAAATGTGTTGCTAAAACGAATCCAAATGAATCAAAACGTTTTGACGAAGAATGTGTTACAATGAACGAATCAAAATGTTTTGACGAAGAATGTGTTACTAAAAACGAATTAAAACGTTTTGACGAAGAATGTGTTACAATGAACGAAACAAAACGTTTTGACGAAGAATGTGTTACTAAAAACGAATGAAAACGTTTTGACGAAGAATGTGTTACTAAAAACGAATTAAAACGTTTTGACGAAGAATGTGTTACTAAAAACGAATTAAAACGTTTTGACGAAGAATGTGTTACTAAAAACGAATTAAAATGTTTTGACGAAGAATGTGTTACAAAGAACGAATCAAAACGTTTTGACGAAGAATGTGTTACTAAAAACGAATTAAAATGTTTTGACGAAGAATGTGTTACTAAAAACGAATTAAAATGTTTTGACGAAGAATGTGTTACTAAAAACGAATTAAAATGTTTTGACGAAGAATGTGTTACTTAAAACGAATTAAAATGTTTTGACGAAGAATGTGTTACTAAAAACGAATCAAAACGTTTTGACGAAGAATGTGTTACTAAAAACGAATTAAAATGTTTTGACGAAGAATGTGTTACTAAAAACGAATCGAAACGTTTTGACGAAGAATGTTACTAAAAACGAATCGAAACGTTTTGACGAAGAATGTGTTACTAAAAACGAATCGAAACGTTTTGACGAAGAATGTGTTAATAAGAACGAATCAAAATGATTTGCCGAAGAATGTGTTACTAAAAACGAATTAAAATGTTTTGACGAAGAATGCGTTACTAAAAACGAATTAAAATGTTTTGACGAAGAATGCGTTACTAAAAACGAATCGAAATGTTTTGACGAAGAATGTGGTACTAAAAACGAATCAAAACCTTTTGACGAAGAACGTGTTACTAAAAACGAATCAAAACCTTTTGGCGAAGAATGTGTTACTAAAAACGAATCAAAATGTTTAGGCGTAGAATGTGTTACTAAAAGTAAATTATGTTTTAATAAAAATTAAATAAAATTTATCAAATTTAATTATATAAAACGTTTTATAATTTTAAGACGAAACCGTACAAAACGACGTGCTTTGCTTACTTAAATCTTCAAAATAAAAAAGATAAGAGTCGAAATATCCAAAATATCGATAAAATTCATTAAAATAATCCCTTTCCGCCAAAAACGAAGAGATTAAAAATGAAAAAATAGAACTCGAAACTTCGCTATCAGAGAGCGCCCTGAAAGGAGGCGGAGCTACGAACGACCAGAAAAGGGTCGACCGAACTCCGAAAAGTAACATCGTTCATTTCGGAGTGGAGGGGTACTTATTGAAATATGGAATCAAGAATAACCATTTTATTTCGTGGGAAATTGGGGAAAATGGAGGTCCACGAAACTTGTAATTTCGAGGATATATCCTCGTTTTATCGGTCGTTTGTTTCGCCTATCTATGAAACGTCCGAGTGGACGATAAAATATATTAGAAACGATTCTAATCTTTTATACGATAGAATATATATTCGGAAAACCCACTTATTTCACCAGCTATAAAATTATATTCGTTTCAAATAAATATCATTATTCATAGAAATTTCGACAGGCAGAATATCCTACAATATTTGATTAAAAATAAAACAAATTTTAGATTATATGTCATGACTGGAATTTTCGATCTCATTTATACTATATTTTATTTTAGTAATACTTTAATAGATCAATTGTACTGTTAATTTAATTTAAAAATAAACTTGATGATTAGCCCTTAACCATTCCATGACATTTTATGAAACATGTACCAAATGTTATTTGTCTATATCGATTTTTAAACCCCAAAATGTTTAAGACAATTGAAATTTATCACAATCATCAAATAAATCGTTATATTATCGATTTTGAAACCCGTAGACGTTTAAGACAATTGGCGCATTTTCTCGAAGCTCCAAAAATCTAATAGGAAAAATAGGAATCTTTCAGTAGATTTATAGAATTTAGCCCTTAACTATTCCATGACATTTTATGACACATGTACCCAATTTGTTTTCGCAAATCATTAAGTCGATTTTTTAAAGTTTAAGACAATTGCAATTTCTTATAGTTTTGTTTGGAAAATTAAGATTTCAAATGCTTATGAAGTGAAAATCCATGGTTTTTGAAAGGGTTTTTGGTTTGATAATTGATCGAGCTAGCGGTCGACAACTGTTCGGCATGAATCTGGTTATAATTTTGTTCGAAATTATACAGGGTTGCCACATTTTTTTCACAATCACATTCCCTGACTTTTCCAGGTTTTCCCTGACCATCTCTGGAGATTTTCCTTGACATATTTTGTGCCAAGATTTGTATTTTTTGTAACCTATATTTTAGTAAAGGTTTCCTATTGGCAAGCGAAATAAATCTGACTTTTCTGATTTTTAGCCTAATATTTAAAATTCCCTGACATTTCTTTGCTTTTTAGACAAATTTTTAAAATTCCCTGACATTTCCCTCATTGTCAGACAATTTTTGAAATTCCCTGATTTTTAGCCTAATTTTTAAAATTCCCTGACATTTCCCTGATTTTTAGCCTAATTTTTAAAATTCCCTGATTTTTAGCCAATTTTTAAAATTCCCTGACTTTTCCCTGATTTTTAGACTAATTTGTAAAATTCCCTGACTTTTATACCCATATTCAAGTTCCCTGACTTTTCCAGGTACTGTGGCAACCCTGTTATATTCTAACTTCGTAGTTACTATTTTGTTTACCATATATATCAAAAGATGTTTGTGCTTAACCCTGCGCAGTTGCAAGTCTTATAAAAAATAGGAATACTATGAAAAATGAAGACCTGAAATCTGAAACCCAATCTAGCCAAAGTATAGTTGGATAGAGTAAGAGTGAAAACAAATTTTTACAACACACGTTTTACCTACGCGTTTACAATTGGGGACTAAACCCTTATATCAAAGGTAAGATGGCACTACATCATTGTTTAAATTGTTTCGATCGTTATTCTTCCAAGTACCGCGTTATTTTCCCAACCAGAGTTTCCCTCCAAATTATTGATCTTTTTAAGTCTTAAAGGCCTAGTATTTCTTATGCCTGTTTTCCCTTACGTTTCCTTCCCGCCGCGCAAATATCCTGGTGGTAGGCCAAGGTGTTCCGCGGTTGGCCTACCACCAGGATATTTGCGCGGCGGGAAGAAAACTTAATAAAAGTGGCAGAAGAAATCCTAGGCCTTTAAGAGCAATATTAAATATTATACATTAAAAATAAGTGTATAGAATAAAGGGCAGATACAAGGGTAAACAAGATTCCCGAGAAGTACATTAAAACATTTCCATAAAACAGTCATTTAATCTATAAGAAACGGCGTTACGAAGTTCAAGTAACGAGTGAAGAGTAAGTCGGGCCACGAAGGGAAGAGGAGAAGCAAGGGGTTAGAAGTAGCGCGGGAAAGTAAACCCGCGTGGTAATCGGGCGCTAAACTGCTAACAAATCCGACGGCATGTTATGGCCGTTACAACATTAACGCTACCATTAGCAAAGCGAAACGGCAAACTAGCTCCGAATCATTCTTAGCAGGTATATCAAGTCGTAATTTTGACGAAGTACGCGAACCTCACCAGCCAGTACGTACTAGAACCTCACGAGGGGGTATAGTCGACGACTTAGTATAGTTTACGACGATACGAGTAGTTTCGGTAAGTAGTAGTACATTAGCATCATATCCCGGAGTCATAACTTCAGTTTGCGCCGAGCCTAGTTCAGTTGGATGTCTTGTCTAATAGAGGGACGAGACTGGAGTTCTTGGCGCAGTTATAATAATGGTTGCGGGGAAGGGGAGGTTGTAACATGGGCTGGCTTTTATTGCGGGCATTTCTTTTATTACCTTTTTTGTTAGCCGAGAGGGGGCGCTGGAATATATCCCGGAAACTATTTCCGTACGCATTCATTCCTTCCTTCTCAATCCCGCCCTCGCGCTCATGAAGTCAGTATCAAGGATACAGGGTGTTAGGGCCTGTTTTTGCTTTAAAATTAATCGTTAATATTTATTAAATACAATTTAGATAAGCCATTACAGCACTCACTGTGGCGACATCTATTGTGTCTTCTATAGAGAAAATTAAATTTTAAATATTGAAGAGACGGTACATTGTGTTGACATCTATAATGTCTTTTCGAAATAATTAAATTTTAAATTTTGAAGAGAGGGGTTATTGTGGTGAAATCTATAATATATCTTTTTTAAAAAAAAAAACAAATTACATTTTGAAGAGATGGGACATTGTGGTGACATCTATAGTCTCTTTTCGAAACCATAAAATTTTAAATTTTGAAGGGACGACGTTGTAGTAACATCTATAGTAACTCTTTTCGAAAAAATATATTTTAAATTTTGAAGAAACGGGGCATTGTGGCGACATCTATAGTCTCTTTTCGAAACCATTAAATTTTAAATTTTGAAGGGACGACGTTGTAGTAACATCTATAGTAACTCTTTTCGAAAAAATATATTTTAAATTTTGAAGAAACGGGGCATTGTGGCGACATCTATTCGTGAGCAAAACAGTCTAGCTTCTCCGAGGTAGCGCCTACGATCTAGCGTCTGCTACGGACAAATTAAAAAGTCATAATAACGTTGTTTTTTCTTCAACTTACCAAAATATAATACCAAATATTAAATTTTCCAATTGAAAATAACATGGGATTTTGACCTCAAATTGATCAATTTTGATGTTTTTATTGTCAATTTTAATTTCTTTTTTTAACATTTTCAAAATTTCGAAATTTGTTCAAATTTTCCACAGGGGGCCCTAGGAATCAGTCAGAATCCCATGTTATATTTTCAATGGGAAAATTTAATTTTTTGTTGTCAAAAACATTTTTCGTTGCCATGGCAAAACGGTTGCCCATTGAATAAATTCCCTTTCGGATTTTTCATGATACATGAAGGTCTACCAATCCCCAGTTTGAACAAAATCGGTGGGTTGCACTTCGGGATGTCTCTTATACAGTATGTGAAGAGCGTAAATGAATGGCACAAGATTAGCGCGCAATCGCCATCACCCTGTACGCCCCCTGGTCGGCTCTTCGCCGAATTGGTGGCTTCGCTGTCAAGTCCGATTGGAACGGGGGTTTTCTCAAAATCCCAGAGTCGGCCTCTATTCGCATTATAGTGTGTGTGCGCGTCAGACTCCATAAATCGATACCCTTCCATGCTGGCTTCGGTTCGGTTCGCGCGCCGCTAATGCAGTGAGTGTATTGCATGGCTAAAAGGAAAATATACAGACTCTTTTCCACTCCTATATTCACCTTTATTCGGAAATATATACGCGCTGTAAGCCATTCGCGGTGCTATACGAATGGAGGGACCGTTACTGAAGCCACGTTCACTCGCTCCACTGGGGAAACCAGTCAAAACTAGTATTCGAACCAGGGTTGGCAAAAACCAGCCAGACTTGTTTAAACCACCGAAAATAATTCCAGGACCCCTACTCAAATCTTCAATTGTTTTATAGGAAAAATAGGATTATATTTCTAAAAATATAGGATTTTATAGGACTATTTATACAAAATTATAGGATTTTATAGGACTATTTATACAAAATTATAGGATTTTATAGGACTATTTTTACAAAATTATAGGATTTTATAGGACTATTTTTACAAAATTATAGGATTTTATAGGACTATTTTTACAAAATTATAGGATTTTATAGGACTATTTATACAAAATTATAGGATTTTATAGGACTATTTTTACAAAATTATAGGATTTTATAGGACTATTTTTACAAAATTATAGGATTTTATAGGACTATTTTTACAAAATTATAGGATTTTATAGGACTATTTTTACAAAATTATAGGATTTTATAGGACTATTTATACAAAATTATAGGATTTTATAGGACTATTTTTACAAAATTATAGGATTTTATAGGACTATTTTTACAAAACTATAGGATTTTATAGGACTATTTTTACAAAACTATAGGATTTTATAGGACTATTTTTACAAAATTATAGGCCTATATATGCTATTTCATTTACTAACTTTATGCACTTAAAACAAAATCTATATTTAGAGAAATAAATCTTTGATTTTCACTTAAAAAATAGAAACTTTTTAACCATTTCATCCCAAAAATATACTAGTCGCTAACCATAACAAAAATATAGACTAGAATGATTTGGTATAGGAATTTATCCTATAGCTAAATCTAGCAATTTAACTGAGTGGCTGGATTTGAAATGGCCAAAATATCAAAATTATAGGATGTTATAGGCCTTTTGCTAAAAATATAGGATGTTATAGGACTTTTTCTAAAAATATAGGATGGTTTAAGACATTTTTGAAAATATAGGATTTTATAGGAATTATAGGACCTCTGGGGGCCCTGTAATTCATGGTTAAAACCTATTTTTTTATTAACAAAATATTGAGAAATGAATAAGAAATATTGAAAATTTTAAATGCTATTTATTTCAAATAAAAAATGCAGAATATAATATTGTTTATTCCAAAACTAAACTAAAACTTAACCTTCACTTTTTGTCGTCTGCTACGTCGTCTCACGAAGTAAGGGGGGCTAGATATAAGCAATTTTGGGATCTTTAAATTCATTTTGCGCGTGAAAATACGCCGCCATGTTAGGGTATAAAAGCGGGTAAATGAGCCTGCTTATACCTCACAATGTAAAGGTACTGTCACCCGCAAAAACTTCATTTTGAAATCGTTCCATTTGAGCATTTTTGAAGTAACGATGGCTAGATATAAGCAATTTGAGCATTTTTTATTAGTAGTTTTAACCGGTTTAAACCACCTGTTACAACTGGTTTTTTAAATACTGATTCGAACCGACTTAAGGTCTAGTGTGACCGTGGCTCGAGTTCAACGGGCGATTTCACTAAATTAAGTTAAATTTCGATTCCACGGCTTACAGGAAAAACAACGGCGAGCATCAGGGGTCTGCGGGGCGGCACCGGTAGGGGTCGAACGCCCCATTTCACTAAATTAAGTTAAATTTCGATTCGCGGGCCTTGAAAAAGCTTAATGGGCCGTATTTGGGGTCTGTACCGCGTCTTCGGAATGAGGTAACCGCGTCAAAGTAACGAGCGTCTTTTTTAGGGTAAACCCGGCGTATCCATTTGCGGGGCAGATAGGGTAATCTGAGGCGGATAAGCTAATAGCGGAGAGTATGTGTTATTTACCCGGGAATATGGACACCACCCCCCTCCTCTAGATGGCGCTTTTACGAAGGAGAAAAATATCCAGAGTCGTAAGAGCGAATGTTTAGGCATATTACGATATTCATAGGAGGCGACCGTACCGCGTACTATCTAATCGGAGATTGGTACGTAGACTTTACTCGCGCCGTACCTTCGCCACCGAGTGTCAAATGAAGTGAAAATTGAAACGCGGGGTACGTTTTCTAAAATTGTAGGCGCGTAGAAATTTAAAATTCAGAAGACGGAGGAATCGGGTGTTTCCAGAACGGCTTTCTACTCTTTATTTTATTTATGGAAAGCGAGCCGCATTGACGGGAAATGTCTTATTTCCAATGCAGATAAAACTGCGGGGCCGAGCTTTAAGAGTATGGCGTATATTTCTATTTATGAAGCTAGAAAAGACGCCCCGCGGTTTATTCTGAACAATAACACATGGGACGATCGTACGTGATACGCCCAGTCGCCTAAAGAGACAAGGAATGTATGACTTCAAATTAAGACTATCGCTTGTCTAGTATTTTTTACAGCTAACGTCGAAAGTCGTTTTTTTTAAATTAAAACGTGGTCAGTATTAAACGGGGTTGACACAGTTTTTTCAGATTCAAATTCCCTTATTATATCAGATTTTCCCTAGCCATATTCCCTGACTTATTTTATGACAAAATTTAGCGATTTTTAGGAACTATATTGTTAAGTTAACGACACCTCTTTTTAGGTTAAGGTACTAACAACGACTTAAACCCGGTTTAGTCCACACTCGTTAACCCCGTTTTAGTAACTAGGCAAGACATTGGGCCCTGTCTCTAGTTCGTTTATTCGAGTCCGAGTTGACACGGGAAAACCTTCTCCCCTAAAGCGATCTGGGCATCGCTTTTATATTCAAATATTGAGGCTACGCCTCCCTGAGTACGGAAACTAAACCGGGCGAAGGTCGGGAGTACCATTTATTTAAAACATTTTTTTTTAACATTTATTTACATATCATATATCGTAACAATATGCAACCAATAATAAATTTCCTGATTATCACTGATTTTTAGACCCATTTTCAAATTCCCTGAGTTTTCTGACCTTTCGGAAACATTTTCAAATTCCCTGACTCTCAAGTTTTCAAGGTCGTGTACGAGCCCTGTGCTAGCCATATTCCCCGACTTATTTTATGACAAAATTTCGCGATATTTAGAAACTATTTGCAACAAAAAATAAATTTCCTGATTATCACTGATTTTTAGACCAATTTTCAAATTCTTTGACTTACCCCTGAATCTTAGACCCTTTTCAAATTCCCCGACTTACCCCTGAATCTTAGACCAATTTTCAAATTCTTTGACTTACCCCTGAATCTTAGACCCTTTTCAAATTCCCCGACTTACACCTGAATCTTAGACCCTTTTCAAATTCCCTGACTTTTTTCCTTAATATCAAATATCCTACTGTGGCAACGCTGCTGTATAAGTCTCAGTAAATTTATTTTTTTTTAGTAAATACTGAATGTAGAAATTTCAGGTCGAAATTTTAATATTCCCTGACGTGTGGAAACCCTGTTATTAAATTTATATAATAGACAGACCGCTAAACAAACGCCAGAAGGATAAATAGGTCAAATAGCTCTTTAGAAACTCCCAAATAACTATTAAACCATCTTGAAAACTACTCATCAAAATTGTAACGATTCCACTCGGTAGGTAATCTTTCGAAGGAGTGGGCTTCAACAGAGCCCAATTCACTGCCAAAGCGTTTCGATGAAAACCTCATTGCAAATTCAAACTTGGAAAATATCCCCTTAAATTAAACCCAAATACCATTCATCTCGAGTGCCCCCCTAAGAAACCCAGGAAAACCCCCCCAGGGGGCAGCGTACGTGACCAAAGACGATCAGTAAAAGGACAATCTCCCCAAATTATGACGAGGGTCTTTAATCCCCCCGAGGGAGGGGGGGAGTGGAACAGACCGATTTAAACAATAATTCGTTACTATGTATACATCTTTTCCGTACCGAAAACCGGAGCAAATGGAACGTGTTTAAAGCGTGGAGTCGACCATCCGCTATTATATTAAACCGTCGAGTGCATTTCGTTTCGGGGTTTTGACCAATCGTTGAACTGCTCGACCGTGAAGCCTCCGAGCTTTACAAGCTCTTTTGCGGACAAAATATCATCCAATATCAATCGCTTATTTGTCCAAAACGATATTTCCAAATAGAGCTCTGGATAGATCCTTCGAATTATATTCGGTGAAGGTCTAGTTTAAAGTACGGAGGGTAGATGGCGCTTTAAAAGGGGGCGGAGTTCACGCCGGTACTTCAAACTAGAACGTAGAAAATATAAGCTTTAAATAATCGAATTATTTTTATAAACTTTATTTAATATTTCACTAAATTTTTGATTTCTGCTTAAATTTTAAAGTTCATTAGTTTAAATACGTTTTAATTAAATACATTTTTAATGTTTAATTATCAAAACTAATTTTGGCACTAGAGAAAAGTGCTTTTATCCGTGAAATTAGTATTACTAGTGTTAAAATAACAGGGTTGCCACAGATATTTCGTATTCAAATTCTATTGACTTTCCAGATAATATTAATCATAATTTATTCCCCGACTTATTATAAGCCAAAATTTGTAAATTTTTAACCGATATTTTTCGAAACGTTTTGTATTTGTAACCAAAATTGAATGACCTGCCATGTTTTTAGTTTTTAATAATCTCCACTATCGGAAACCCTATCCACGACCGAAAACTATCGCTACGCCCCCTTTGGTTCGCCATTGAAACTTAGATAGGTAACGGCTAAAGCAGAAGCTATTAGTTTCCTCACCAAGGTTGCCACCATATTTTCAAATTCCCTGTTTTCCATGACTATTCAAAGAGATTTTCCCTGACTTAGCCAAACTTTCAATTAAATAAATGATAATCATTAAAATTACTTTCAAAAAGGGTCAAGAAAAAAATTAATTATCTGACGTTTAACAAATTCTTTAAATTCTTTTAACTTTTTAGGCCCATTTATAAATTCCCCGACTTTTCCCTGACGTGTGGCAACCCTGCCAACGTTATTCGTAAATTTGACTTTATAAATAATGATACTTGCATTTTAATATAATTTTTGCATCGTTTGCTTTTATTTCGATAAGTTTATTTAAGAAAAAAACGTTCTTATGACTTTTTAATGTGTCTGTAGCAGACGCTAGATCGTAGGCGCTACCTGGGTTGGACATAAGGCACTAGTCACGGCATTTGACTAATAAAATAAATGCTCTAACTACTAAAATCAATCGAAATCTGGGGGCTCACTAGTCAATTTGACTAGTAAAAAATTAACTTAAATATCCATAAATATGGCGTAGCATAAATTCTTTCACCAATTCCATTTTATTTCTATCATGTAACTTAAGTGATAATAAACTCCTATTTTAATTCTGACTGGTTTTTATACCCCCCTAGTCAGTGACTACTAAAATAAATTGAGATAGGACTTAACTACTAAATATATCCTTATGTCCAACCCCGGGCGCTACCACGAAGAAGCTAGCGCCGTTACACCTAGACTCGTTTCGGTCGCGAATAAGATTAAAACCGCGCAAGATTGTACAGAATAAATCTACTGTAAAAGTTTACGCTACACGTATTCCAAGGGTATGCTTAACCTTTCCATTATCATCCACCTTAAAAACCCTTTCTTTCGGGACTAGGTTTCGCGATTTTGAATGGAGAGGTTAAGCATTCGGCGTTTCAAAGCGAGAAATTCTGAAGGCAACCAACAACGTTTCGCTGACGTTTCGTCAAACTAACTTGGTATAGTGTCAGGCCAGCATTTTGAAGTTGGCATTGAGGCTTTGCTGAATACGATTGAAAGGTGAAATATTCGTATTATATCTGGTCGTTTTCGTATCGCGTTGTGGAAATCTAAAAGCAGGGAGGCAGCGGTTTGGTACCCTTCGGATTTCGTTAGAGTCGGGGCATAAAGGGGGCAGACCACCTTGTATGGGAAAATAGGGCTTCCCTTTGTGTCACCGAATTTGACACGCGGATATTTTCATCATTTCTTTTCTCAATGCGAACTGCGTTGTCAAAAACTGGGACAGCTGCGTTTCCAACAAGCCTCCTTCTCACTACCCGTTCAAAGATATATTTTTATATTTCTTCGTGAACCTGATTCACAATTCTTTCTCGTCTTGTTGCGTGGAAAACGAATAATTGGGACTCATTCATCGAACACTTTATAGTTTTTATTGGTTGATTTATATTAAGAATATTTTCTACAGGGTTGCCACCAAATTTTCAGATTCAAATTCCCTGACTATTCCCTGTTTTCCCTGACCATTTTAACAGATTTTCCCTGACTTATTAAGGCCAAAATTTTTCTTTTATATTTTACTTTTATCAGAAGTTAATAAATTAAGATGAACTTATATTTTAGTAAAAAGGTTATTTCAATGTTGAAAAATTTTGCAAAACATTCAAGGAAATAAATGATAATCATAGAATTTGTCATAGATCTAGAGTTGAATTACCTTCAACAAGTGCCAAGATAAAATTGAATTCCCTGACTTTTCCCTGAATTTTTACCAATTCTTAAAATTCCCTGACATTTCCCTGACTTTTTAGGCCCATTTTTAAATTCGGTGACTTTTCCCTGATTTCCCTGACGTGTGGCAACCCTGTTCTATCTTGCAAATAGGACTACGAAAAATTTACTAAATCACGCGATGGGTCGGACACTTGCCATTATTTTGTACGGGATTTCGGGATTTCGTAGAGATTTTGGCGATTTTATCATTATTTTTGAAGATATTTTGGGATTTGAATGTTAATTTACCATAGAGAGAGAGTTGAAAGATTTTGCGATTTTAGACAAATTGTACGGGATTTTGTTAATGTCGGACCCCTCGAAATCACGCAAGGTTTTTTTTTAGAGAATTTAGTTTCCAAAATTATGTGGAATATTTTATTGGAAACTTTACTTTCCTAAATCAGGTGAAGTCTTTGGAATTTTGGTTAAACAGTAAACTAAACCATGTTTAGCCTTTGTAAATGGAATATTTTATTTGAAAATTTACTTTTCTATATCATGCAAGAATTTTATTTGAAAATTTACTTTTCTATATCATGCAAGAATTTTATTTGAAAATTTACTTTTCTATATTATGCAAGAATTTTATTTGAAAATTTACTTTTCTATATCATGCAAGAATTTTATTTGAAAATTTACTTTTCTATATCATGCAAGAATTTTATTTGAAAATTTACTTTTCTATATCATGCAAGAATTTTATTTGAAAATTTACTTTTCTATATCATGCAAGAATTTTATTTGAAAATTTACTTTTCTATATCATGCAAGAATTTTATTTGAAAATTTACTTTTCTATATCATGCAAGAATTTTATTTGAAAATTTACTTTTCTATATCATGCAAGAATTTTATTTGAAAATTTACTTTTCTATATCATGCAAGAATTTTATTTGAAAATTTAGTTGCCTAATAAGATGGAGCAGGGGTTGCTACAAAATCTTCAGTTTAAAATTCCCTGACCATTTTAAGAGATTTTCCCCGACTTTTTCAGGCCAAAAGAGTTAAAAAATTTTAATGAACTTATATTTCAGTAAAAAGGTTATTGCAATGTTGAAAAAATTAGCCAAACTTTCAAGGAAATAAATGATAATCATAGAATTTGTCATAGATCTAGAGTAAAATTACCTTCAAAAAGTGTCAAGATAAAATTGAAATCATCGACTTAATACAGATTCTTAAAATTCCCTGGACATTTCCCTGACTTTTTAGATCCATTTTTAAATTCCATGATTTTCCCCTGACTTGTGGGAGCCCTGTCGAGTATTTTTAATTTTGGTTAAACATTTAACTAAATTATGTTTAGCCTTTGTAAATTTAGTTCCCTAAACCATGTTTAGTCTCTGTAAAATTTCGTTTCTACACCATGTTTTTAGTATTTTGGGGGTTTCAATGCAGGCCCGTACATGGGGGGTGCCAGGGGATGCTCAGCGCCCCCAAATGAGTACTTGAGCATCCCCAATCCGACCGACCCAAAAGAAATCGATTGCTCAATTACCGAAAGATATGATCTAAAATATTTATAATAAAAAACTGATATAACTGTTACATTTTTGTATTTAAATATTTTTAATAAAATATTATGTTTTCAAAGAAATCGAAATTTATAGTTTAAAAAATAACACAACCCAAATGTTGATATATTTACTAATTTCATAGGTGGGGAGATAAAATTGACTCAAGGCAGCACCCCCAAAAAGAATTTTAGTGCCCCTGAGTTTTGGCGTCTGTGTACGGGCCTGTTTCAATGTATGAATAGTGGAGGGGAGAAGTGGAAAAAGAAGTTGCGAGGGGCCCAAGACAGCCCCAGAAACAACCCAGCCCCCCAAAAACCGGTAAAGGCATCCGAATGTAAACCAAAGCCTATATTTATCTTCTTCCTGAATACACTACAGAAGAGCGAAGTGATACGCATTGAACGAGCGTGTACCATCACGGACCGCCGAGATTGAAATGTTTTGAAGACGAAGCGACATTTGGTATATTCGTCAGAGGCGTCCCAATCCGCCACAAAACGTAGGGCCCCTCACCTCGAACGAGCCTCTCCCCTTCCGGCCTGCGGTGTCTTACTCCGCGACTCTCTTCTTAGCTTACATTTCACGAAGAGGAACGAGTCATAGGCGATGTAATTGCTACACTTAACAAGTCTTCAACCACCGATTACTAATCAAAAGTGAAAGGTTTTTTTAGGAGGAAGTCTGGATTGACTGATTTAATGTTGTCAGAATCTCACAGGCCCATTGAGCGGGCGAGAATGAGCTTCATATTTACAAATATTTAGGAAGATGTTATAGAAGTGTCGTTGCAGATTCCGATATAAGACAACTGGTTTGGTTAGTCCAAGGATTTATCACGGTTGCCACAGTTTTTTCACAATCAAATTCCCTGATTTTTCCAGGTTTTCCTAGTGCTCGGAATTGTTTATTCATTATCCACAAAATTTCCGATTTATTTAACAAAAGTTGGTAAAAAGAATATAATTTTAACTTAATTATGTTTTTTTACGCAACCAAGAATTTATTTGAATTAAAATGGTATTTATTTAATTAATGGTTTGTTTTGTTTAAATAATAGGCTTATCCACTTTCGATTATTTAAACATTTTACAATTATTATTCAAATATTGGTTATTTAAATAAATATTTAAATATCGCCGAACTTATTTTATCCATGGATAAAAGTTAATCGAACGCCGACCTCTAGGTTTTCCCTGACTTATTTTGTGCAAAGATTTTGAATTTTTTAACCTATATTTTAGTAAAAGTTTCGTATTTGTAACGAAATTAAATTCCTTGACATTTCCCTGATTTGTATACCCATATTCAAATTCCCTAACTTTTCCAGGTTTTCCAGGTACCGTGGCAACCCGGTTTATTCATAAAATCTATTTATATTTAATTTTTATTGGGAAATTGATTATTCGCGTTCACTGGAAATGTGAAATAAAATTTAAGTTATTATTACTACTTGTATTTTGGGTTTGCTTTGAATTAGCATTGCTACAAATATTATTTTGTATATTTTAATATATACCTAGGCAGGAATCCATACCTCTACTTGGAATGCTTATCCTGGCGTATCGCGTATGGTAAGATCACTCTGACGGCTTTGGCCACGCCTACGAGAGAAAAAAATTACCTTTGCGCGCGCTCCCCTCTCACGTTGTTGTTGGTTAACTTCACATAGTGACGTCAAAAAAACCGTCAGCCACATCGAGACGAAAATCTGCCGCGATAAGCATTCCAAGGTATGGATTCCTGACATAGGCGATTCAATTAATAATTAAAAAAATAATTTTGACCATTTTTAAACTATATTTTAAAGATTTATTATTTGCAACCATTTTCCAGGTTATCTATTTCCGGTTTTCTTTATAAAAAAATTGCCAATTTTTAGGATCAATTTGCAAACTGACATTCTTATATATTATTAAAACTAACTGATTTTAGAGTATTATAGACTCATTTTTAAATTCCCCGACTTTTTCAGGAATTCAAGGTACATTTAGTACATATTTAGTGTATTCGAGATATCTTTGGCACTATGGTGGATCGAGCAAAGCGATATTAATAGGGGACGACAACATGAAGTTGATAAAGTCGTGAATGGACCGTGTTACCGAGGGCCCAAATCTGCAGTTTCAGAATCGTCTTTTTTTCTACGCCTGACGAAATGAAAAGAACGTGTGGCCAAAAACTGGAGGTAGCTATTTATAGGGCTTTATAAAAACACAGCGGGTACGGAGGCCACCTGGTTACCATCAGGACGTTTCTGGAAGGTTAAAAAGGGAACGCGAGATCAAGCTTAATATTGCAAGAGCAGTTTGATAGCCGCGAGAGATATTACAAAGAGTTCGAAATCATTTCCAAAACTAATGGAAAATCATTAAAAAACAGGATTGACATTATATTTTCGGATTAAAATTTATTTTTATTGCAACAAAAGTTTACAATTAACCAGTATTTTTAAGGAACACAATATTCAATTTATCACAGAACTAAAGTGAAATTACCTTGTACAATTTCCACGACTTTTTCCCTCAAATCCCCTAATTTTCCCCGACTTTTTCCCTCAAATCCCCTAATTTTCCCCGACTTTTTCCCTCAAATCCCCTAATTTTCCCCGACTTTTTATCTCAAATCCCCTAATTTTCCCCGACTTTTTTATCTCAAATCCCCTAATTTTCCCCGACTTTTTTATCTCAAATCCCCTAATTTTCCCCGACTTTTTTATCTCAAATCCCCTAATTTTCCCCGACTTTTTTATCTCAAATCCCCTAATTTTCCCCGACTTTTTATCTCAAATCCCCTAATTTTCCACGACTTTTTCCCTCAAATCCCCTAATTTTCCACGACTTTTTCCCTCAAATCCCCTAATTTTCCACGACTTTTTCCCTCAAATCCCCTAATTTTCCACGACTTTTTCCCTCAAATCCCCTAATTTTCCACGACTTTTTATCTCAAATCCCCTAATTTTCCACGACTTTTTATCTCAAATCCCCTAATTTTCCCCGACTTTTTATCTCAAATCCCCTAATTTTCCCCGACTTTTTATCTCAAATCCCCTAATTTTCCCCGACTTTTTATCTCAAATCCCCTAATTTTCCCCGACTTTTTATCTCAAATCCCCTAATTTTCCCCGACTTTTTATCTCAAATCCCCTAATTTTCCCCGACTTTTTTATCTCAAATCCCCTAATTTTCCCCGACTTTTTTATCTCAAATCCCCTAATTTTCCCCGACTTTTTATCTCAAATCCCCTAATTTTCCACGACTTTTTCCCTCAAATCCCCTAATTTTCCACGACTTTTTATCTCAAATCCCCTAATTTTCCACGACTTTTTATCTCAAATCCCCTAATTTTCCCCGACTTTTTATCTCAAATCCCCTAATTTTCCACGACTTTTTCCCTCAAATCCCCTAATTTTCCACGACTTTTTCCCTCAAATCCCCTAATTTTCCACGACTTTTTATCTCAAATCCCCTAATTTTCCACGACTTTTTATCTCAAATCCCCTAATTTTCCACGACTTTTTCCCTCAAATCCCCTAATTTTCCACGACTTTTTCCCTCAAATCCCCTAATTTTCCGCGACTTTTTCCCTCAAATCCCCTAATTTTCCGCGACTTTTTATCTCAAATCCCCAAAAATTTCCCACAATTTTTATCCCAAATCCCCAAATTTCCCACAATTTTTATCCCAAATCCCCAAATTTCCCACACTTTTTATCCCAAATCCCCCCCCCCCAGCGTTTTCTCCCAAATCCTACGGTTTTTTTAAATCCTTAAATTCCCTGGTTAATAATTACTATTTACCATAATTTTTAAAATTAACTGACCGGTGGCAGCCCCCTTTAAAATGTTCATCATGTCAGACAAACTATTTATTAAAAAAACCTACCCAAAAACCGATAAAAAATTGCGGCAAAACATTTAACGTCATATTTGCAGAAACTAGAAAGCCAAAAAAGCAAACCTGACTTTTTTTTTAAATTTGCATAAAGTTAAGGCCTCATCGAATTAAAAAAAAGTGTGGAAGCCACCATACGGTAAGCGACCATGCTTCCTTCAAAAAGAAAAATAACTAAAAACGTTGCCCACGGTAAAACTTCACACGCCAAAAAAAATAGGTAAATAAAAAATTACCATTAATCAAAATCTTCTCGGGTTACGCGGCAGCTTCGGTGGCGATGGTGTTAGTGGAAAATTAAAAAATAAATTTGCCCCTTGAAAATGAGATTGACGTACGTGGTACGTTCAGGGAGCGGACGAAACTACGTTGATTTTCACCGAAATATGGGGCTAACCAACTTTTAGCCTAATTACGAACACCGCGAAACTGAGAAGGGTTGAGGCTTTTATTTTCACTCTTGGCGTTATCGTTGTTTGTGGTGGTAAATACACTTCGGCGCTAGAAAAATCGATTACTCATCAATGGCACTCGATAAAAATTTAATTGATACGTCGTTTGATTGGTATTAGTTTCCTCTAATTATACCAGTGCCCTACCTTTGTTGTTGATCAAAGGGGTTTTTCTTACCCCCGAGTAAAAAT
Source organism: Leiobunum rupestre (assembly GCF_980474605.1). Lineage (NCBI taxonomy): Eukaryota > Metazoa > Arthropoda > Arachnida > Opiliones > Sclerosomatidae > Leiobunum > Leiobunum rupestre. Next base: position 97,795,110 of record NC_143384.1, on the reverse strand, counting down.
TTTACGCTAAAGTCCCCGCGAAACAGTCAATTTATTTGTCAGCGACCACATAGGCGACAAATAATCAGCTAGTCTAATACCCAAGGCACAACATTAGACCCAATTCATGTAACGTGAATTTGTACCAGTAAATACAATCAAGGTATAACGCTAACAACAAAGATTTAAAAAAAAATACGTCGCCCATTTCCGTACATAGATGGCGTGTCTAGTCCGTACAGATACGAATGAAGAGTTATTTCCATTCGCGCCATTAAAGACAAAAATGCGATAAATGACATATCGTTCGAGCTCATTAATTATCCTTTCCGAGTGACGCTGTTTTTACCACCTTCAATTAAAGAGAACGGGAGAAAATTAATAGACTAATAGCGGTCGCCTCTTCGACACTTCTACGAGCGAGGTCAACCCAGTTGCCCCATTTCAATACGAGAACTATATTCAAACTGGTGCTGAGAGGCCATCGACCAAATACACAATCGCTCGCTCTCTACGATAACGACATTCTAAGGGATCGTACGTGGGTCGAATCGCTAATTCAAACAGTAACGATCCAAGAAATATAAAAAACTGCAACCCAGGAAATAGAGATATTTCATAGAGCGCTAAATGAGCTCTCGAACGACACACTATTAATCAAATTTTGCAAATTGGAACGATTAACCATCGAGTGTTTCCATCGCCACGCGTGACACCGAAGCTACGTAGTTTTTACATGATCTATTTTGTGCTAAAATTTTGCGTTTTCTAACCCGCATTTTAGTTAAGGCTTCCCATTCAGGGCTGACACAATATTTTAAAATTCAAATTTCCTGAACATTTTAAGACATTTATTTTTTAAATTCAAAATTAGACCATTTATAACTTTATTTTTGACTTTTATCAGAGTTAAATTTCAAATCAGTACAAAAGTTTTTGTAAGTTTCTATAATTTTTTTAAAGTTGCAATGAACTAAATAACAGAATTTTTCGTAGATCGAAATTACCTTCAAAAAGCGTCATGATAAAATGTAATTCCCCGACGTTTTACAAATTCCTAAAATTACCAGACTTTTTACGAAATTCCTAAAATTACCAGACTTTTTACGAAATTCCTAAAATTACCAGACTTTTTACGAAATTCCTAAAATAACCAGACTTTTTACGAAATACCTAAAATAACCAGACTTTTTACGAAATACCTAAAATAACCAGACTTTTTACGAAATACCTAAAATAACCAGACTTTTTACGAAATACCTAAAATAACCAGACTTTTTACGAAATACCTAAAATTACCAGACTTTTTACGAAATACCTAAAATTACCAGACTTTTTACTAAATACCTAAAATTACCAGACTTTTTACGAAATTCCTAAAATTACCAGACTTTTTACTAAATACCTAAAATTACCAGACTTTTTACGAAATTCCTAAAATTACCAGACTTTCTAAGCCCATTTTAAAATTCCCCGACTTTCCCTGGCGTGTGGCAACCCTGCTATTTGTAACCGAATTTAAATTTCCTGATATTTCCCTGATTTTAAGACTAATTTGTTAAATTCCCTGGCATTTCCAAGTAATATGGCAACCCTGCGTAGAATAGAAACCCGCCAAAAAGCTTGAATTGTCGCCACCTGGTAATAAATAAAAGCATTAGCTTCTAATGCTTGTTTCCCTGTAATACATTTGTGAATTACTGTATTTAGTTCCTATTAGGTCGAAAGTATAATAAATGTTTTTTTAATTTTATAAAAAAAAAAACCCCAATCGATCAATCAGAAGTAAAATAAGATCGTGATCAATCATAAAATACAAGAAATCGGAGGCTCTGTTTTCATCAAAATATAGAAATGGCCCAAATAAAGGAATTTTGTTCCGAGGTGGAAATAATTGCGCGAAACATTTCTTCCGTTTGGATGTTTTGTGAAGCGAGCCTCGTCGCGGAGTTTGAGATGGGAAAGCTAAATTAGCGGCGTGATTTTTGGGAAAATCAAAAACAGCGCGCGATCGTGTTTTTTGGCTCATTAAACAAAATGGCCAAAATGGAAATTCCAGCACGATTTTCACCGGACGCCGAAGCAGCGAACGGGGTGAAAAATCTCAGGTTTTTCTCCAGGGAAAAACGAACAATGAAGAACTAAATATAATATAATTTTATCGAATGTCACTCGCACTTGGCAGTGAATAGTTTGACTGGAAAATATTTTACTTTTACGATTGCGAGAAAAATTGTACAACTGAAATAAAAATCCAGGTAGCTTTATAGGTGGATCCAGGCAGCTTTTACAGGGTAGCCACAAAATTTGAGATTAAAATTCCCTGTTTTCCCTAACCATTTTAAGAGATTTTCCCTGACTTTAAGGCCAAAATTTTTATTTTTATATTTTACTTTTAACAGAAGTTAAATTTAAATGAACTTATATTTCAGAAAAAAGATTATTGCAATATTGAAAATATTAACCATACTTTCAAGGAAATAAATGGAAACCACATAATTTGTCATAGATCTAGAGTAAAATCACCTTCAAAAAGTGTCAAGATAAAATTTAATAATTCCCAGACCTTTTAGGCCCATTTAAATTCTGACGTGTGGCAATCCTGTTTTAGGTTGAAAATATCCAGGCAGCTTTTAGATTTAAAATAGTGAAAAATTCGACCTGGGAAATATGGAGTTTACTGGACCATGTGTTAAATAGTGGATAATAAAATTTATCCTATTCAAAATGGTAAAAAATATACAACAAACTAAATTTAAAAAAATAGTAAACAAATTTGTACTAATGTTCGTGACGGTAAGAGAGGGAAGGAAAACTGTTTTTGCAAGGATTATTTAGATCAACGGTATATATTACTCCTTGTTTTTACCCTCGCTGGACTCTTGAGCTCGTTATGTCGTCTGCTACCGAGTTGAAGAATTCATAAAACACGGCGGATTAAAATTAATCCAAGTGATATTAATAAATTTGTTATATCAAATGTTTGAAGTATAAAAGTATTTCTTTTACTTAACTAGTCATAAAAGGAGAGTGCTTAAATATTTAAAATAACGAAAAATTTTGCACGGTTTCGATGATGTTTAACACCTTGTGAACTAAGGCTTAGCATTTCATTGACAGCCACAGTAGTGTATCAATTAGAGATTGGTGGTGTGTGACGTAGAAAAACAGTGAAAGCACGCAGAAATATTTTATGAAAAGGCCTATTCATTCTTAGTAACACTGAAACCAGGGTTAAATATATCGCCATTTCTCGAAAGAGCGAATTGCGTTTTTAAATAACCACGGATAGCTCCCGTCTTGAAATTGCGCGACGGTTAAACTAAACGCTGACTTCACCGGTCTCTGTGGTTTGCTTCTGATTACTAAGTGAAGACAAAAGAGATTGTATTGGGAAAACAGCCCGTGACCCAAATTACGAGAATAGATTCTGGCCCAATAACACTTCTCGGGATTTTTTTTTTCATTTTTAGCTAACTTAACGAAGCTCCGATATTGGTTTCAAAACGTAGACCCCCTAACACCGTTCGTTATTACTCCAAAAATCTCAGGCGAGATGTCCGACACTTGCAAATTTTGAGTACGAGATTTTAAATCTCAACATGATTTCACAAATCAGAGCACAATTTTCTTGTTAATTTCTGGTTTTTTTTAGACTGAGTTTTTGAAACTGATTTTCATCTCGATTTCAGGATTTTCTAGTGGATTTTGAGAATTTGAAATTGAGATTTTGAAACTGATTTTCGTCCCGATTTCACGATTTTCTAGTTTATTTCAAGATTGCTAAATTAATTTTATCTTATAGTGTATGGGAGTTTTAAAGAATGTCAGACCCATCGATTTAAACTTTTAGCAAGAATGTATTTTGGTTTTTGGCACATTTAAATATTTTAAGTTTTAGCCGTGGGAAATTTATCCTACAACAAGGCACCCACTCAAATCTTAAATTTTTTAAAGGAAAAATAAGATTATATTCAAAAATATATAATACTACAAAATATACTAGAAGCTAGCCTGGTTAACAATAACAAAAGTTATTGCCTAGAATGACTTTGTATAGCTAAATCTAGCAATTTAACTGTGTGGCGGGATTTGAAATGGGCAAAATATCAAAAGTATAGGATTTTATAGGAATTTGATGATTTCGCTAAAAATATAGCATTAAATATAGCATTTTATATAAATTGAAGGACCTCTGGGGCCCTGCTACTAATTTTGAAAATATAGGATTTCATAGGAATGATATGGTATTCACGTAAAATGTAAACAAGATGGCAGCCAAGACTTTAAGGCTAGGCATTATGGAAGAAAAGGCGATGACACTAGCCTTCAACCGCAGAGATGATGACGTCACGACAATACTCTTTATTGGCTAATCCGTTCGTCCTTGAAGAACAACACGAGAGGAGAAGAGAGGAGAGATGGGCAATGTTGAACCCCAAAATTTAATCGAGTTATTGGTAAACAAGTGTTATTAACTTACGGTAAACATTTCGAACCAGGACAAGGGGGTGTTTTATCTTGGCCAGGACAGGGGGGTGATAACAATATTTGCCGATGTACGCTTCGGAATTTCGGAGGGATACTCGTCTCTATTGGAAAGTTGCCAAAAACAGACTTAAATTCTACAACACTCAAAAGTTCCTAGTCTTAAAGGTGGTGACGTACTCTATCTAAAACGAGTTCAGACTTTACCGCTAGAAAGGGCTTTGATTTAAGCGTAAAGTAAAGTTGTCGAGGGAGCTATCTTGGTGGAAAAGGACGCGGGCTTTGCAACGGGGATATTTGCTCCAATAATTGGATCAAGGATACCCCCCCCCCCCGCCAATCAATATCGAGTTTAGTGGCCCTGGTATAATCAATTGGCTAAAAGGAGGCCTTCCCCTCTTGGTCCCGATCCGGGTTTGGAGGCGTCCCATCAGGACCATCCGAACTTTAACGAGAAAAACTAATAACGCACCCTCCCCCGCTGATCAAAGGTTGAGAGACACGAATTTTCTTAAAAAGCTTTTTAATCAGATTATAGCAATTTAATGCGATTACATTATCTAATATAAATCTATTATTTTCTAATATGGCATAGCTTCGGGGTTCATACAACTATAGACGGTAAAATAAATTCCAACGGCTTCCCAGCCTCTGAAGGGTTTTTGAATTTGAGGGTACGAAAAAAGGGGAAACGTTTCGTGACAGCATGGCTGCCAGCCTCCCCGCTTCGCGACTTTAATTGTCACTGAAATCATTTCAACCGTTTTTCACGTCATTACGATTGATCTAAGTTAATAATTTGTATTTTAATTTAAAGAATTCAAGTTATAGGTAAATTTACAGTTAAACAACCATTTTGTCTAGCTTTTATTCCCGAAATATAACGGTCAGTTTAGTTAGATGGTGCCACGTGCTCTTCGAAGAATCACGATTTAGATATTTGTTACTCGGCGAGTTAAAAATTGGCCTCTGCGCATGCTCCAATACCAACCAATCCGGTGTTCCCTCCCTGGCTAGTGTCCAGTTTTTAAGTGGCAATGACGGTTTCAAATTCCACCCACATTTATTTTACCGTCTATTGCTGGGTGACCATGCAAACCTCAAAAAAATCTTATAAGAAAAATAGGAAATATTTAGTAATTTAATTAAAATGTTTTTGACAATTATAGAATTAATGTCATTAAAATTACAGGAAAACATTGGTTTCAAGTATTTATGAAGTGAAAATTCATCGCTATTAAAGATAATTTGGTTTTCTAATATTTCTAAAATTCTTTATAATTTTCCCCTTTCCGTTAACGGTAATAACTTTACCGTGAATAGTTAGTGTAGGGAGCTGTTGGTTCGTGTGGCATGCAGGGCTTGCCACCACCCTCCTACGCGTTGTAATCCGGCCACCCGAATTAATGGCTTTAATAGTCGCAAGATGACTAAGGCCTAGCTGATTTTTATAACGATGTTTCATTGGTTGTTGTAATACTATATTTACAACATTGCTTTATTTTAAAAGGGCTCTACTTCGGAATTTAGAAACAGAGCTCTAGGATTATTTCTGGATAAAAGATGGCGCTACAGAGCACTAAGAAGTTAAGAAGGAGACTGGTAATTTGTAACGTCTAGACTTAGCACTGACTTTGAAGGATATCCCCATTTGCAACTAGATGCACATTGACCTTTTGCAAAACAACTTTCTTAAACTCAAGCGTTCCGTATCGCTGTAATGCATAAAAGATCCATTATGTATCACACAGCTGCGTATGACATTTTAAGTATCGGTTGTGATAATGTCACCAATATCTGGAACCTCATTTTCATTTGGAAGCCTCGTGTAAAGTTTCCGATGGGCAATACCCAATAAGGGGAAATTAACCATATTGTTTCATATGAGTTTATTAAATAACTATTTTTTTCAATGGCAGTTTTTTTCTTAACTCTTGAATAAAATATGGATATTCATATTAGCTCTTTTACCTTTTAACTTCAGCCATCTTTAAATATCACAAATGAATTATTTTCAATTTTGTTAAATTATACTATATTATTATGATGATAACCGGGCAATTAGTATTTTTAGACCCACGTCAAATTTTCGGCATGTGCGGATTTCAATACTAATTCATCGAGCAAACGTTAATTTTATAGCCATAAAATATTTACTATACGTGATTTTAGGACACCAATAAACAAATACCGGGTTGCCACAATATTCTCAGATTCGAATTCCAAGTTTCCCCTGACCATTTTAAGACCAAAATTAGACCGATTTTAACTTTCACATTAAATTAAATAAATTCATAAACCCATATTTCAGTACAAAAGTAATTTTAACGTTAAGAAAACCTTTCCAGGATCTAAATAATAACAAAATTTGCCATAGATCTATATTAAAATTACATAAAAAAATTGTCAAGATTAAACTGAATTCTCTGAATTTTTACAAATTCTTAAAATTCCCTGACTTTTCCCAGACGTTTAACACATTAAAATTCCCAGACCTTTCCCTAACTTTTTCGGCCCAATATTAAATTCCCAGACTTTTCCATGAAATGGGTGGTAAAATGAATTCGGGGAACCTGCAGGTTCATAGCAGCCATGGAGGGCAGTTTCCCCCACCAATAAAACACTCTCGTCTAAGCCCCCGAATACCCGAAACTAGTACTCTGAATTGTTAATTCATTATCCACAAAATTTAAGATTTAACAAAAGTTGGTAAAAAGAATATAATTTTCACTTATTTAATTATGTTTTTTACGCAACCAAGCATTTATTTGAATTAAAATGGTATTTATTTTAATAATAGGCTTATCCACTTTCGATTATTTAAACATTTTACAATTATTATTCAAATATTGGTTATTTAAATAAATATTATTTAAATATAGCCGAAGTTATTTTATTCATGGATAAAAGTTAATCGAACGCCGACCTCTACCCGAAACTAGCTTTAATTCAGTATCGTGAAAGCAAAAATAACTATCGTAGAGAGAAAAAAGAATGAAAAGTGAACTTACCGTCATCATGCACATTTGACTAGGATTGATAAAGTCGAGGCCTCGCTGTCCGTTTCCGTTGTAACAATGCTGAATGTTTTGCGTGAATTTGCGGTGCACGGCCGACAAGGCGTAGACGCACAGGGCCGAGTTCTGACTGGGTTTATTGTAGACGTCGCTTTCGTCCTTGGATTTGGCGAAGACGAGAAACAACACTTCGTCCTGGGCCGTGATGCCCAAGGAGACGGCCAGTTCGGAGCCGGGGTGGCCCACGAAGGCGGCCTGCGCCAGGTTGTAGTCGATGCCGTCGGGGGACTTGCAGACGAGCGGCACTTCCGTGTATGAGTGGTAGTGTTCGTCGTTCTGGCAAATCCGCACTAGCTTGGAGATGAAGGGCTTGGGCGGCTCCGTGTCCTTCTTCTGGACCGTCACGAAGTACGAAAACCCTTTGGAGCTGAAGCCGAAGACGTAGTTGATGGGGTACACCTCTCGCGACATGCTGTTGACCATGACCTTGGTGCCCGTGGTCACGCCGACCGCCGCGATCGAGAACAGGTTCGGCGTGTCCAGTTTGCGGCTGCTGATGGCCGGCACGTCCGAGCGGTAGGGCCCGTTGCCCGTGTAAGTCACCCCGACGTAGAGCACGTGTTCGCGGGTCAGTTTCTGCGGACCGGGAGCCACGAACACCACCGTCGACGCCGTGGCGTTGTTGGCCACCACCGATTCGGCCACTGGCTCTTCGTGCTTCGTCACGTTCTCCATGTCGTGCACCGTGCACACTCCCTACGCGCGGTAGACACCACGCATTAACCTTTCAATTTCGGCTTAGTTTAAATTAAGTCGGAAGTAAATGAACCGGAAGTTATAGAAATAGCGCTCAGAATGGGAGGGCGTTTTCCTAATGAAAATGATGAGAAAATCGATTCGAATAAAAGCTAATTTCCATCACCGTCGTTTGACACGATAAATTTAACTTGGGAATTGGGGGTATAGCTATTTCTATGAATAAAAAATGGTTTCATAAAAACAAAAAAGGTTTTTTTTTCGGCCTAGGAACGCGCAAAATTTCAAATTCGAGGTCAAAATGTAACTTCATAAGGAAAACTTCTCCAACATGGGGAGTAGAGCAGTCTGATAACTTCGGTGCATTTACTTCTGATTAAGTTACTAATTTTATCAGTTATCCATAGCTGTACTCTGAATGCTTATCCTGCCATATCGCGTATGGCAAGATCACTCTGACGGGTTTGGCCCCGCCTACGATATAAAAAATTTCCTCTTCGCGCGCTCCCCTCTCACGTTGTTGTTTGTTAAGTTAACATAGTGACGTCAGAACCATCGAGACGAATATCTGCCGCGATAAGCATTCCAAGTAGAAGTATGGATTCCTGATTATACTTAACTAAATCTAATTTAAACGTGCACTTTTTCAAAAAAAAACAGGCAAAAATGTTATTATACCGTATCAAGAATGTGCGTTATTATACCATTAGCCGCGTTCACACTAGACACTTTGGAACCGTTTTAAAATGGTTTCCAAAGTACAAATTGTAAAATTTTGCTGTAGAATGTATTTATCATATGGCTGTTAATACAGTTGACACTGAAAATGTTCAATTTTAGCTTTCGAAACCGTTTAAAAACGGTTCCAAAGTGTCTAGTGTGAACATGGCTATAGAGTTGTAAGTCGGAAAAATTTCCGGAAAATGTTTTCATTCCATGATTAGTCTAATATATTGTTTGCAAATTTAAATAAAGCGGCATTTTCGCCTCATTTTTTTAAATCTAAAAGTAAAATTAAACTTCTAGACTAGTTTAAACTGATTAACAATGTCACACTATTAATGTTTTGTAGTATGATTACTGTTTTTAGACTTTTTATATCGATAAAAAGATAAAAACATTAAAAACCCTTAAAAAGTAATTTGCGTTCCAATTTTTTATTTTTCCGATTTGCGGAAAATGTTTTGGAAATAAATGAACAACTCTTATAGCTAGGCGCAACAAACACAGCACCCCACACAAGTGTAACGCGACCCGTCAAAAGTCGTGCATTTTCTTGTGTACAGTTTTCATTGGCGCCTGCTTCCGTCAGAAGGGGGTCGGAAAGGAGTTATTTCGGAAATTGTCTTCCCCCTTTCCATAAAACGTTCTGCGTCAAGGCTCGTCCAATGAAATTTGTACACAACACTGCGTTGACTTAAAGGCTAGCCGCGTTCTCCTTGTGTTTGTGGCTCATAGATTATAGCGTATCAAGAAGGTATGTAATTTTTTGGGTCCGTATTTTACCTGGAAGAGACTCCCGCAAGTAATGAGCCTACTCTTGGGGTAGTCGATGACCAAGGCTTTATTGTAGTAGTCAGTCGGTTTCTTGGTTTCGTCTGGACAGACGCCGCTGACCGGACACCGACTGTTGTCGGGCCGGGGACCCATTTCGGCCACCGACTCCAACTTGAGGAAAGGCGTCAGCTGATAAATCTTATTTACCGCCCCGATGTACACCTGCGAACGATAAAGCGGCGTTCTTTTAACCCACTGACCAACGGGCGTCGGCGAGATCGAAGGGAAATACCTTTCCCGTGTAATCCTGCACGGCCATGTGTATGAACCTCTCCGTCTTGGGGTCCTCGAAGCTGACGTAGTTGCCGCTCGAAGTGACATTGTGGTGGTGCGTTTGACCACTGGGAGGGACAGCGACGGCGTGGGCAGCGGTCAAGAGCGACGAGCAGACCATGGCCGAAGCCAGCACGGTCAGCAGTAGAGCGGCCATCCCGAGCCTGCGCTTCTGACGCTTTTTCATCGCGGAGAGAGACCTCCCGACGATGACCGCATCCACCAGCTTCGACGACAGAGGGCGCTGACCGCAACAGCCACTTTGATCTGCACAGAGGAAAAATACACATTTTTATTACTTATATTTTTCTCTAAATTCCTAAATATTTTAAACATAAGACAAGGAAAATTTCTACTTTTAACAAAATTTTTAAACACAGGGTTGCCATAATTTTCAGAATCAAATACCCGGATTATTCCCAGTTTCCCTAACAATTTTAAAAGATTTTCCCCGACTTTCAGAAATCAGAAACTGATTTGAGATTTCAGGGTGCAATTTTCATGTGGATTTTCGTGGGTTTTTTTAGACTGATTTATAGATTTCGGAATCGATTTTCGCCCATATTTCGGGAATTTCAAGTTGATTTCAAGAATTGTAAATTCTTTTTTTCTCTAGAGTGTACGGGATTTTCACGAATGTCGGACTACTCGAAAATATATCGTAACATTTATGAAATAAGCAATTTTTTTTAAATAAAACCACGTTAATTAAACTATAATTGTTTAAAATAAAGTTAACTGGAGAATCTGCTAAGCGATACCGACTGAGCTAAAAATAATAATAATATTAGTTTGTTTAAAAACTGGTAAGAAAATTAGAGTTGGTCGAAGCAATTAATTATGAGGGGGATGACAAGACTTCAGTAAAACCATGGTTTATAGAATGGAAAAAAATAGAATAGAATAAATAAAATATTTTGATGGTTACCGATGCCAGCGCCTTCTGGTCGCTACTATAAACCATCGAGTTGGGAATATTAATCTAGAGATCCAATCAAATCTGCTCCCCGTGAAACCAAGTTTTTGAAAATTACGAATGTGTCGTCTCCTCTAAAATGACGAGAAAACGTTATCATATGACCCGTGGCGCCATCCATTATTTTTGAAAAATAAATCTTTTTGCCGGAAAACGCGTCTTATTTGAACGAACCATTGAGAGATAGACGGCGCCACGGGTAGAATGATAAAGTTTTCTCGTCATTTGGGAGCAGCCGGCAGTATTCTTATTTTTAAAAAACTTGTTTCGCGAAATACTGAAATCCGACGTTTTGATTGGATCTCTAGATTAATATTCCCAACTCAATGCTATAAACTACCAATTATTCGATGGAGCTGGTGAACCATTCTAATTTATAATCCCTGGTAAAACCTCTAAAAATGTTTTAGTATGAACTTAACATTTAGACTTATTTAAGCGAGTCAAAATATTTTACAAAATATTGTTGATCAATACGGGTCGGAAACTCAGTTTTTAAAAAAGAAGATTAACAATAATTAAAATCTTAATTATCATATCCTTCCTTTCGGTTGAATGAAAATTTAAATATTAAAAAAAATTATACCTTTAAATGTCAATAGTTGATTTTATAAAATAAAAAGTGGTCTTGCCCTTTTATAAATGTCAATTGATTTGTAATACTGGGTTTAATTATTTTTATAATAATTACGAGTAATTTTCTTCACCATTTAAAGGTCGAAATTAGGTTCAACTTTTCGTCTCAAACAAAAATGAATATGAAGCACCACGTATGCATTAATGGGTAAATTTGATTATTGAACAACTAAAACAAAATCGATATTTTCAAACTTCGCGAATAATTAAATTAAAAAGACTTTCTAAACTTCGCGAATAATTACAGGCCTATTTAGCCAAAAGCAGCTGACAATATAAAGCGGGTTCGATCAAAAAGTAGACAAAAGACTAACTTAAGTACTTAACGGACACCAGGTACGGGGCTAACAAAACTTTGAGACAAGACAAAATAGCAGCCAGACCGACAGGATGCCAATACGACCAAGTGGACAAAACGGAGAAAACCTACACGAGATCTTCGCGGGAAAAAACGAGACCCGCCGCAGACAACGCAGACTCGTACCGCCATGGTAGACTTCGACGTAAGTGCCGGGTGACAAGTCGGAAAAGGGACGTATGTGTACTCTGTCAGCGCACCCTAGTGTCAACAAAAGGAAGCCTCCTAAGTTGACCGTACTTATTAGTCAAGATAATGGGGAAAGTGGACCGTGAAATAGACATGACTTAGCACCATCCCCCCCAAAAAAGAGAAGCCCGCTACGAAGGGGCAGCCTCCCTCGGGCGGTATTACAACTCGAACGGCGATTGGTTGTATCCGCTACCCCCTGGTTTCATTCCCAGACAGACAAGATCTTAATGAATTAAGTATACCACGAAAAAGGGACGACTAGCCGCTTTTTCAAGCCACCGACGGATTAAAGTAGAAGTGACGCTTTATTGCGGTCGCGAGTGATGGGACAAGCCAGTCGGGAGATTAAAATTTACACAGGATTTAATCGCTTTGGACTAGGATATAATTAATTTGGAAAATACTAATTCAGTTGGCGGAGAGGGGTGCCCTCGCGTCATGGGGAGCCATGGTCGATCCTATCTTGTGGTACTACTTAGCAGGGTTGTCAGTTTTGCAGATTGAAATTGGTAGACCTTTCCAGGACCCTTACCCTTTTCAGAGATTTCCCCTGACTTTTGTTTTTGCAAAATTTTGTAATTTTGAAGCTATATTTTAGTAGACATTTTTCTCTTTGTAACTTAAATTAAAATTCCCCCGACTTTCGGCCCCCATTTAAAAATTCCCGACTTTCGGCCCCCATTTAAAAATTCCCGACTTTCGGCCCCCATTTAAAAATTCCCGACTTTCGGCCCCCATTTAAAAATTCCCGACTTTCGGCCCCCATTTAAAAATTCCCGACTTTCGGCCCCCGTTTAAAAATTCCCGACTTTCGGCCCCCGTTTAAAAATTCCCGACTTTCGGCCCCCGTTTAAAAATTCCCGACTTTCGGCCCCCGTTTAAAAATTCCCGACTTTCGGCCCCCGTTTAAAAATTCCCGACTTTCGGCCCCCGTTTAAAAATTCCCGACTTTCGGCCCCCGTTTAAAAATTCCCGACTTTCGGCCCCCGTTTAAAAATTCCCGACTTTCGGCCCCCGTTTAAAAATTCCCGACTTTCGGCCCCCATTTAAAAATTCCCGACTTTCGGCCCCCATTTAAAAATTCCCGACTTTCGGCCCCCATTTAAAAATTCCCGACTTTCGGCCCCCATTTAAAAATTCCCGACTTTCGGCCCCCATTTAAAAATTCCCGACTTTCGGCCCCCATTTAAAAATTCCCGACTTTCGGCCCCCATTTAAAAATTCCCCCGACTTTTCGCAGCTACTGTGGCAACACTGCTGGGTGAAAATTGGGAGCCAGTCCTGCCTTCAGTGACAAGTGCTCCTCTGGTTAAAGGGCTTTTTCCTCGAATTCTTCGGTTTCCCTTAACCATGAAAACTTGCCACGGTAATCAATTTGCTGCCTTATGACTTGGATATCAGCTTGCCAAATTATAATTATTGTTGTTATTATTAAAATGTCTGACGCTATATACCGAATACAATAAACCAAAATGGCGTGTGCAAATATAAAAGTTAAAACTTTCTAAAGTGTTAAGTGTACGAAGGACTAGAAGTACCTCTTAAAGATGGAACCAATCTTCTCATAATGCATAAATTATAGTGTTGTTAATTTTCCGAAAAAATTATGTAATTTAACTTTTTATCGATATAAAACGTCTAAAAACAGTAAACATACTACAATACATTAATAGTGTAACATTGTTAATCAGTTTAAACTAGTCTAGAGGTTTAGTTTTACTTTTAGATTCGAAAAAATGAGGCGAAAATTCCGCTTTATTTCAATTTGCAAACAATATATTAGACTAATCATGGAATGAAAAGTTATATTTTTTTCAGAAAAATGAAAAATTTTCAGAAAAAAAGGGCTCTGTCATTTTCCGACTTACAACACTAAAATTACACGCTGGAAAAAATATCTTTTTCCAATTTTGGAAGGTACACTTATCAGGAAATATATTATATACTTATGACAAAACGACGCCTACTTAAAATTGAACGAAAGGGAACAAAATCAAAAGAATAGATTTCAAGATGTGAAATTGGAACGAAGTACGTGTAAAGGAACGAGACCGAAAGCATTTAGTGACGTCATAAGGAGGGACCGCGTAGACATTGTGTTAGAGTCCCTTTAAGCCCCCAAAAAGAGGACAATAGAGAGCGAGAAGACGTAGGGGTATAAAACTGAATAAAATATGGCACCGAATTGTCGCTCCATCGAAAATATTACCCAAATGTATAATCAATGAGATTTCCCGGCCGAACGTCACCTAGCGGGTCGCGGGGAAGCCGCTAAGGCGGTACAGTTTGCGGGTGATCGAATCGCCATTCGAAGAATAGGAAGAGATGCCACGGAACAATTGGGCAAAGCTTTCGTGTTTTTTCCTCCTTACGTCAGGCGCTTGTGTGCCGTGCAACGGAGCCATATTTAATGGGGAAATACGCGATTGAAGCGACCCCCAACGCCGAACGGCCGAAGTAATTTGCAGCAAAGTGCGCTCTCTAAATATAGTCGTGGAAATAATCCCCAAGAATGGTGGTGTAGTACATTTTTTACATATCCTTTTATATCGAGATCAATTAGGGGGAAGAAACGCGCTGCCCCCCACGCTTTCGTTCATTGGGGAGAGCGACCAGGGGGGGGGGAGGCAGAGAGAAATATCAAAGTAATGGGAGTTGATAGCTCACTTCTTATATCGGTACGGCTGATTTTGCTCATAAATACTTAAGCATTCTTCATCGGCTGTATAGAAATAGACTTGGCTGTAGTGATGGCCACGCTACTCTCGTTTTGGAAGAAATTGAGCGGTAAAATGTATTTTTATAAAAGTGCAAAACGGAATAGAGATAAACGAAAATCTTCGACGTTTAAAAATGAGCAAGCTTAAAAACTAGCGAAAACTTGCCCCGGCTTAAAAACTAGCGAAAACTTGCCCCGGCTTAAAAACTAGCGAAAACTTGCCCCGGCTTAAAAACTAGCGAAAACTTGCCCCGGCTTAAAAACTAGCGAAAACTTGCCCCGGCTTAAAAACTAGCGAAAACTTGCCCCGGCTTAAAAACTAGCGAAAACTTGCCCCGGCTTAAAAACTAGCGAAAACTTGCCCCGGCTTAAAAACCAGCGAAAACTTGCCCCGGCTTAAAAACCAGCGAAAACTTGCCCCGGCTTAAAAACCAGCGAAAACTTGCCCCGGCTTAAAAACCAGCGAAAACTTGCCCCGGCTTAAAAACTAGCGAAAACTTGCCCCGGCTTAAAAACTAGCGAAAACTTGCCCCGGCTTAAAAACTAGCGAAAACTTGCCCCGGCTTAAAAACTAGCGAAAACTTGCCCCGGCTTAAAAACTAGCGAAAACTTGCCCCGGCTTAAAAACCAGCGAAAACTTGCCCCGGCTTAAAAACTAGCGAAAACTTGCCCCGGCTTAAAAACCAGCGAAAACTTGCCCCGGCTTAAAAACCAGCGAAAACTTGCCCCGGCTTAAAAACCAGCGAAAACTTGCCCCGGCTTAAAAACCAGCGAAAACTTGCCCCGGCTTAAAAACCAGCGAAAACTTGCCCCGGCTTAAAAACTAGCGAAAACTTGCCCCGGCTTAAAAACTAGCGAAAACTTGCCCCGGCTTAAAAACTAGCGAAAACTTGCCCCGGCTTAAAAACTAGCGAAAACTTGCCCCGGCTTAAAAACTAGCGAAAACTTGCCCCGGCTTAAAAACTAGCGAAAACTTGCCCCGGCTTAAAAACTAGCGAAAACTTGCCCCGGCTTAAAAACCAGCGAAAACTTGCCCCGGCTTAAAAACCAGCGAAAACTTGCCCCGGCTTAAAAACCAGCGAAAACTTGCCCCGGCTTAAAAACTAGCGAAAACTTGCCCCGGCTTAAAAACTAGCGAAAACTTGCCCCGGCTTAAAAACTAGCGAAAACTTGCCCCGGCTTAAAAACTTAGTGAAAACTTGCCCCGGCTTAAAAACTTAGTGAAAACTTGCCCCGGCTTAAAAACTTAGTGAAAACTTGCCCCGGCTTAAAAACTTAGTGAAAACTTGCCCCGGCTTAAAAACTTAGTGAAAACTTGCCCCGGCTTAAAAACTTAGTGAAAACTTGCCCCGGCTTAAAAACTTAGTGAAAACTTGCCCCGGCTTAAAAACTTAGTGAAAACTTGCCCCGGCTTAAAAACTTAGTGAAAACTTGCCCCGGCTTAAAAACTTAGTGAAAACTTGCCCCGGCTTAAAAACTAGTGAAAACTTGCCCCGGCTTAAAAACTAGCGAAAACTTGCCCCGGCTTAAAAACTAGCGAAAACTTGCCCCGGCTTAAAAACTAGCGAAAACTTGCCCCGGCTTAAAAACTAGCGAAAACTTGCCCCGGCTTAAAAACTAGCGAAAACTTGCCCCGGCTTAAAAACTAGCGAAAACTTGCCCCGGCTTAAAAACTAGCGAAAACTTGCCCCGGCTTAAAAACTAGCGAAAACTTGCCCCGGCTTAAAAACTAGCGAAAACTTGGCCCGGCTTAAAGACTAGCGAAAATTTGGCCCGGCTTAAAAACTTAGTGAAAACTTGCCCCGGCTTAAAAACTTAGTGAAAACTTGCCCCGGCTTAAAAACTTAGTGAAAACTTGCCCCGGCTTAAAAACTTAGTGAAAACTTGCCCCGGCTTAAAAACTTAGTGAAAACTTGCCCCGGCTTAAAAACTTAGTGAAAACTTGCCCCGGCTTAAAAACTTAGTGAAAACTTGCCCCGGCTTAAAAACTTAGTGAAAACTTGCCCCGGCTTAAAAACTTAGTGAAAACTTGCCCCGGCTTAAAAACTTAGTGAAAACTTGCCCCGGCTTAAAAACTTAGTGAAAACTTGCCCCGGCTTAAAAACTTAGTGAAAACTTGCCCCGGCTTAAAAACTTAGTGAAAACTTGCCCCGGCTTAAAAACTTAGTGAAAACTTGCCCCGGCTTAAAAACTTAGTGAAAACTTGCCCCGGCTTAAAAACTAGTGAAAACTTGCCCCGGCTTAAAAACTAGTGAAAACTAGCCCCGGCTTAAAAACTAGTGAAAACTTGCCCCGGCTTAAAAACTAGTGAAAACTTGCCCCGGCTTAAAAACTAGTGAAAACTTGGCCCGGCTTAAAGACTAGTGAAAATTTGCCCCGGCTTAAAAACTAGTGAAAATTTCCCCCGGCTTAAAAATTAACAAAAATTTCCCCCGTTTAAAAATGAGCGAAAAGAGGAGAGAGAAAATTTCCCCACTCGAAAAATAGCGAGAGGCGCTAAACTTTTCCGCTCAATAACGAGCGAAAGAGTTAAATTTCCCCGCTCAAAAAAATCCAGCTCATTTGTGAGCTGAGAGAGAAACGCAATTTTGCTCAAAAAATAGCGTGAGCTGAGCGGTTCTTTAACCAAAGTGCCCAAACCAAGTCGGCTGGTTTCATTTATTTTATACTTTCATTTCCAAGTCAGACAGATTTTTATCCCTTAACGTTGAAGAGAATTCAATCTTATTATGAGAAATTTGCTTAAAAATATAAGGAATTATAATGATAAGAATCTTTTGAAATGATAGGATTAAATACAGGATTTCTTGGAAAATTTTTTTAGCATTAAAATATAGAAATATACGGGGCTGGATCAAGCCTAAGCTCTTTAAAAATTTAGGCATTCTTATATATCTAAATCAAAATATAAACTGAAAACCAAGTTTTCTGCACTTTATTTTACAATCTATGTAATCTTTTTAGAACTTTTTGCTAAAAATATAAGATAATGGAATAATATATTTCTTTTCTTCCCAGTTTTTTGTCAAAATTAGACAATTCTTATCAGTATATTTTAATTTTATCATAAGTAAATTTTTTAGTATAAAGGTGACTCGTCATTATATATTTCAATAAAAAAACCTATTACCAAGTAAAATATAACCTTCATTAAATTTGAATAACACTACTTTTTTAAATTTCCCTGACCTTTTAATTAAAAGGCCTAGGTTTTCTTCTGCCAGTCCCCCTTTAAATTAGGCCAACATGTTCAGCGGTTGGCCTACCACCAGGGTATTTGTGCTCCACTAAGTTAATTTAAAGGGGGACAGGCAGAAAAAACCTAGGCCTTTAAAAGACGCTTAGGCTTGTTTTCAAATTACCTAAACAGGGTTCGTACAAAATTGAGGAATGAATTTCCCTGTTTTTTTCAGGTACTCCCTGACCAATTTGACAAATTTTCTTTGACTATTTTTGTAGGATAAGTTAATGGTTTGCAGTAAAATCTTCAAAAATATTTAACATGCATTTTAATTTCAAAAAATGATTTGCCCTATTTTTTGGGTTATTTTTTAATTCCCTGACGAATCCGGAAGTTTTTTAACCATTTTCAAATTAACTGACTTGTAGGTTTTACAGGTCGTATACGAACCCTGCTAACTTGAACGTGAACAGCAACGTAACCATTTAGGTTCCATGACTCATTTAAACCCAACCAACTGAATTTGTGCCGGTATAATCAGTAACTCCTTGTACATAGAAAACTACAAATTAACCAAAAAAATAAAAACCCTTACCAAAAATGACGTAATATTAACGACGTCAATTTGGTAGATGAATAAAAGTAATAAAATAATGACGGCAGATCAAAATGTAACAAAACACGAGCTTGATTTGATAAAATTCCACCCGTTTTCGAGGTGTTTAGGGCGTAGTATAACCCTCCAGGAGGTTGTGTAATAATCATTATTACAATTATTAAAATATTTCGTCGGTCACCGGCGCAAATATAAAAAAGTGGATCATTAAAAGGGCTGCCCATTCCGCATCGGGTAACACGGCGAACAGGTTTTGGCGGATTCCGTCTAATTACATTCACCGCGGAGCAGAATCGCTGAAAATAAAACACAGCCGATATGCTAATTAGCGGCCATGGGTACGGCTGAGAATGCTAATCTTAGTCAAATTTATATAAAGCAAAAATATTTTGAATGGTTGCGGCTACATTTTTTAATTAATAGGACGATGGGTTATCTTTGAAAGAATGTTAAATTTTAGTTTGAAAAAAAAATATATTATTGGTCCAGTAATCGTGCGTCATAAAATGCGAAACATTATATGCGAAATAAAAATCGGAAGTTTATTAAGAATATACAAGAATGTATTTATTTATACCTAGGGAGAATGTCTATGTCGAGACGGTTTTTAGCCTTTCTCTCAATCCACCCGTTGGTCCCCCAGTACGCCCCTCCCCTTAAAATTGTCGTCGATGGTCGTGAATTCCGTTTAGTGAAAATGGAAATTGTCGTCGATGGTCGTGAATTCCGTTTAGTGAAAATGGAAATTGTCGTCGATGGTCGTGAATTCCGTTTAGTGAAAATTGAAATTGTCGTCGATGGTCGTGAATTCCGTTTAGTGAAAATGGAAATTGTCGTTGAGTGTCGTGGATTTCTTTAGGCGAAAATTGTTATAGATAATCCAAGTTTTTTAAACTAAAAATTATCATCGATAGATTTAAAGCAGCTTTCTGGAATGTTATACCATTGATGGTCGTAAGTTTATTTGCGCAAAAATGCCCAATCGATTAAACTACTCTTCTGAAAATCAGGGTTGGTCGATAATTATCAATGATAATTATCACGATAATTATCGATATTTATCCGATGAAAAAATCATGATAATTATCGAATTAAATTAAAATATATGAAAACAGTTTTTAAAGTTAAATTTAATAATTTTGAAAGCAATATCCAGCAGTATTAAGTATTTATGACATTTATGCTCGCATTTATGTAATGTTTACAACTATCCAAAATGAATTTTACCAAATTTTAAACTTTAAAATTTGAAATTTTTTTGAAACTTGAAAAGGCAATGTTGTTAATTCATCGGAATCATCGTTAAATTTTACAACTTAAATTCCAAATATTCATAATTATCAAAAAAATCCGATATTTATCCAAATAATCCGATATTTATCCAAATAATCCGATATTTATCCAAATAATCCGATAATTATCCAAATAATCCGATAATTATCCAAATAATCCGATAATTATCCAAATAATCCGATAATTATCCAAATAATCCGATAATTATCCAAATAATCCGATAATTATCCAAATAATCCGATAATTATCCAAATAATCCGATAATTATCCAAATAATCCGATAATTATCCAAATAATCCGATAATTATCCAAATAATCCGATAATTATCCAAATAATCGGATTATTATCAAATAATCGGATTATTTGATAATAATCGGATTATTTGATAATAATCGGATTATTTGATAATAATCGGATTATTTGATAATAATCGGATTATTTGATAATAATCGGATAATTATCAAAAAATCCGATAATTATCGTATAAATCGGAAAAAATCCGATTTTTTGCCAACCCTGCTGAAAATGCCTCTCGATAGATTTAACTTCCTTTTTTCATGAAAAAGCCAATCGATGACCGCAATCTTTTTCCGTAAAAATGAAAATTCCTAGAGGTCATTAGGAAAAAAGCCAACGGTCAAAGAGCCCCGAAACCATAACACACCTCAACAACAGAGCGCGTAAAAAACTTCTCAACAAAATCGGGAAAAACCCGCGGTAATAAAAGCAAACCTACACGAGACGAGAGTAGATTCGAGAAATTAGCTAAGTGACTACACTCCGGACTGAAACACGATTTAAACTTTGGCGAAACAACTTCAGTATACTTTTCAAATCATTAACACCTTAGATATAGCTCCAACATTTAACTACATCCAGCACTAAATATAAAACGAGGGAAAATGGTTACAGTCTCCGTGGGACTAAGGCAACAGCAACTGTCCGGTGATGACCCGAGTTGGAAGATAGCGTGTTAATAATACTCTTTTTTTACAAAACACGTGAACGTAACATCAAAACTTTTGTTTTAGTTATGTTGGTATTCTAGCTTCAATTTCGTATATATACATTAATTCAGCGTCCCAGTCGTAGAACAATACAAATTTCGAACCGATCGAAATATGAACAGATGGCGTGACGAACGTATTACGATACACGGGTCATGTTAACCAATATTCCACCGGTAACACACCTATCGGACTACCTGTATACGGTGTGTTATTTGTATTATTTAGAAGAGAAGCGATGTTGTCATTATGACATCGTTTTACCAGGCTCAAATTAGTTCACGAAGATAACGATTGGTCCGAAGAAATATTTACATTGTGGCCCCGATTGACAAACATTCACTAATATTATTTCGCATTGAAATCTCTATACTAAGAATTATCATGCAGAAGAAAATTGAAAGTCAAACGTTGAGAATTTAAGTTAAACTGGCAACTAGAAATTCTACCACAGCCAAATCTCGAAAGAAACAGCGTTGCCAGGTCAAATTATCGTCAGAAGAACAGGAAATAATCGATTTCAGACCATAAATATCGTACGCTTTTATTGGTGATAAATTTCCCTTCCCATCTGTTAGAAATTCGATTGAAATTATCCAAGTGTACGATAATTATCGTACCGCTGGCAACGCTGCAAGAAAGGACGAATTAATAATTTATGCTTCCCGCAAGCTAGCGCCATCTGTAGAAACTCAAACGAATCAGTTGACCAAAAAAAGAGAGCCGTTAACTTTCAAATTTGTCCGAGAAATTAATTACTAAAATATAAACGTTACATTATTCGGGACCGAAACGAGTCTAGATGGCGTAACGGCGCTAGCTTCTCCGAGGTGGCGCCTGCTACAGACAACTTTTCTTAAATTAACTTTTCAAAATAAAAGCAAACGATGCAAAAAATATATTAAAATGCAAATATCATTATTTATGAAGTCAAATTTACGAATAAAGATGAGGAAAAACTAATAGCGTCTGCTACCTATCTAGCTTTCAATGTCGAACCAAAGAGGGCGTAGCGATAGTTTTTCGGTAGCGAATTCTAATATCAAAACCAACCCAATTCCCCATAAAAGCCGCTAATCTGCCCCCCTATTTGTTGAAAATGAGCTCGTTCCGGAAATAGCCCGTTGTCATGGAAACGAAGGGAGGGTGGGGGGTTTGAAGAGATCGGTACAAAATAGAACTACAAGAATACGAAGCTTAACACATTACGCGAGGTCTCCTTTTTATGGGCGTATTAAAAGCGGTGTCCCCCTGGCGGACGAATTTTATAGCATGGCGAGCGTCTATAACGTCAAAAAAGCAGTCAATAGGCCACCACGCGATTCGGGCGCCCGTCCCGCACGAAGTTCCATCGACGACCGCGGGGCGGCGCTGGCGAAGAATAGCCGGCGCTCGAGGCTGCGCCTGTGTCTGATCATCTCTCTTTTTGGACCTTTATTTTTTATCGATTTCGGCGCGAAGGGGGAGGGGGTTTTAGGGGGCCTGGGAAAACCCCGGCGGCGATGCGGACTCTTTTCACTTAATTGCAAAATAAACGAATTTTATTTCGTTTTAAAAATCCGAGAAACTTTACTCTTTTTTTTTGATACCTTGTAAAAATGAACGGGCCCTACAGAGAGACTAAAATCGATGGAAATAATAATGTGACGAAATGAGACGTCGCGTATACACTTTCGAAATGAAAGGGAGCCCTTCCCAGTTGATAAACAATGATTTTATATAACAGGGTGGTTACAGTTTCCTCAGATTCAAATTCCCTGACATTTACAGGTTTTCCCTGACCAATTCCGGAGATTTTTCTTGGCTTGATTTGTGCCAAAATTGTATCAGGGTTCGTACAAAATTTTCGGATTTCAAATCCCTGACATTTTACGATATTATTTAAATATCTGACGTATCCCAGACTTTTTTCACCAAATTGGAAATTCCACTTATCCAGGTTCCGCACTAACCCAGTGTATTTATTTATTAACTTATATTTCTAACTTTCTATTGGCTCCGACGGGGGCGGAGCTTATATAAAAATGGCCAAAAATACGAGCACAAATTTACGAATTCTTCAAAAATTTCCCCAGGAGCGCGTACTTGGAAATGTCTATGGAATAAGCCCCAAGTCAAATTTTAAATATTGCAGACGTTTGTAAGTTGTCCGTAAGGCTTAAGCCCAGCCAAAAATAAAATTATAGGAAAAATAGGATTATATGCTTTGTTAAATTAAAAGATTTTACAGGAAAAAAACAAATTTAAATTTTTTAAAGCGACGGAAAGTTGCAATTTGCCCTTAAAAATCCATAAAACATTTTATTCTTAAGATAAATTATTTAACCAATTTCTTCTTTCATTTGATCTAGAGGTGCCAGATGGGGTAACTATAGTTTTCAGTCGCGAATTATGACGCTTTAGAATTAGATATTTCGGAAACATTAACTTCAAACTTCAAGAACATTTGCAAATTTTGTGTATAGGATTTTAATCTTAAAGTGACCCAGACGGTACAGACCTGGAATGGCTTTAAAAGTCGCTTGAGAACTTAGGGCCAAGGTGGTGTCTTGGGTATTAGCCTAGCTGATTTTTATTATCATCATTATTATAGATTCAAAATATTTTAGAAATCATGAAATCAACAAAAGAATCATTCTCCGGAACTGATTTTTAAGATTTCGGAGAACGATTTACTAAAATATTTTTTCTTTAGAGTGTACAGGATAAATGTCGTATGGTAGGTTTTCACGGGAATTATAGAACTGACTATGACTAAGACGTTTCTTAAGGTTACAAACAAGGTATAAGAAGAAATGAAACCAAGATGGCAGTCGCGGTTCAAAGGCACGGTTAATATTATTCCCTTAAAAAGGGAGCCTCAAGATTAAAATTTATATCACATGAACAAGTTAAATTGAAGCGAACCAAAATTCGCTGGCATTTAAAAAGGAGGGCATTGTACTTGACTACGGAGTATAACTCACTCTTTCTGGGTATGATTAGTTTAGTGGAAGCGAGCTAAGAAGCGACAGAGCGATAATAGCCCTGACCTCTGGCGGCGGAAGAATGGAACTCATCCATCAAAAGAGTAGACTACAAGCGCGCATCTCTTTCTCCAACAAGAAGAAAGTTCTTTCTAATGATGGGCGCGCTCCTCTTATTTCGAGCGAAATTGAGCGGTGAAGTATTTTTTAAAAGAGCGCAAAACGGAAAAGCGACATTTTCACCGCTCAAAACCAAAGAGCGACATTTTCACCGCTCAAAACCAAAGAGCGACATTTTCACCGCTCAAAACCAAAGAGCTTCATTTTCACCGCTCAAAACCAAAGAGCTTCATTTTCACCGCTCAAAACCAAAGAGCTTCATTTTCACCGCTCAAAACCAAAGAGCTTCATTTTCACCGCTCAAAACCAAAGAGCGACATTTTCACCGCTCAAAACCAAAGAGCGACATTTTCACCGCTCAAAACCAAAGAGCGACATTTTCACCGCTCAAAACCAAAGAGCGACATTTTCACCGCTCAAAACCAAAGAGCGACATTTTCACCGCTCGATAAAAGAGCGACATTTTCACCGCTCGATAAAAGAGCTTCATTTTCACCGCTCGATAAAAGAGCTTCATTTTCACCGCTCGATAAAAGAGCTTCATTTTCACCGCTCGATAAAAGAGCTTCATTTTCACCGCTCAAAACCAAAGAGCTTCATTTTCACCGCTCAAAACCAAAGAGCTTCATTTTCACCGCTCAAAACCAAAGAGCTTCATTTTCACCGCTCAAAACCAAAGAGCGACATTTTCACCGCTCGATAAAAGAGCTTCATTTTCACCGCTCAAAACCAAAGAGCGACATTTTCACCGCTCGATAAAAGAGCGACATTTTCACCGCTCGATAAAAGAGCGACATTTTCACCGCTCGATAAAAGAGCGACATTTTCACCGCTCGATAAAAGAGCTTCATTTTCACCGCTCGATAAAAGAGCTTCATTTTCACCGCTCGATAAAAGAGCTTCATTTTCACCGCTCAAAACCAAAGAGCTTCATTTTCACCGCTCAAAACCAAAGAGCTTCATTTTCACCGCTCAAAACCAAAGAGCGACATTTTCACCGCTAAAAACCAAAGAGCGACATTTTCACCGCTAAAAACCAAAGAGCGACATTTTCACCGCTCAAAACCAAAGAGCGACATTTTCACCGCTCAAAACCAAAGAGCGACATTTTCACCGCTCAAAACCAAAGAGCTTCATTTTCACCGCTCAAAACCAAAGAGCTTCATTTTCACCGCTCAAAACCAAAGAGCTTCATTTTCACCGCTCAAAACCAAAGAGCGACATTTTCACCGCTCAAAACCAAAGAGCGACATTTTCACAGCTCAAAACCAAAGAGCGACATTTTCACCGCTCAAAACCAAAGAGCGACATTTTCACCGCTCAAAACCAAAGAGCGACATTTTCACCGCTCGATAAAAGAGCTTCATTTTCACCGCTCGATAAAAGAGCTTCATTTTCACCGCTCGATAAAAGAGCTTCATTTTCACCGCTCAAAACCAAAGAGCTTCATTTTCACCGCTCAAAACCAAAGAGCTTCATTTTCACCGCTCAAAACCAAAGAGCGACATTTTCACCGCTCGATAAAAGAGCTTCATTTTCACCGCTCAAAACCAAAGAGCGACATTTTCACCGCTCGATAAAAGAGCGACATTTTCACCGCTCGATAAAAGAGCGACATTTTCACCGCTCGATAAAAGAGCGACATTTTCACCGCTCGATAAAAGAGCGACATTTTCACCGCTCGATAAAAGAGCGACATTTTCACCGCTCGATAAAAGAGCGACATTTTCACCGCTCGATAAAAGAGCGACATTTTCACCGCTCGATAAAAGAGCGACATTTTCACCGCTCGATAAAAGAGCGACATTTTCACCGCTCGATAAAAGAGCGACATTTTCACCGCTCGATAAAAGAGCGACATTTTCACCGCTCGATAAAAGAGCGACATTTTCACCGCTCGATAAAAGAGCGACATTTTCACCGCTCGATAAAAGAGCTTCATTTTCACCGCTCGATAAAAGAGCGACATTTTCACCGCTCGATAAAAGAGCGACATTTTCACCGCTCGATAAAAGAGCGACATTTTCACCGCTCGATAAAAGAGCGACATTTTCACCGCTCAAAACCAAAGAGCGACATTTTCACCGCTCAAAACCAAAGAGCGACATTTTCACCGCTCAAAACCAAAGAGCGACATTTTCACCGCTCAAAACCAAAGAGCGACATTTTCACCGCTCAAAACCAAAGAGCGACATTTTCACCGCTCGATAAAAGAGCGACATTTTCACCGCTCGATAAAAGAGCGACATTTTCACCGCTCGATAAAAGAGCTTCATTTATACCGCTCAAAACCAAAGAGCGTCATTTATACCGCTCAAAACCAAAGAGCGTCATTTATACCGCTCAAAACCAAAGAGCGTCATTTATACCGCTCAAAACCAAAGAGCGTCATTTATACCGCTCAAAACCAAAGAGCGTCATTTATACCGCTCAAAACCAAAGAGCGTCATTTATACCGCTCAAAACCAAAGAGCGTCATTTTTACCGCTCAAAAATTCGTGAGCGCGAGTGGTGAGCGAGCTGAGCGGTTCTTGGACAAAATTGCCCATTCCTCTTTCTATTGCCAAGATTATTTTTTCTCCTTTTTTTATAAGGCGCACGAAGAAACTATTTTCTTGGCTGACTTTTGCTAACGCGAACAATGGTTATAAATTTAGTTAGGAACAATTCGCGGGACTGGGAAAATATTTAGACCTTTACCAAAAGTACAAAGGGAATTAAATTATTTTGTTTGAAGAGTTCCTCGCGAATGTTACTAACTTTATATTATATTTGGACAAATATATACATTTTTGCGAAATTACAATATTGCCGAGTTTCTAGTCGATAATGCTCAGAAATATAAAGGATAATTATAGGATTAAACTTTCACCCAATAATTATCCTACATCTCGAAAATTTCTGAATTATGGAATGAGGTTCTTGAAATGATTTAGGACATTAGGGGACCAAATCAGCCTTTGCATGTAATAAATAAAAATCGGCGCGCGATCATAAGTGTGACACTTCCTATTCTTCACGTGCAAAAGTTTTACTGAGAGCTCTGCATTACGGGCTTCGTCGCAGTTTCCGTCCGCTTGATTTCAAAATTATAGTATTATTATAGGACGCACATTTCAAAATATAGGTATTTCAGATTCAAATTAACCGACTTCCCAGAGATCTTCCCTGACTTATTTAAAGCCAAAATTCGGCAATTTTTTTAACAATATTTTAATAAACGTTTTCCATTTGCAACCAAAATACAATTCCCCAATTTTTTCACAAGTTCTTAAAACAGGGTTCGTACGAAAATTTCTGATCTAAAATCCCTGACTTTACCAGATTATCCCTGACCAATTTTTGACTATATTCGTGACCTTTTTTGTTATACTTTTCGATTTTTTTAGGCCAAAAATTCTTTGTTAATGTGTGGTTTGGTTGACTAACTAAAATCCCTGACTGTCTACGAAATTATTTAAATCCCTTACTTTTCCCTACATTTTACAGATCCCCGACTTATCCAGGTTTTCCAGGATATACAGGTTCTGTACGAACATTGTAAAATCCCTCACTTTTAGACCCATTTTCAAATTCCCGGACTTTTCCTGGTACTGAGGGCAATTTTCTTCGTCGGTTAAAAAAGCGAGTGAAGCGACAATTTTTGTTTGGAAACGTTGGCTACATAAAACTGGCTTTTAAAAAGCTGTTATAATTTGTGGAGTATCTTCCACTACAAATGACACTAGGTTCTCGGCAATACATTTGGGCTAAAACGGATAAAGAGGTTTGTAGATTGATTGTGACAAATAGAACTTCTTTAGCTAGCTCAAGCCATCTGATCAAATCATTAGTGTCCGGACTACGAAAAAGAAATACAACCTTCGTCTCGCGCGTTACCCATCTTATATAAAACCTTTTTATTCTTTATTTTTTACTTGGCACGAAGCCAAAATGCTAGATTCGACTCCGGGCGAGGGGACAACGTAACTAGGCAGTAGACGATTCTACTAGGAAAGGCGGCAAGTCACGCGCGTACCCTCTATCCGTCTGGAGCTGCCAAGTACGATTGACGGGGGGGTTTTACACTATACTATAAAAGATTAGAACAGCGCTTTTTCCCATTTAGACAAAAACGTTTTCGCCTGAGCTTTTCTCCGCGATTTAATACCAAAATATGGATATCTATATATATTCCGGAATAAAAATAAAAGAATGAAGGCTGTATTTTATAGACGGGGTGCAAAGTGGAAAGCTGTTTAGGGATATGGCGAATATTTCCATAAGTACTTTTATTATTTCGATTTATTTTTCTTCCGCGTTGACGTTTTGGGGGCTTTCGAAAAAGGAATGTGGAAATCAATATGATTGTATTCAACTTATCATAACACGATTGATGTCTTTAAAGTTGTTTTTAATTAAGTATAGTACGTGGGTAATAATTTCTGAGTCGTTTTTATTTTAATAGTTGGGAAAGTGGCACAATATTTTGAAATTCAAATTCCTTGTTTTTCAACCATATTTAAATGTTTTAAAAGTGAAAATTGGACAATTTTAAACAATATATTTTATTGTTATTAGATGCTTATGAGCTTATTGAACTTTGCAGCTTGGATTTTACTTAACGGTATCTTCAGGTTGTTTTTAATAAAATTATTGCAACGTTTACAAACCTTAAGCTAGAATCGATGGGTGCTTTAAAATTACCACTTGTTTTTACAAAATCATTAAAATTGCCTGAACTTTTGTTTTAAATCCTTAAAATTCCCCGATATCTTTACAAAATCCTTAAAATGCCCGACTTTTTTTTGACAAAATCTCCATCTATAAATTTCAGACTTTTTTTAACGAAATCCTTAAAAGCCCAACTTATTTTTTTTACAAAATCCTTTTAAATTCAGATTTGATTTTAAAAAATCCTCAAATTCCCCGACTTTTGTTTCCACAAAATCCTTTAATTCCCCGACTCGGCTGAAGGAGTTATTCCTTTAGGAAGTATTCCAGTGACGTCATCATAACTACAGTGGAAAGTTATTGACATCACCCCTACTCCCATAAGGTCTCGTCTTGTCTAGCTTTCTCGTGGATACCACTTATAATATAAGCGTATTTGCACTAATTGACACATCTAGAACTAACGAAGCTGCTACCATAGACGCTGCTACGTTCTGTCAAACCAAAGCAGAGTCAAAACCGCGTACTAAGAACCAAACTATTTTTTCTGCCACCTTTGGTTACAACCACCACAAAGAAGACAGCGTCCACTCGGGTCTAAGTATAAGGTACAGTCTGCGTCTCGCAATGCGGGATACTTAATTATAAGTCTTCCAGGGATTTGTTTGGCCCTACAGCTGTTCTTCGCGGTCCCGATTGTTCCCAATCCACTCTCGTTTTGTTTCCTCTCCTTCCGCGGACAATTTGGCTGCTGGCGCTGTTCTGATAAGACCCTTACAGGCCCCTTCCAAAAGGATAATCCGCGGAGTGGAACGGTACGTTATTATTCAAGGATATTGCGGACGATAAGTAAGATTGTTTTTCTGGCCCAGAGTAAAGCCGGGACCCGCGTCTCTTTGAGCGTACGGATTTAAAAGGGGCCCCGCAAGTGCCCGCGGATCTGCCGTATTTTGGGTAGTTCCCAAACTCGAGTACTACTAGCCAGTGGCGTAAATATCTTATCGAGCTATGGCAGGGTTCGTACCAAATTTCCCTTGATTATATTTGTAGAATAATTGAAAAAATATTTAAAAATTTATTGGTCTGATTTTTTTGGGGTCATTTTCAAATTCCCTGACTTTTTAGGACCATTATAAAATTCCTCGACTTTTCCCTGACATTTTGGAATCATTTTCTAATTCCCTGACTTTTCCAGGTTGTGTACGAACCCTGTATGGGATACTAGCTGAAACTTCGTTTAGAGTTACCAAGGTTGCCACAACTTGAGATTCAAATTCCCTGACCATTTTAAAAGATTTTCCCTGACTTTAGGACAAAATGTTTATCTTATATTTAACTTTTACCAAAAGTTAAGAAATTTAAATGGACTTATATTTCAGTAAGAAAGGTTATCGCAATGTTGAAAAAATTAGCCAAACTTTCAAGGAAATAAATGATAATCATAGAATTTGTCACAGATCTAGAGTAAAATTAACTTCACGAAGTGTCAAAATAAAATTGAATTCCCTGAATTTTCCCTCAATGTTTACCAATTCTTAAAATTCCCTGATTTTTTAATCCTATTTTTAAATTCTTAAAATTCCCTGATTTTTTTAAGCCTATTTTTAAATTCTTAAAATTCCCTGATTTTTTAATCCTATTTTTAAATTCCTAAAATTCCCTGATTTTTTTAAGCCTATTTTTAAATTCCCCGATTTCCCTGACGTGCGGCAACCCTGGTTACGCCGTTTTTTGATAAGTGCCTGGTGGCCCTGCTGACTGCAGCGCCTCTAGCCGTCGTACGGTAACAATGTTTTTCTCGTGGGGTAATCAGTGTACACCACCTGTAGCTTTGACCGCGCCAAAGTGATTTCTCAAGTGTAAATACTTTTAGGAAGTGATTAGCCCCTCGACTTAAAATAACTTTCAACTTTTGAATCTCTAGTGAGACTTGCTTATGTTGTTGTACTTAACCGTTTCATTAAGGAGCACTTTTTTGGTCAGCTAGATTTACCCCTAACAGGGCCCCCACTCAAATCTTCAATTGTTTTATAGGAAAAATAGGATTATTTTTCTAAGAATATAGGACTTTATAGGACTATTTTTACAAAATTATAGGATTTTATAGGACTATATATGCTATTTAATTGACTAACTTTATGAATTTAAATACAAATACTATATTTAGAGAAATAACTCTTTGATTTTCAATTAAAAAAATTGAAACTATTTAACCATTTTATCACAAAAATATACTAGTAGCTAACCATGTTAAAAATAACAAAAGTATAGACTAGAATGACTTGGTATATGAATTTATCCTATAGCTAAATCTAGCAATTTAACTGAGTGGCTGGATTTGAAATTGGCAAAATATCAAAATTTTAGGATTTTATAGGACTTTTGGGGGATTTTGCTAAAAATATAGGATGTTATAGGACATTTTTGAAAATATAAGATTTTATAGAAATTATAGGACCTCTGGGGGCCCTGCCCTAACCTTAACCTAACCGCCGTTAAAGGACAATTATTTCTTCTGCCACTTTTCCTTAAAGTTTTCTTCCCGCCGCACAAATATCCTGGTGGTAGGCCATCCGCAGAACAACGTTGGCCTACCACCAGGATATATGAGCGGCGGGAAGAAAACTTAATGTAAAAGTCCAGGTTGGGTAAAACTTGGCTCTATTTGAAAGATCATGTTTAAATATACTCAAAATTATCAGTCGTAAAATTGTATCTTTTTTAATGACGAGAAATTAATTTTTAAACGAGCCAAATTTACCAGCCAAGCGATCTGCCATTTTCTTTCGCGGTGACGTTTTAGGACTCTAATCACGCGCTGTTCGCGCTATCACAGCGCTCTGTTCCCGGCGCGCGCTTGCTCCGCGTGCGGTCTGCGGAGGGAAGGCGAAAGAAAATGGCAGCTCGCTTGGCGGGTAAATTTGGCTCGTTTAAAAATTAATTTTTCGTCATTAAAAAAAGATAGAATTTTACGACTGCTATTTTTGAGTATATTTAAACATGATCTTTCAAATAGACCCAAGTTTTACCCAACCTGGACTTTTCCTTTAAAGGAAAACAGGCAGAAGAAATACTAGGCCTTTAAGTTAAGATTCAGCAAGTCAATCCCAATCGAAACCAGTAAGCGATAGGTTCGGCGCTTTAAATGAACCGTAGCTTAACTTCGGTAGAGCGAGAGGAAAGTGGCTCGCATTTCGGTATTAATGATAAAACCATTGTATATTACCCCTGGCTATAATCCCGTATCGAAAACGGCGGAGCCTCGGCGAACACTGGGGCAATCGCTCCACCATCCCCCTCTAAATGGCAGCCAGCCTGCGCGTGTGTACTTTGAAGATTAAACGCCGAATTGAGAGTATTTGTTATTAGAGGGGCGGATATCGCTTACACCCCCCTAGCGGCGGTGTCTGTTATTATAAGCGGGAGGACCTATTTATCGTGTGTCTAGTCCAAATCCCGCAGATAGTGTGGTATTAATTTGGACCTACTCGAATTATCGTCACAGCCAAAAACGGGGGGGTCCTATATCCTTCCTTTAAACCCATCAAATCTTACTGAGGGGGTCGCGGAAGGGGCTTAAACCCAAATTAGCACCCCCTTCTACTGCTTCTAGAAGCATTTTCGACAACGCTGCACGAAATTGGTTTAAAGGATTTATGGTTATCTACACTAAATACTTAAATTTAAAGACTCCTTTTGTACGATCAACCAGATGGCCTTTTGTATTCGGATGTAAGAGATTTAAGAAATATTAACGTTAGTTCTAAGGGATGAAAATGGGTCGTCTTTATACACTAATAACGTCTCGGACAAGAGCCATTAGTTCAAGTTGGATATCGTGGTTAAACACGTTGGATTGTACACTCCGTGACATGCGCGAATTGTTGGGACTTCTTGAAAAAATTACTGGATTGTTATTAATATTAATTACGGTGCGTAGGCTAGACCAAACCCTGGTTATTGATCGTCTGATTCGAATCAAAATTATTTGAGAATAGTTTAACTGTAGCGAGAAAATATCATTGAATTAGCTTTATCCATAATATCCAGTCAGAAAGTACATCTTTTTGGTGGGGTGGCGGAGTGGTTAGCACTTTCGTCTCGCAGCAAGAGGAGCCGGGTTCGATCCCAACTTGTGGCACTGGGTGAAAACTCGGCACAGCTCCTTCCGCGTTGAGTTTGCAAGTTCTCTCCCCACTGGTTTAAGGGGTTTTCCCCCGAGATCTTCGGTTTCCCCTTCCATAAAAACTTGTTGATGTTAACGGTAATAGTGAGTGTAGGGAGCTGTTGGCTCGCGTGGCTTGCCACCACCCTACAACGCATTGTAACCCGGCCACTTGAATTAAAGGCTTTAAAAGTCGCTCGATGACTTAGGCCTAGGGGTGGTGCCTTGGGTATTAGCCTAGCTGATTATTATCTTTTTGATACAGCCCAGGTAAACCATTTGAGGAGCGTATTTTTAAAAATACATCATTATTTAGAATGGGATATTTACAGAATCAATAAAGTAACGTTCTTGCACTAAATACTATAGTTAGTTTGAAAATTTAACCGAAACACGAGTGCCGTTTCGTATTCATATTTAAAATATTGATTAATTTTTATCTCGTCTCTTGGCTCAAATTCCCGCAGTCAGCGTCGTAGTCTTCAACAAGAAGCAGAAACGTGAGACCGACGAAGTTATTATATTTTATTCAACAGAAAAATTACTCAAATAACATAATATAATAATAATATTGGGCGAACCAGGGTTTGTTTGATTTAAATAAAGTAATTTAAAAAATCATATCCCCTATTAAACTTCAACGTACTTCTTTATGGAAGAATTTTTCCAATATCCCTGGTAATAGTCCCTTTAAACGCCTCTAGATAACTCGCGCCTAGCTGATTATTAAAAGACAAATCGTAAAAAAAAACATCAATAAAGACCTAATTTAATTAAAATAAATCTACTTTTACTATTTTTTATTTAATACAAAATCAACAACCCTCGGGCGAAAAATTTGAGTTAAGAAAATGAATGTGAAAATTGAAGAAGCAAGTCTATATTTTTGGAAAATTAAGTGAATTGTTACAGAGGCATTTTCCCCAAATCAATTTTTGTTGAAGGGCGTATTGAAAGTTTTGAAACGGAGCTTTGGCAAAATCTCTACTCCGGGCATGAAGTATGAATGGGAAAACCTTGAGAAGAAGAGATCATAAAAAACGAGTGGGGGCGCTGCGGAAGTGGGTTGGAAGAAATTTAAAGTTCTTCTTACATTACGAGCAGAGTCGCTCCCCCGCGCAAGGCCGGATGCGAACGAACGGAGAAGTAACAGCGAGTTAACATGGTGAGAAAGTTATTTGATACTGAACTCCAGCCACCGGCTCAATTTTACTTCCAGACCGAATTGCAAACAAGAGGATACTGTTCTACATTTTTAAATCAACTTTTACTAAATATTTCTAACAAGTTATATACATATTTTTCTTTTTGTCCTGACCGTCTAAAATCTAGTCCCTGACTAATTTAAAAGATACGTATCTTCGGTGTGGCTGTAGGTTTAGCTGTAAAACTGTTTCTAAATAGAATGGATACCATTTTACGTATTATAAAGGCTAAGAAAATACCGAAAAAATTAATAAAATGTTAAGTATTTAAAAACTAAATGGCTAGACCCACACTTAAATTGCCCGACTTTCTAGATCCCCACACTTAAATTGCCCGACTTTCTAGATCCCCACACTTAAATTGCCCGAATTTAACCCATAACGTCAATTCCCAAACTTAAAGGCTTTCCAGGTGACAGAATCAACTATTAGTTGAAACGTAATATCGTCGTTACTTCACAAAACGTCAAAGAACGGTTTTAAATCCAATTCAATCTGCACCGTTAATTATTATTAATTATTGCAGCTAATGAAGCGTTTTGCGCCACACTATCGTCGCTGTCCTATTTCCAACCATTAATCAATTATTATAAAATAATAACGCCAGACAAAAGGTTAAGTCAATATAATTACGCCTTACAATCTATTAGCATCAAAGCCTCCGACATTTACGCGGAATAACCTTTTCCAATTGACGGAACCCCGAGAACTGGACAAATAAATTGCGGTCCGACTACAGCGCCTCGTAGCGGCGGCTACTGGTCTCGAATATCAATCGACTGCGATAATAGAGAGTCTGGCGGAATTATAATACACACCGCCGTCGCCAGGGGGTGTCGCCCACCGACACACGAGAGCTATATTTAGTTTACTTCCGAAGTACCCGGAAGTCAACAGAACCTTCAATTATGAAACACCATTGTACGCCAAAGACCAGTCACTGTAAAAATGACGAGCCACTCGGGCGAATTAGGATTACGTAGTTACCCAAGACACGCCCCCAACTCCCACGCTGACGTCACACGGAATCACGGAGATATATTTAGCTATGGTTTAGTTTTACCAGATCAATTTGCAACCTCCCCCCCTAACATTAGCTATGTATTTCATGGGTCAGGGGGGCCACAAAATTTTGGGATTCAAATTCCCGGACTATTCCTGACCATTTTAATTAGTTTTCCCTAGTGTTGTAAGTCGGAAAATTTTCCCGAAAATTACCGAGGCCTTTTTTCCGGAAAATTTTCCGTATTTTTCCGAAAAATATTAAAAACGTTTTCATTCCATGATTTGTCTAATATATTGTTTGCAAATTTAAATAAAGCGGCATTTTCACCTCATTTTTTCTAATCTAAAAGTAAAACTAAACCTATAGACTAGTCTAAACTGGTTGAAATGTAACACTATTAATGTTTTGTAGTATGTTTACTGATATTAGTCATTTTAAATCGATAAAAAGTTTAAAACATTAAAAACCCTTGAAAAGTAATTTATGTTTAAATTTTTTTTTTCCGATTTGCGGAAAATTTTCCGCAATTCGGAAAATTTTCTGGAAATTTTTCCGCATTTTATTTTTCCGGAAAATTAACAACCCTAGTTTTCCCTGACCATTTTAAGACCAAATTTTTTATTTTATACTTTACTTTTATTAGAAGTTAAGAAAAAAATGGACATATTTCAGTAAAAAGGTTATTGCAGTGTTGAAAAAATTAGCCCTTACTTCCAAGAAAATAATTGATAATCATAGAATTTGTCATAGATCTAGAGTAAAATTACCTTCAAAAAGTGTCCGGATAAAATTGAATTCCATGACTTTTTAGGCCCAATTTCATCTTCGAAATAAATATTTCCATTCTATGGACATTTTATTTTTTTTTGACATTGGCGTTAATAGAGTCGCTAGAATATACTAAAAAAGCTGGGTCTTGTGACGTAAAACCAACATTTTAATAAGTTGGACATTTTATTCTATAAAATCGACTATTACTGGAACGTAAAATGACAAAATTCTTATAATCCTGGCGCTATTGAAAAGGTTACCATGGAAACCAAAAATCGTGATTGCGGCCAAGAGCTATAAACTATAGATTGTCATATCCTAAGAACAAAGTTTCACTAATTAAAAATGCCTTTAATGACATCATGATATAAGAGCTTACTTTGAAAATCTCTTAAAATTATATCATTACGCAGTGAACTACCTGGAATTTCGCTAACTGAAAGCAAAAGTCAACCAAGTAGAGATGCGTGAGTTTAGAAATGATAATCATTTAGTATTACGATCCATAACTTTGTGGTCATAATTGCAGATTTAAAATAAACCCCCGATTTTTTTAAAACAGGGGTTTTCAGTCTCGCAAACCGATTTCCCTGATACTTCCAGATGCAAGTTACTCTCAATTAAAACTAACCCATTTCACCAATTTCATGAATGACATTTAAGCTTAATTGGTTCCATATTATAATATACAAAAAATTAAACAGATTAACTTTTTTCTTATTAAAGATTTGACTTAATGTAAATTTATACCTCTTTAAGGTAAGGATGTATAAATTTCCCTGATATTGCCGGTCTTTAAGAACCCTGTAATTTTCTTTACTAATTTGTAAAGTAAGTTAACAAAGCATAAAGAGAATATTTGTCAGTCAACGCTAACAGACAGAGCATTGCGAAAACGATAAAAATTAACGTTCCAACTTGGCTCGACGGTTCACTTGACTCCGGGTCTCGAGGGAGATAGCGCCAATGCAACTACATAATACATCCAACCTAACCGAACAAACAAGGTGGGGATTTTTAAAAATAAAAGACTTCTCTCTCTCTTTAGAGGTATCTTTTGTCCTAAGCCAAGATAAAATCATTTGCAGCGGAACGGGACGAGTAAGAGGGGGAAAAGGCTAGGAACGGATAGGTGGCGTTACATACGCTACAATACTTCACTGTCATCAACATAGATGGCGATGTAGTAGATAAGAGAGGGGGCGAACCGGCTCTGATCACCCGGCATTACGGCCGAAGTAGGGAGGACTTCAGACAACCGCGTGAGATACGGAACCAAGTCGGTAATCCATTAGGGTAACCATAGCAACCCCTTTCTCGGGAAAAGCTCGCGGCTACGACGTCGAGTGAAGTCGGCGACTAATCCGCCAATCCCCGTTATAAATAGCCAACGAGGTCGCTATCTAACCTGACAGCGACACCGTTATAAGGCGATGGCAAAATTTCTGAAGTATTGTTGTAAAAGGGAGCCGGGAAGAAGAGTTGTTATCCGGCCCATCCCGATTTCTGAAGGTACTTGAACTCGTCGGGAAACTAAGTTACCCTTCCTCTATAAGTAGTTCTTTCGCCGGGTTCGGGATAATCTAGTGGAATCAGTGATTACTGACTCTAGCCTTTCCCCCCTAATCACCGCGGATAGATTTGATTGGAGGAGTGTTGATATCAAAGCGTGGCGTCCGACCAGATATCTCGTGTTTTATGCCGTTGCTCGCCGATACTTTCGAGAGGGTCTTTGAGATTGCTTCGCGGCGGATACTAGCGAATCGTAAATACGTCGCTACTGGCCGCGCATCAACGATTCCTCGTCGAAGTTTGCTTCCGATTGGATTTACTTACGTACATGGCAGGGGAAGTTTATCAATTCGGGGGTATAAGAGATAAAGTTACGTAGTATCAGAAGCATCTTACGTTGGAAGTACCATTTAGGCTTTAAAGGCCCGTCCACACTTCTGCCGTGCAAAGCACAAAAGCATTAACGACCAAAACCAAAATTATGATAAAACCCGCGAAATTCAAACTTTCTTTGCCTTAAGATACCCCAACTTTCTTCTTTTAAGTTTATACAGTAGACTTGGATTTTTCAACTCAAATTACATTCTGGTACTAAACAGTTTACAGGCCAAACGATATTTCAGAAAACTATAAACTATAAAACTAGAGCCCATTCACTCTGAACTGTTACGTAAGATATAATTTCAAACCGGAATCTAAATTTTGAATTATTACAGTCAGAATTTAATACTTTCTTGGTCATTTATGATTATTAATATCAGAGGTTTATAATAAACCCCATCGGGGGAAGTATACCATTTATCATTGATCCCATGTTATTTTGATGTTTCGGCGACAGTTCAAAAACCGCGGGCGCTTTCCATAGGTTCTTAGTACTATTACGTATTTTGGAAGAAAAAAAGGTAGTACCGGAGGTAGACACCGGGTGGCTTTGGGGCTTTAAAAAAAATGCGTTTTGATTTGACTTTTAAGGAAAATAAACACATTATTGCGTTTTTGGTTTGAAAATAATGCAAAAACCTAAAATAATGCGTTTTGCAACAAGTCATTTCTC
This sequence comes from Leiobunum rupestre, assembly GCF_980474605.1. Lineage (NCBI taxonomy): Eukaryota > Metazoa > Arthropoda > Arachnida > Opiliones > Sclerosomatidae > Leiobunum > Leiobunum rupestre. The sequence goes on along the minus strand of NC_143384.1, from coordinate 97,756,609 downwards.
AAGGAACAAAAATTTTAAATTCGAAAATTAGTTCAAAATTGAATTTAGCGTATAAAATGAGGAGAAATAAAACCAAAATCAGTAAATCGAAAATTTGGTCGTTAATGCTTTTGTGTCAGACTATCCATTTTCTGCTCGGGTCGCTTCTTCGCTTGAAACGCGAGAATAGCGTGTTAGTTTCGCGACTCGTCAACACTTAAATTCGTTCGATTTTAGCTCGAAAAATTTCATCCAATAAGCGTCTAGCCTACGCTCACGTGTCTCACGTGGTACTTTTTGACGTCACTAATCCTTTATGGAATCTATAGACGTCTGCTTTTTGGCTGTTTTACTATCGTGTAATATAAAGATGGACAAAAATTGCGATTAATGAGGAAAATTTAATTAATGAAGTAATAGGGTTCCCCCGTACTGCAAACCGGCGCCATTTTGGATCCGTGGTTGGCACCCAAATAGTGACGTCATTGTGGAGCGATGTAATTGGATGATTGGACGCGTACCATGCAAAAATGTTTATTGCGTATAAACAAATGTTTGATGTGTGGACGAGTCGCGTAAGAAGCGTGTGAAGAAGCGCGCGAACTTAGATTAGATTTCCTCATAGTGTGGACGGGCCTTTAAGCAGGAATCCATAGCTCAACTTGGAATGCTTATCGCGGCAGATTTTCGTCTCGATGTGGCTGACGGGTTTTTTGACGTCACTATGCTAACTTAAAGGGAATATAACCTGCAAAGCAATCTTTATGGAGAACCTCATCAATTTTTAAAATTTCCGTGTACAGTGGCGCCAAACATTTTTAAAGCCAAAGGCAAGAGCGGCCAGAGCTTCAAGCGTTGGTGTTCCACACCAAATACCCGAGGTTATATTCCCTTTAACAAACAAAAACGTGAAAGGGGAGCGCGTGCAGAGGGGATTTTTCCATCGTAGGCGGAGCCAAAGCCGTCAGAGTTTTCTTACCATACGCGATACGCCACGATAAGCATTCCAAGTATTCAGCGTTCCGAATAAGAAAAATTCAGGTGGCCAATCGCGTGCAAAATTCCGGCCTGGACAAAAGTGGATGGCTTTTGATATTTGGAAACTATTAATACAGGGTTGCCACAAAATTTTGAGATTCAAATTCCCTGACCATTTTAAGAGATTTTCCCTGACTTTTTAAGTTCAAATTTGTATTTTATATTTGACTTTTATCAGAAGGTAATAAATTTTAATGAACTTATATTTCAGTAAAAAGGTTATTGCAATGTTGACAAAATTGGCCAAACTTTCAAGGAAATAAATGATAATCACAGAATTTGTCATAGATCTGGTCTAAAAATAACCTTACAAAAGTGCCAAGATAAAATTTAATTCTTTGACTTTTCCCTGACTTTTTACAAATTCTAAAAATTCCCTGACATTTCCCTGACTTTTTAGGTCCATTCTTAAATTCCCTGACTTTTCCATGATTTCCCTGACGTGTGGCAACCCTGTAATAGTACTAGTTTTAATTTTCCGAAAAAAATTAAATTCGGAATAATAAAAAATTCAAATATATTACTTTTAGATTAGTCTAGAGGCTTAGTTTTACTTTTGGATTCGACAAAATGAGGCGAAAGTGCCGAGAAATTTAAATTTGCAAACAATATTAGGCTAATCATGGAATGAAACCTTTTTTATTTTTTTCGGAAAAATACTGAAATTTTCCGACTTACAACTCTAATACCACATTGTTCAGTGTAAACCAAGTAATTCACAATAAAATGTATTAAAAACTTTTAATTAGTTCAGGGTTCATACAGCTATTGAATATTTCCCTGATTTTTCCAGGTGCAAGATAAAATAAAATTAAGATTTACAGACAATCCTTTTATGATTGTCAATAAGTTAAATTGGTTCAATATTATAATAAAAATGAAGAAATGAAGAGATCTTTAATAAGTGAAAATATTTATGTAAATTGATATTCATTCGCGCGAGAACTTTCTGAACCCTCATAAATTTCAATGATTTTTACTAAAAACAAGTTAAATTCCAACTATACAATTTAATTCTAATTAAATTCCGTCTCAAAAATACAATTTAATTCTAATTAAATTCCGTCTCAAAAATACAATTTAATTCTAATTAAATTCCGTCTCAAAAATACAATTTAATTCTAATTAAATTCCGTCTCAAAAATAAAATTTAATTCTAATTAAATTCCGTCTCAAAAATAAAATTTAATTCTAATTAAATTCCGTCTCAAAAATAAAATTTAATTCTAATTAAATTCCGTCTCAAAAATACAATTTAATTCTAATTAAATTCCGTCTCAAAAATACAATTTAATTCTAATTAAATTCCGTCTCAAAAATACAATTTAATTCTAATTAAATTCCGTCTCAAAAATACAATTTAATTCTAATTAAACTAGATTTTAGAGACGGAACTTAAATTATGTTTAACTCAAATTAAAAATCTTTGACATACGTGATTTTGTAACTAAGATCCGCTAGACATTTGATCTGTCAATGGTTTTCCCAGACATACAAATTGATTTTTTCCCCACGTTTACTTCGATTGAGCGAAACGAATCAATTTCTTTCCAAGAGTTCCCTCCTTAGATTTTGGTTCCGACCAGAGATTTTCCTTGAAATCGTGAAAGTTCTTATTTCGGAGGCCAAAATCGTCACCATAGCTTCCGAGAACATCCCACGTACGCGTTTACGTTGAACGTTTTTAATTGGAACAGATTCTCGGAAGCTTAGCCGTTCGCCGTTAGAACTTAGAAGTAAGATCGCGTTGGAACTGAACTTCGAAACATTTACGGTCTTTTGACAATAGAGCCGGGGACATTTTCTAGGAAGCCGTTAGTGTCAGGATAAGTCGCCGTTTTCTTTACGATAATGCTTATTGGCCGGCGCAGCTCAACTGGATAGCGAGCTTATTTAAAGGGGAGCCGGTCCATACAACTCCGTTGTCAATGGAGGGGTCCTCTATGGCTAATGTACCCTTGGGAATTTATTTTCCGCTCCTTTTTTGGGGCTAGGACCCGTGCCCAAAATAAAGTAGACTCGTTTCTTTTCAAAAAGAGGAAGTGGTAAGAATCGCCATTTCCATTCCCGTTAGCCAATGCCTGCCGGAAACGTTGAGGTGATTAATAATGGCGGTGCCCCTCTGAAAAGGGTCTATTTCGAAAAGGGTTTCTCTTTAGGATGTAGCCGTTTTTCGTCGTAGAATCGAAGGATTTGGCGGGATTATTTGTTGTTCAAAGATTAGCAGTCGACCTACCTAAACACCAAGGAATTACTACGGCCTCTCTTAAAGTAAATGGGTTTTACAAAAGGGATTAAAAGAGAACGAAAAGTTACGGAGCGTTGTCATGGTGATATTTCTTTAGCAAGCCTTTACTTGAAAATATTACCTTTAGGGTTTCGTGGTTTTGCTATTTTGAGATTAAGGAAAAAACACTTCGGGGAATTCCAAAAGCAAACTTATTTTTAAGGCTTATAAAATTTTATCATTTATATTCGTTAATGTAATGTTATTTATATTAGAATTATTAAAAAAATTGAAGGACCCTAGGTAGAATTTGGTCTACCTTAAAGGCCGACTACATAAATCTTCGGTTTACTCTGTCTTTCACTGGAAGTCGGCTGACTGCATGGCACACGTGTATTGCAAACAGCCGACTTCCAGTGAAAGACACGAGTAAACCGAATATTTATGTAGTCGGCCTTTAAGAAGTCTTAAACATTATCTGGCAGTTTCGTTATTTTTCGGACCGTAGTCTCATCGGTCAAGTATATTACCATGCCACCCAAAAAAGGAAATAATCACTGGGTTGCCAGTTTTTTAGGTAAAAATGTCTTTTTTTTAAGGTTGCCCCTGGCCATTTCGGAAATTTTCCCCTAATTTATTATGACCTACAATTTGTCAATTTCGATTTGTTACCGAAATTAAATTAACTGACGTTTTCCTTAATTTCTTCCTTTTCGACCCATTATCAAATCCCCCCGGGGCCCTTTTCGACCCATTCTCAAACCCCCGGGACCCTTTTCGACCCATTCTCAACCCCCCGGGACCCTTTTCGACCCATTCTCAACCCCCCGGGACCCTTTTCGACCCATTCCAGGTAACGTGACTGAGGTAAATGAAACCGTCCTCCTTACAGCGTTATGTTGGCATAATCTCTCGCAAAATATAATATACACTAAAATTCCTCCTATTTGACCATCCTGATTTACACCCTGCATAATCAATTGACGTTTTCACGAATGTAGATGGCGCTAAATCATTTCTTTGTAACCCGAAAGATCCTTTTCCTCTCCGATAATAAACAACATTTCAGCCTCACCCGGAATCCACTTCGTGAATTTGGAACGCCAAGCTTATATCTCTAAACGAGGGCTTGGCTTTGATGGTTAGCGTCAGGTTAGATTAGGTTTGTTCGTAGTAACTAAAGGATAAATTTCCCCCAAAGTTTGCGCCGGCTCTTTGTAGTATTCTTGTGATGTGCGAGATCAAAGACTGAAAACGAAACCCCCCCTCCAATTCCATCCCCCACAGGTCCCTTTATTAGACAAGGGGGCTTTATTATTTGCCAGAAATTTGGGGGAATGTAAGCGGATTAAAGAAGGGGGAGCACCCCCCCGCATCACTCCTAAGCCACGTTCACACGTACCCGCTGAAACCAGTGTTCATACAGCTATTGCCAACCCAATTTCCCTGATATTTCCAGCTTTTCCCACGTATATTTCCTTATTTTTCCAGGTGCAAAATAAAATAAAAATAGGATTTACAGAGTAACTAATTTCGTGATTGTCATTTAAGTTAAATTGGTTCAATATTATCTTATAAAAGAAGAAATAAGGTAAATCCTTTAACTTATTGATGTCAATTTGTATTCATTAAGGCAAACTTTCTGAACACTCGGATATTTCCCCGATTTTTATTAAAATATTTTAAGTTCAGACTTTTCTGTCGACAATCGAATTTACTGATATTACCTGGTTTAAAAGGCATTAAAAGTCGCTCGATGACTTAGGCTAATACCCAAGGCACCACATTAGGCCCAACTAATTATTATTATTAACATTATAATTAAAATTGAATGCACCAAGAAAAAATTTGTTGGAAGAATATTGCTTCTAAAGAATTCATAAAAACTTATTAGGCACAAAAAAATTCACGATTTTCGTAAAAAAATTAGCTAATGTTTCACAAAACACTGAACCGATGACGTCACGAACGCTGAAAAACTGATCGACGAAGCGATCAGGAACGCTGGAACGCCAAACGGTAACTGTTCACACGACGAAATCTAAACGTTGGGGTCGCGCTCGCAACGCCGTGTTGCCAAATATAAAAAGGCCAATTTGAATATCCTCTCGTTTAGCAAACATGCATTACTTCACAAAATTACAACAAAAGATCAGTGTTACTTAAATGTTTTTTTTTTAGAAAATAGTGACTAATAATACGTAAATGCATTTAAATAATATCTTTCGGATATGTAGCATCACTTACATTAGAGATGTTTCAGTTTTTCACAAAAGAACCATTAAAAACACCAGACGAATTCAACTCAGAGAATATCGTTGAAAAATAGCCAAAATAAATACCTAGATTGGGCTATAATTGAGTTTCTAGCCCAAAACCTGGCAACTAATCCAGTATATTTATCTAAAATAGCACAAATATATTTCTTCTTTGGTATGTTTTTATTTGTATTAAAATTTATTATTTGCCACTATTGCCAGTAAAAGTATTTTTCGCCATGTCGGTATTTACCACTTTTTGCCACCTGACATTTACCACTTCGGAACACTGGGTACAACCTAATTCCGCCCTTTGAATATTAAAATGAAGCATAATTACGTTCCAGAGGGTAGGTGTGAACGCGGCTTTATGAGCGCTTTCTTTTGATGATATTTCGTCGGGTTTCTGGCCCACCCCCTCCCCGAGGAAATTTCCTATTTGGAGATACATAAAGGAATTCTAAAAATAATTGGTCGACTTTGTTTTGATTCCATAGCCCGAAGGACGTTTCTTTCAAGTATAAATAAGACCATTTTCTAAGAAGGAGATAAAGAAGTTTACTATTTTATTATCACTCGCGATATTGACAGATCTTTGTTTTACTGTTATCAATGGCTTAATAAAAATTAAAAGATTCTTTAGAGAGATAGTATAGCTGTTAGCTGTGGGTGGTATCTACATTGGGATACCTCTCAGTGCTGGGTTGACACAATTTGAAACTTCCCGATTCTTCCCTCCCCGGGATATTTTAATATATGCTAAAATTACCAGGGTTGCCATCGTTTTTTGAGATTCAAATTTTCGACTATCTCCGGAGATTTCCCCCGACTTATTTTGCCGAAAAGTTTTGTATTTGTTTACCCTGAATTTTAGACAAGGTTTCCTATTTGCAACCGAAATTAAATTCCAAAAAAACTTAAAATTCCGACTTTCCCATGATTTTTAGACCCATATTCATATTCACTGACTTTTCCAGGAATTCCAGGTTTTCCCTGATCAGTGTTCCCGGGTGATAAATACCACCTGACATTTATTGTGGCAAATAGTGGCAAAATGTGACATGGCAAATAATGATTTTTAGTGACAAATTGACATATAGTGGCAAATATTAGAAAAAGTAAAAATACTAATAAATTTTTCGTATGAAATACCATAAAAGCATTTTTAGGCTATTTTTGTAATTATCCTACGGTTGCCAAGAATTGGGCTATTTTTTATATTTATTTTATTTTATTCATTGCTAAAAGTTATAGCAAATAAAGTGTTCTAAGAGTAGAAAATTATTTGTTTCCCCTATTTGTCATTATATGCCATTATTTGTCAAATTTGTCACTATTTACCAGTGACATGGCCTATATTCGAAAAAAGTGACATTTTAGGAACACTGTCCCTGATTACACATTTTAAACTTATTTACTTTTATAAGGAGTTAATGAAATTACTGCAGCTTTTATTGCAGTAAAGGTTCACGTTATATTTAAGGGAACTTTCAAAGGAGAGGTTAGGGGGGTTGAAGTCTATTTAAAATACGTCATTCGGTCGGCGTTAATCGCATTTACAAAGTTACTCTGATGACGTTTCAATGACTTTTTTGAATCGACTTCCGACCCCTCACACCTCCCTTGAAAGTCCCTTTAGGCTAAAAATATTTCAGAACGTTTACAAACTTAAGTATTTTAGAACACGCGAAGATAAATTTAACTTTTCCAACAATTATTAAAATTCCTTGGAGGACTACTGTACTCTTTATTAAGAATATATATTTTTTATATATATTAAGAAATTATTTGTATAGTTGCATAATACCAAGAATATAGTCATTGATTTCTAGGTAAAAGTGGCTTACAGTTAAAGCCAAATATCGTCTCAACAAGTCACTATCCCGAAAAACAAATAAATACATTCATTATCTCATACTTGTATAATTCCAATAACATTTTATTATTAATATCATGAACCAGTACGTATGGTTATATAACTCTGACGGCTTTGGCCCCGCCTACGAGAGAAAAAATCCCCTCTGCGCGCGCTCCCCTCTCACGTTGTTGTTTGTTAAGTTAACATAGTGACGTCCAAAAAAACGTCAGCCACATGGAGACGAAAGTCTGCCGAGATAAGTAGGTATGGATTCTTGCTAAAACCTGTTCAAACTTGGTCGCGCAATTCCAAAACCTTAACACTTTTGATTATAGACATTCAATTCCAAAAACATAATTGCCTTAACCCAGCCTTGATAACATTTCCCAGGGCCCCCACTCAAATCTTCGATTTTTTATACGACAAAATGAGATTATATTTCTAAAAATATGGGATTTTATATGCTATTTAATTTACTAACTTTATGCATTTAAAAACAATCTATATTTAGCTAAATTAACCTTTGATTTTCACATAAATATAAACTATTTAACCATTTTATCACAAAAACAATACTAGTAGCTAAACGTTAACAATAAAAAAAGTATAGACATTAATTTGTATAGGAATTTATCCTATCGCTAAATGTAGCAATTTAACTGACAAGGAGAGTTACCCGAGGTGTTTATTGCCGATTTTGTTCATAGTCGGGCGTGATGCAGTTATGAAATTTCCCAAAAGGTTGCACCACCCATTCGATTTGCCATGGCCACCGAAAATAGTTTTGACCACTTAAAAAAAATCTCCATTTTAAAACGCATCGGATTTTATCGGTTTCACGGGGTGAACATTTTTAAAAAAATTGAAAATCCCGAAATGGGTAATTTGGACCGCATTTAGGTAAATTCCATCGAATTTGTGTAAATTGGAACATTTTTTAGGTAAAATTGTAATAATTTTTGGGTAAAAAAAGGAAAAAAATCTTATTTGTTTTAAGTGGTCAAAAACATTTTCGGTTGCCATGACAAATCGAATGGGTAGTGCAACGTCTCCTTTTGGGAAATTTCATATCTCATATAGGTCTACATTACGCCCGACATTGAACAAAATCGGCAATAAACACCTCGGGTACTCCCCTTGTGAGTGACGGGATTTGAAATGGGCAAAATATAAAAATAAAATTTAAAGGCCATTTTTGAAAATATAGAATTTTATAGGAATTATAGGAACTTCATTTCCTTAGATATTTGTCAAAATGGCGCACACAGGCTGGGAAGTAAAATAAGGTAGAAAAGGGTTGACGTCACGCGAAAACTCCCCGTAGCAAATTTCAAGAGAAAAGACCAAATAGCGATAGTCTAAGGAAGAGGGCATACAACTTCAGTATTTATAGCCCTTCTGGGATTTATTTTAGGAGCCGCTACTAGGGCCTATAACAACCAAGATTAGACCCAAAACAATAAAGTAGGAAAACCCGGAACCAAAAGTAAAGAAGTCCGAACCAAAAATAGAGCCCCAAATTAACAAGATCCCAAATAAAGAGGGGGCCCTTTTTCTCCCAAAGACGGAGCATTGGGAATTAGCTTCCACCCGATAGCAATAGATGGCGCTCGGGTGGGAAAAGTTTACGATCACCGTTTGGTCAGGTTTAAACATTGATAAAAAAAAGTTTTTTACTCGACATTTTATCGGTGCAAAGGCTTAGCTAAAATGTAGAGCTTTTAAACGTTTTACGAGGTAAGCAAACTAGATATATTGTTAAATTTTATGAGGTTGCATTTACACACGAAACACTAAAATCGGGTCTTATCAAGTACTTTAAATATATTTCTTAAGTCGAAATGTAGTGGAGCTCTGTTGTGATAACCGGGGAGTTTGACGTTCGTAAAAATCTTGCACTATGGTAAATTTTATAAAAAATATCTTGTAATCAACTTAAATTCGGAAATCTAAGCGAAAATCAGTCTAAAAAACTAGAAATCAACACGAAAACCGTACTCCTATATCCAAATCAGTTTCCGAAATTAATTTGAGATGCAAAATCCCGTTAAATTTTTCAAATAAGGATAAATCATTTAAGTTATAAAGAGTTAAAATTCTCTTAAGTCAGCTGTTTGCGAAGTTTCCATTTAGTAAAAATAAAAATTCAACAAACACTTTTGGAAATTACCGTTTATTAAATTGACTTCAACAACAAAGTATGTCTACATTAAAGGTTAACTAGACGCCCTCAACTGTCTAGCCACTCACTCGAAACGGAGCGTGTTACTTATAAATTGATAGAAAATTGGCAGGTACGGCGGACTAAGTCACGCGACTGACCATTGGTCAAGAGAAGCGGTAACTAAAGAAGAGCCCACTTACCCGGTGAAAGAGTTCCAGAACTGACACGAGAAAAATTAATCCAAAGCGTTGTAGGATCGAGAGTGAGGATAATCCTTCACGAAACGCGAACGCAAAAATCACAGGCTAGGCCTCGGTCGAAGCTGACAACATTCCCAGTCGCTTGTTAGGCGCGAATAACAAAAAAAAATAACACGCAACCTTTGGCACGAGCTTGGCTTGGTTATTCGCTCGTTGTTTTGTTTCTATTCCACGCGCGAACGCCAAGCCTAATCTCCGAATCCGATCACGGAAGGGACCGACGCTAAATTATTCAAAACGCTAAGCCTCGGCTCTTATCTCCTTCTTCGGCGAGTAACTTTCGCGGAGGGCTATCGTGGGCGCAAAAATAACGTTTTCCGATCGGAAATGAAACGCAAACAGTATCTAAAACACAAATACGTTCGGCTTTATCGATTGCGTCGAAAATTGACAAGAAACCGACTCGAACGAAAGGGGTAAAAACGAGCCCAGACGCGAAACTTCATTGGCATCTTTCTCAATAGCCGTGTGGCCTACGAAATAAACCGTCGTCGTCTTACTCGCAGTCAGCCGCCGGGCGTTTTGCCAACTTTACGCGAAAACAAGGGCGCCACCGAGTGGCGAGGAAGCGCGGACTCACCCCCACTGAATATAGCGCATCTCCGCCGAACGGTTACGAGACTGCCCCCTGGTGGCGGGGTGGTGCCGCGAATGAGAGAAAGAGGGTTTTTTCGAAATAGAAACTGGTATAAAAAAAACGCGCGCGCGGGGGGGAGAGTTGCGAGGAGGGTGTTGGGTTGAAGAAACGGCCGCATACCGATGCCGGCTTTCCCACGAAGAAGTTTTCGAAGGGCGCCTTAAGGGGGCAGCACCGTTCCGAGCCGAAATCTGTTTTCCACCTTTTTGCATGCGGTGTTACTGGCCTTTGCCCGTAGCGCCGGAGAATACTAACCTCCCCGCTGAGTTCGCTTTTTTTTCTTTATTTTTATATATCTATTCTATCGGATGCGCTTGTTCCCCCCCCCCCCCCCTTCGCCATCTAGTGGGTGAAATTCGCCCCTCCTCTTTTACCAGCAAAAAAAATTATAGCTCCGAGGGAAAATTTTTATATATTGTATAACAGAGCAGAAAATACCAGAAAGCAAAAACATTCTGTCGGCGAAAATGCGCCAAGAATTTAGATTATTCAATTTAGGCCTTGGCTATATTTTTTTATTTATACGCGCCGGTATTATTTTCGCGAATGTCATAACGTCGTATAATGTTTTTATTACATTTTCTTTCTATATATAACGGTACCCAGCAGATGGCGCCGCGAATCGTCTGAGTCAGTGCTACCAAATATAAGCGATTGATTTCTTAAATTTGTAAATACAATTTTCCTTCAAATAAACGGTAAAAAATACGAAATTTTATTTCAAACGCGGTAGACCAACGAACAAATGAAACTTTTAAAACAATTTGATTAGAGTCTTGATTTTAATGAAGTGTTTTTTAAAAAAAAATCATTGATTCAGGGTTCGTACGAAATTTACGGAATTAATTTCCCTGATTTTTCCATGTTTTCCCTGAACAATTTTTCAAATTCTCTGACCATTTTGATACAATAAATGAAATATTTAAGGTAAAATCGTGCTAAATATTTAACATTTACTTTAATACATCTTTCAAAAAATTATTTGCCGTTTTTTTGGGGGTCATTTTTCAATTCTGACTTTTCACAGATATTTTGGAGCCACTTTCAAATTTCTTGACTTTTCCAGGTCATGTACGAATCCTGTGATTTAAATCACCTATGTATTTATTAAAATATACGAACTAAAGTTTCTTTAAATGCCAATTCAGAGCAAACTTAATTAAATTAAATTTTTATTTAAATTTAATGAAGATTCGTTTAAATTTTAATTTGCAATACCGCTGCGCTCAAATTATTAATCAATTTTCCAAGAAAAAAACCAGGCAAAATCTTTAAAAAATCAATTAGAAATAAGATTTAAATTAAATGAACAACACGAACATTTCAAACACTTAATACTCCAAAAAACCACCCAGTCACTCTGAATTGTAACAGGAAATGACGTCACTAATGTTTCCTTCTCGAGGGAAGTGCAAGAGGAATTAGAGGATAAAATACCTATGATTTTGTTTGAACACTTTTATTCTACGAAAAATACGCGTAAAGGAGTGTTTCACGATTCCAACGTTGCTTATATTTTTCCCAGAAAAAGACAGATTTTTCATTAGCAGCCACATTTTATTTCAAGAACTACACCGACCTTTAGCGTTTAATTTATGCCAGGTAATCTTTAGTCGGGAAAAAATTGAATACGTAATTAAGCGTAGGATCCTTGGCAAACTTATATTCTCCGACGGCGCGAGACAATGAAATAAACACGTATCGGGGAAAAAAATGTTAATTTTCTAATTGCTTAAACCGGTAAATGATTGTGAAGAATTTGCCAAAGGCTTATGACAATTTTGAATTTCCTGGGGAGGAGAGGCACTTATTTTTCAAAGGTAATCAAAAAGTTGAGTAAGACTATGTAGTAATAATTTAACGTGTAAAATTAAATTAAAAACCAAACTATTCTTTCGTTAAGAAATTATTTAGCCTGAGAATTACTATGCTCATTTATCCAAATAGAAAGCTCAATTTGATTATCAATTTCATATCGCCATTTTGTATAAGTCGTTAAGACTTTTTTAATTATTATAATTATACTCTAAATTACTGCCAAATTCGACCACTATTAAAGGCAGGGAACAGGGTTAACGGTAATAGTTAGTGTAGGGAGCTGTTGGCTCGATCTCGTGGCATGCAGGGCTTGCCACCACCCTCCTACGCATTGTAACCCGGCCACCTGGATTAATGGCTTCAAAAGTCGCTTGATGACTTAGGCCTAAGGCGGTGCCTTGGGTATTAGCCTAGCTGATTATTAATTGATTAATTAATTACAATTTTTTAACAATCAAATTCTTTTTTCCAGGTTTTCCCTGACCATCTCCTGAGATTTTCCCCGACTTTTGATGCCAAGATTTTGTATTTTTTAACCAATATTTTAGTAAAAGTTTCCTATTTGAACCGAAATTAAATTCCCTGACATTTCCCTGATTTTTAAGACTAATTTTTAAAATTCCCTGACATTTCCCTGATTTTTTAGACTTAATTTTTAAAATTCCCCAACATTTCCCTGATTTTTAGACTAATTTTTAAAATTCCCCGACTTTTCCCTGATTTTTATACCCATATTCAAATTCCCTGACTTTTCCAGGAATTCAATGTTTTCCAGATACCGTGGCAACCCTGGGGAATTTTCGTTGGCCAGTTAAAATGGTAATGGTATCATTAGATTAGAGTTAGTTAAAATATATTTTCTGACATCATAAATAACCAAATAGTTCGTAGATTATTAAGAAACAATATATTTAAAAACAAGTTCAATTTGAATTACAATTTTTAGTCTGGCCTAGGTAAATGTATCGCTTCGTACGTTCTCAGTAACATAAATACATTGATGTTAACGGGTGTTATATTTAAGGCGGAGTAATTTGGTTTTAGTTAAGGCAATTAAATAGGGTAGGACCAAAAGGAAGATCTTAGACCCGAAGGATATTTCAGAGTTCGATTTGTCAACAATGATTACGCAGTCTGGCGGCAATTTCAGGAATTAAATACTTTAGTTAAAATTAAACTTAAGTTTTGAAGGTTGAAATAAAATGGCTTGTAAAATGACAAATAAAAAGCTTAATTTTTCCCTAATACAAATTACATACACTACAACACTAACCATTTTAACACATATCCCTCTAAAATAAAGGCGCTAAGTTAAAAAAATTATACCAACGGGAAAATAATGCGCAAAATTACGCGGAATACTAATAACTAAATTTCGAATATTAACCGTTGTAATTAACTGGGGGGAAAATGCAGAGGTAAAAAAAAGTTGGCGTCAAAATATTTTTCTAGTTTTTGTTTTGAATTTTTATCATTATGAATCTTTTTTTTTTAGTCCATTCTTCGATGTGATACCGAACACCCCCTGGAATATCTCAACCCTAATTAAAAATTGAAGAGCCAAAAAAATAAAATAAAATTCCTCATTATAAAACCAAAACAGCTATTATTATAAAAACAAGAACGAGTTTGAACAGAAATTATCGAGCACAACGTGGTCCGGCAAATTCTAAACGATACCTTTGAGATATTGACGTAAACCATATGTTATTTTAAGTAAATTTAATATCGAAAACTGGATTTAAGTTCTTTTAAACATTTTCAAAGATAAATTTCATGCTATACATATTTTACTTCAATGCATTTATGAAAATGTGCACAAGTAGCCATGTCAGTTCAGAGAAAACTAAATTAAACTTAATTACTAATTAAAAAAATGTACGATTAATTTAGTTTACGGTACTCAAGAAAAATAAAGCGTAAAACGTTAAAACAAAATTTAAATATGGTTTAAATCAAACAAATCGATTTCTTTCGTTTTTCTAAATCAAAATATCTAAATTTAGAAAAAGCGATAGTAACTATATTTAGAAAAAGCGATAGTAACTATATTTAGAAAAAGAGATAGCAACTATATTTAGAAAAAGAGATAGCAACTATATTTAGAAAAAGAGATAGCAACTATATTTAGAAAAAGAGATAGCAACTATATTTAGAAAAAGAGATAGCAACTATATTTAGAAAAAGAGATAGCAACTATATTTAGAAAAAGAGATAGTAACTATATTTAGAAAAAGAGATAAATAGTAACTATATTTAGAAAAAGCGATAAATAGTAACTATATTTAGAAAAAGCGATAAATAGTAACTATATTTAGAAAAAGCGATAAATAGTAACTAAATTTAGAAAAAAGTGATTTTAAGTGAGAAAATGACTAAATGAAAGTCGTGGCAGGCGATTTTTCTATTTAGTTCATATTCCCTTTAAGAACTGCACTAACTACCTTTAATACTCATTAATGACTAAGGTAATAAATGTTAAATGCAATCTAGACCACAAGCGCATTAAAAATTGAGGTTGGAATATATCATAATAAAAGAAACGCAAGCATTAAGGGGAGCCATAGAGTTAATGAAGATTCCCTCCTAAAAACAATGCTTAATTGGTCCATTCTTCGCGATTGCGTTCGGTACCGGTTCCACGGAGAGGGACCACATTTTTTCTCTTTATCATAAAAGGAGAAGGGGGGGCTTCGAAATTAAAAGGGACTAATCGGTTTTATCGCCCCCTGGTGGACAACAAAGAACATTACGAGAGGGGGGAGGGAAAAAGAGTACTACTATTAAAGGGTGTAGGACGGGGGGTACAAACTAGTTTGATACGGCAGCGCCGTACAGCGAGGGTTGCCGGAGATAAAGAGAAAAAATATTCGGAATTTTCTGGTTTATCTACCCGATGACTTTTTATCGTGAGAATTATTTTGAAATAAAGAATGAAAAAAATAGTTGAGTATTTTATTATCGGTGGTAATCGCGTATTTTAGGGGATGGTAAATTAAGGAAATAGACTGTACCGGTCTACAGGCGTTGAATGTAGTGTCAGAAAAGATCTATCCAGTGAATTTCCTGGTTTAATTAACTGGACAGTCGTCTACGAATTTTGGCTCTTTAATAAATGCCATTACATCGTGGGATAAGTTTTTTTAAATATATAAAAATAATTGTTAATGGTATCACTGTAGCTTCGTTGCAGTTAATTTAGGATAGGAGTGATACAAAATTGGGGTATACTTTTTTGTACCGCTCATTAACATACTAATGAGGATGCTAGCTTCGATTTTCCACCGTTAGGAGCGCCACAGTAATAGCGGATCACTAAGCAGGCCAGTTTTTTTTTCAAACCTATTCCGTCGTCTGCTTAGAGGACTGCTAGTTCTCAGGTGGATTAAATAAACCAGCTTCCTCGTGAAAGGGAAATTGATATTTTAGGAATTTATAAGATCAGGGTTGTAAGCCCTTTAAATGCATGCAAATAATGACCCTTGAGGGACCACCTCGAATGATTTACTTAATCATAATAGTTCCATAGTTATTACAATAATATTTATTTAAACAAATTATTTAAATTTCCCGAATTAGGTTGATAATTAGGATTTTTAATCGTATGCATATACCAAGAATAAATGTATTTATTTAGAGTTGAAGATAATGACTACATTGTTGATGATCCGCACGTGCTTCACGGGCATCGGAAGACGTCAGTTGTAGGGAACCAATAAGATACCGGGTTGAGTTGATTGATTTAAAGGGGTGGAGTTTACTCTTCGAGCGTGAGGTGGATCAATGGCGCCCCCAGGATTTTTTTACGGAGGGGGCCCGGATTATCTAATTGGGTGCGCCAATGAGGTGGATTGGGGGCAACGGCGAGGGGCTGATCACTCCGCGTAATCGGTGTACAGAGCCGTACCTTTGACTGTACTAATGGGATTACGGGTAATCTTTGAAGTCCCTGCCTTTGGCATTGCTAATCTAAGCGTAATCCGGTGTACAAACTTTCCAAGAGTGGTTAGCCCCTCGGGCAACGGTAAAAATCATCTCAATACAGTCATTCTAACAAGGAGACGACCCGAGGTGTTACACACCGATTTTGTTCAAACTCGGGGGATTGGTAGACCTTCATGTAACTTGAAAAATCCTAAAGGGATTTTATTCAATGGGCAACGGGTTTGCCATTACAACGAAAAATGTTTTTGACAACATAAAATTAAAATTTTCCCATTGAAAATAACATGGGAATTTGACCGATTTCCCTGTGAAAAAAAATTTTTTAAAAATTGATCAAAATGTGATCAATTTTTATTTTATTCGTAAATTTTTATAAATTTTTTATTATTTTGGTATTTTTTTTTCAATTTCGTAAAATGTTTACCAATCCCCCGAGTTTGAACAAAATCGGTGTGTAACACCTCGGGTAGTCTCCTTGTAAGTAGAAGTAGAGGTAAAATAGGGATGCCACAACCCACCCTTTTTAAACAGTCAAATGTTGCAATATTGGGCCATGAAATCCGCTTCGTTTCGTCAACTACGAATAATAGCATCTTAAGTCATTTCTATCAAGTAAAAACAAAATTGCTAGTTTTTTCAGGTTCAAATTTCCCGACTTTTCCCTAGCCATTTCTGGAGATTTTCCATTGCTTATTATAAACCAAAATTTCGCATTTCTCAACCTATTTTTTTGTTCACATTTTTTATTTGCACTAAAATTAAATTATACTTTTCACTGACTTTTGCATTAAAATAAATTACCTGACTTTTCATTGACCTTTTTACTAATTTTTAAAATAAACCGACTTTTCCCTTGACCTTCACACTTATTCTAAAAATTCCCCCACTTTTTCCTTGACCATCAGATCAATTTTTTTAAATGCCTACTTTATCCTTGACCATCAAACCAATTTATTTAAAATTCCCACTTTATCCTTGACCAAAATAATTTTTTTAAAGCCCACTTTATCCTTGACCATCAGACCAATTTTTTTAAATGCCCACTTTATCCTTGACCATCAAACCAATTTATTTAAAATTCCCACTTTATCGTTGACCAAAATAATTTTTTTAAAGCCCACTTTATCCTTGACCATCAGACCAATTGTTTTAAATGCCCACTTTATCCTTGACCATCAGACCAATTTTTAGAAAATCCCCACTTAATCCTTGACCATCAGAACATTTTTTTAATTCCCGCTTTATCCCTGACCTTTATACTCATTCTTAAAATTCCGCGACTATACCAGGTACTGTGGCAGCCCTGTAAATACATTCTTGATGACATATCAAAAATTTGTACTAATCAAAAATCGCGTTGAAATTAACACTAAATAAAATGAGAACGATAACTTGAAAATTCCAAAACAAATGGTCAAAAAAAATAATACTTACGAGTCGGAAGCTTTTTGAAGTACTTTTCTAAGAGTGGAGAGATGAAGGTACTCCCGTAGACAGTTGACGACGGTAATGGTGCGGGCGTTAAATGGTTCGTCCGCCTGGTGCTTCCTGGACTTGTCACTGTCACTCAATGCAGACGCGCCGCCGTCACCGCTTGACAGACTTAACTATCACTTTAAATGGCACATTCTCTAGGCTCGCAATATCTACCAGAAAAGGAAAATAAAAATACCACGTTAGAAAAAGAACTGGATTGTCTATTTTACACCAAAATATTCGTTTATTCTTGACAAATTGATTAATTATGTAAGTGTAGGGTAACGAAAATGTCATTTAAAATTTAAGTTATTTTTATCCGAATTGACTGAAGAACCTACTTTTGTAAAATACGTCGAAGTATAGACTTAATTTAATTTGACATAAATTTTAAAATCTACTCAATTTAATTTGACATAAATTTTAAAATCTACTCAATTTAATTTGACATAAATTTTAAAATCTACTCAATTTAATTTGACATAAATTTTAAAATCTACTCAATTTATTTGACATAAATTTTAAAATCTACTCAATTTAATTAAAATAAATTTTAAAATCTACTCAATTTAATTAAAATAAATTTTAAAATCTACTCAATTTAATTAAAATAAATTTTAAAATCTACTCAATTTAATTAAAATAAATTTTAAAATCTACTCAATTTAATTAAAATAAATTTTAAAATCTACTCAATTTAATTAAAATAAATTTTAAAATATACTCAATTTAATTAAAATAAATTTTAAAATCTACTCAATTTAATTAAAATAAATTTTAAAATCTACTCAATTTAATTAAAATAAATTTTAAAATATATTCAATTTAATTAAAATAAATTTTAAAATCTACTCAATTTAATTAAAATAAATTTTAAAATCTACTCAATTTAAATCAAAAGATTTTTCAAATTACTTAAGTAATTGTAAAAAATCCATTGTAAAAAATTCTTTGATTTAAATTAAATAATTGTAAAAAATTCTTTGATTTAAATTAAATAATTGTAAAAAATCCTTTGATTTAAATTAAATAATTGTAAAAAATCCTTTGATTTAAATTAAATAATTGTAAAAAATCCTTTGATTTAAATTAAATAATTGTAAAAAATTCTTTGATTTAAATTAAATAATTGTAAAAAATTCTTTGATTTAAATTAAATAATTGTAAAAAATCCTTTGATTTAAATTAAATAATTGTAAAAAATCCTTTGATTTAAATTAAATAATTGTAAAAAATCCTTTGATTTAAATTAAATAATTGTAAAAAATCCTTTGATTTAAATTAAATAATTGTAAAAAATCCTTTGATTTAAATTAATTTAAATCAAAGGACTTTTTACAATTAATTAAAATCAAAGGATTTTGAAAATTACCTAATTTAAATCGAAGGATTTTTTAAATCGCGTTTCAATTCAAATTCACTTAACTCTCGACCTCTTGTTTTGGAAACCAGAGAATCGAAAACCGCACTCACCAACTAAGTTGGTTCGTGTGAATAATCAGTCTTTAACCTTAGGGTTCTTATTTTGATGATGAAAATATAAGCAGATAAATTTGTCAAATGGTGTTCTTCTTTCCCTTAAAGTTTAAAATATGGCGCAGTTGAAAAACGAGGCGCCGCATTCCTCCCATACTTTTCTATTTGGAAAAGACACCGTTCAAAGTGACACGCGGATGCGGAGTCTGCTCTGTCTCCATAGGTCTTGCACCACTTTTCATTGCTTTATCAGTACGGCCAAACCGACAGATAAATTTGCGAGAATAGGGTAATAGACGTATTTAAAGCAGGTACAACCGAAAGTTATATACAGGGTGTTTAATTCCCTGACTTTTAAGGCTCGTTTTTTAATTCCCTGATTTCTCCCTGACTTTTAAGGCTCATTTTTTAATTCCCTGACTTTTAAGGCTCGTTTATTAATTCCCTGATTTCTCCCTGACTTTTAAGGCTCATTTTTTAATTCCCTGATTTATCCCTGACTTTTAAGGTTATTTTTTAATTCATTAACTTTTAAGGCTCGTTTTTTAATTCCTTGATTTCTCCCTGACTTTTAAGGCTCATTTTTTAATTCCCTTACTTTTAACGCTTGTTTTTTAATTCCCTGATTTTTCCATGACTTATTAGGCTCATTTATCAATTCCCTGATTTCTCCCTGACTTTTAAGGCTCACTTTTTAATTCCCTGATTTATCCCCGACTTACTAGGCTCATTTTATTATTCCCCGACTTCTCCCTAACGTGCGGCAACCCTGGAATAGTATTTGGATCGATCAATTTGGTATTCTCCGTCCACCTCAATTCATTCTTGACAAAACCCATTCATTCACAGCGTTACGTGTTTATTTTCCTAAAGACATTTTTGAAAAGTACTTCTTTAACTCTTCCCAAAAATATACAGAATCCGATTTGAAAATAAACTAAATAGTAAACATTCGAACTGAGGAGAAATTCCAAGTGTACTGCCAACTAGAGCCGGCACATTCCACTTACTATTCCCCTCGTAAAGCTGTTCATTGAAAATCACGTCCAGTTGTCAGTGACTGCTTTGAAAGTCAATAATAATCCCAAAGAGAAGGTAAAGAGAAAAAAGCATTCGGAATGTACTTCTTCCATCCTAACCTCACTTTGCACCGCTATCGTAAGTACAAACGTACCATCTACAAAGTATCGCCGCAGTGTCGGGTAATAATAATTGGTATACAAGGTAACGCGCGGCTAGATATATTTGCTTTCAAGATGATTTGACTCCGTTCCCTGGTCGCTTTCTTTAATCTACTTAAGGAGAAGGACGAGTCAACAAGGCGGCGGTGGCGGATACGAAGCTTCAAGAGGGGGCTGTCCCCACTACGAAACAACCCCCGTGCAGTGATGGGCAACGCTGCTATCATGGCGAGCGCTTTTGAAAGGCGCTCAATTTGGCTCATAATAAATGTTTTTCTAAAAGAGCGTGAAACGAAAATGAGAGGAGCGCTTATTTTAGCGCTCAAAAAGAGCGAAAATTGAGGAGCGCTTATTTTAGCGCTCAAAAAGAGCGAAAATAGAAGAGCGCTTATTTTATTAAATGCGTGAGCGTGAGCGGATTTTAGGCTAGCGAGTGCGAGCGCTGAGTGAGCTGAGCGGCTCTTTGACGAAAATGCCCCACACTGCCCTCGTGAAAGGGAATAAATTTGTGGGTGCATTTTGGGCAGCGTGTTAGGGCGCTTGTCCCTCCACTGAAAAAGTGGCTTAGCTTTAATAGGCCCGCTTTGCTTCCCTCCGCTCTTGTTTGGGGACACGGCCATCCTTGACACCTCGTCTCTCTGCAGAGTACCAGAGTGGGGCTTTTACGGACCCCACCTCTTCCCCACCTTGTCTTGTCCGCTATTTTAGCGTGTTTGATTTGAAGCCAGAATACTCAATTTGAGGATGGGGAAGTTCCTACTGTTAGTTTATTGATCCGGTGGTTCGGTTACGGTATGGGAGTTTCCTTCAAAGGCCAGGGTTTTTTTTTTACTTTAACCCTGCTTACGTTTGGAGGTGCATTTTTTGGATTACGTATACGGTATTTCTTTTAGATGATAGCTACGGTTTCCATGATCACTACACACTAGATCAAGTTTTCAAATTCTAAATACTGGAATTTTTTTTAAGGTCAAAACCACCATTCTCAAGGTCAAGACCGTCCTTATTCAGTGTTGTCAGTTTTTCAGGGTTGGCAAAAAAACCGGATTTTTCTAGAAAAATCCTCTGGTATGGTTTTTTGTTAGATAAAACCGAGTTTTATAAAAATATAAATAAAATAATAATTGAATTGAATTAATCCGGATTTTTCAAAAAATAATAATATATGCGTTTTTTAACTTATTTCTAGCCCTTTTAAGCACGTAAAACTAGTGAAGCGTCGTCTGCTTATAGTTCCTATCCCTAGACTGCCTGAGAGAACGTTTCGGAAATTTTCGCGCTCGTTTTACACTTTTAGACTTAGTGGAAATTAGACTTAGCTCACTACTTAGTTCTCCGTATTTTATTAGTATGCCAGTGACATCAAAAACAAGCTAGTAAATGAGGCAAATGAAAATTAAACGAAATGGTGGCATTTTGTAACTTCGTTTCATCACTTATGTCTTGTCCTGCAAGTTCAGCGGGAATTGATATGTTATTTTCTACATATGGACTAATGTGGACGAATTAAAGAAACCGGTTAGGGTTCGAAAAAGCTGAAAAACTGGTTAAAATAAACAGATTCTTGAATATGAGTTCAGAAAAATAAATTAAAGTTCGGTTCAGTGGTCGATTTCTTGTATTTTAGAAATTTTATTTTATTGTGGATTTTTTTAAGTGGTTTAATCCTGTTTTATCCGGGTGGATTAAACCGGACTGGTATCCACTTTGTAAACCCTGCAGTTTTTACAGATTCCATGATAACTACACACTAGATCAGGTTTTCCAATTCTACATATTGGCCTTTCTTTAAGGTCAAGATCACCATACACAAGGTCAAGACCGTCCTTATTCAGTGTTGCCAATTTTTACAGATTCCATTATAACTACCCACTAGATCAGGTTTTCCAATTCTACATATTGGCATTTTTTTAAGGTCAAGATCACCATACTCAGGGTCAAGACCGTTCTTATTCTGTGCTGCCGGTTTTTACAGATTCCAATTCCCTGACTTTTCCCGGTTTTCCCTGACCATCTACAGAGATTTTCCTTGACTTATTATGTGGCAAAATTATGTATTTCTCAACCTATATTTTAGTAAAGGTTTCCTATTTGCAATAGAAATTAAATTTTGTGACATTTCCCTGATTTTTAGACCCATATTCAAATTCCCTGACTTCAGGCATTCCAGGTACCGTACAACCCTGTTATTAAACATAGTTATTATTTATTATAAGATTTGTTTATTTTGAAAACAATTTCGAAATTTTCCGAGTTGAAATTAATAAATTTAAATATCGGGTTCGATTGAAAATTTCCTAAAAATCAATTTAACATTTAACTCAATTTGGACAAAAATATTCGAAGGAATTAAAATTTAAGTCGAAATAAAATTTACGGAAATGTTCTCGTGTGAATTATAAAATCGGGCAAATTACAGTCAGGGTTCATACAACATTTGGAATATTAATTTCCCTGATATTTCCAGGTTTTCACCTGGAAATTTCCCTGATATTTCCAGGTGCTAAAGCACCGTATGTTTTCGTTTAATCGAAAAAATTATATATAATTATTGAGGCGCTTCCAGACTCAAACGAATTTCCCTGATATATCCAGGTTTTGGTTAAATATTTTAAATTTCCCTGATATCTCCCTGATTTTTTGGAAATAATCTGTTTCACTGATATTTCCAGGTTTTCCAGGTTCTCCAGGTTTGTATGAACCCTGATTACAGTCCATGAATTAATATTTTTACAGATTAATAAATTACGGTCACCTAAATCCACTAAAAAAGTTTAAAAAATACCTAAATATAAATAATTTTTATTCCAAGTACCAACGTTTAAAAAGTTCCAATTGAAAGTTAAGAAATATTTCTTAAAACATGAGTTACATAAAATTTAATATAGAAAAAGCACAAAAGCTTTCAACACTATGTTAGTAATGTTGTAAAATATTCACCATTCAAAACTAACAATGAAGAAAATTATCCCTAAAAATCGTGTACGACGAAAAATTTCGAAAATTAAAGGCATAAAAAAACAGAACCCACCCTCAAATCTTTCCCTTTCCGGGGGGCATAGGAGGAATGGGGAAAACACACCCCACCTTTAAAGAAAAATTGAATGGAATTCTTTTTCATTGTTATATTTTAATGATTTTTTTATCCAGACCGGAGACCAAGACTCTTAAGGTTCTAATAAATGGACTAAAATTCTTCTTTTAGAGGAAAGAAATTGGATTTTTTTAATACCCCGAGAAAGGATAAAATAAATAAAAAAATGTGAAAATGCGGTGCTTTTTCAAGTATAAAATTCGGCCGACATATATTTTTATCCAACTACATTAACGCACAAAAAATAAAATATAGATGAAATATACCACCAGAAAACGTTCAGTTCGACTGTAACGAAATAAAAAAATTTAAAATATCAAAATCATAATCAGACTAAATTTCAAATATCAAAATCATAATCAGACTAAATTTGAAAATATCAAAATCATAATCAGACTAAATTTGAAAATATCAAAATCATAATCAGACTAAATTTGAAAATATCAAAATCATAATCAGACTAAATTTGAAAATATCAAAATCATAATCAGACTAAATTTGAAAATATCAAAATCATAATCAGACTAAATTTGAAAATATCATCATCAGACTAAATTTGAAAATATCATCAGACTAAAATTGGAAAATATCATCATCAGACTAAAATTGGAAAATATCATCATCAGACTAAAATTGGAAAATATCATCATCAGACTAAAATTGGAAAATATCATCATCAGACTAAAATTGGAAAATATCATCATCAGACTAAAATTGGAAAATATCATCATCAGACTAAAATTTCAAAATATCATCATCAGACTAAAATTTCAAAATATCATCATCAGACTAAAATTGGAAAATATCATCATCAGACTAAAATTTCAAAATATCATCATCAGACTAAAATTGGAAAATATCATCATCAGACTAAAATTTCAAAATATCATCATCAGACTAAAATTGGAAAATATCATCATCAGACTAAAATTTCAAAATATCATCATCAGACTAAAATTGGAAAATATCATCATCAGACTAAAATTGGAAAATATCATCATCAGACTAAAATTGGAAAATATCATCAGACTAAAATTGGAAAATATCATCATCAGACTAAAATTGGAAAATATCATCATCAGACTAAAATTGGAAAATATCATCATCAGACTAAAATTTCAAAATATCATCATCAGACTAAAATTGGAAAATATCATCATCAGACTAAAATTTCAAAATATCATCATCAGACTAAAATTTCAAAATATCATCATCAGATTAAAATTTCAAAATATCATCATCAGACTAAAATTTCAAAATATCATCATCGTCGTCAGACTAGAATTCCAAAATATCATCAAACACAAAATTTGTATTTGAAAATTCAATAAATTATCCACTATCGCCTATTATATTACAACTTTGAGGTGCTAAATGCAGTTAAAAGACCCAAAGGAGGATAAATCAATTTAAGCTCGCATTTATTAGTTTTTCTCTATCCGGGCAATTTAATAAGGGCGATGTCAAGAAGACAGTAGCATTATCCGTGTCATGGCTACGGGTTTCGCGGGCGGGTTCGGGAGATTTAAGTGAAATGTCGCCACCTCCTTCTTCACCAAGCGCCGAGACTCCGTAGACGGCGTTTAAATATTCCGCACTCGTGCCCAGAGCGAATCCACGGAAGGAAAACGGAGTGAAAGACTGATCCCGCCGGATCAAGTTGAAACGCCATTTTAACTCGTCAGTCGCTCTTAAAGCTATCTCCCTTTCCGCACCAGTGACAGCCCTGCCCACCCGAATCCTTTATATTCGAAGAATACTCCGGTCACGCGCCGCGGTTGCTAAGCGACACGCACCCCTTTTTTTAAATAGTCATTGTAATATTGAGCCATGGAATTAAATTCGGGACTTGTTCAGATTGGTTTAATGATAACATCCTAGTGTTGTTAATTTTTCGGAAAAATAAAATGTGGAAAAAGTTCCGGGAAATTTTCAGCAAATCGGGAAAATATTTAATTGAATACAATTACTTTTTAAGGTTTTTTTAAGTGTTTAACTTTTTATCGATATAAATTGCCTAATATCAGTAAACATACATACTACAAAACATTAATAGTGTGACATTGTTAATCAGTTTAAACTAGTCTAGACTCTAGAGGTTTAGTTTTACTTTTAGATTCGAAAAAATTAGGCGAAAATGACGCTTTATTTAAATTTGCAAACAATATTAGACTAATCATGGATTGAAGTTTTATTTTTATTTTTTTCGGAAAAATACGGAAAATGTATTTTCTGAATCACAACACTATAACATCCTAACTGTTTTATAAAGATATTTTTGTAGGGCAGATCACTTTGTTACAGCTAAGAGCAACAAACACAGCACCCCACACAAGGAGAACGCAACCCGTCAAAAGTCGTGCATTTTCAGCTAGGCTAGGCTAATACCCAAGGCACCACCTTAGGCCTAAGTCATCAAGCGACTTTTGAAGCCATTAATTCAGGTGGCCGGGTTACAATGCGTAGGAGGGTGGTGGGTACAGTTTTCATTGGTTAGACGCTTTAGCGCTTGCTGCCGTCGGAAGGGAAAATTCGGAAATTGTCTTCCCCTTTCAGTAAAACGTTCAGTGTTCGTCCAATGAAATTTGTACACAACAAGGCACTATCGTGTTTAAAGGCTGACTACATAAATCTTCGGTTTACTCTGTCTTTCACTGGAAGTCGGCTGACTGCATGGCACACGTGAATTGCAGTCAGCCGACTTCCAGTGAGAGACAAGAGTAAACCGAATATTTATGTAGTCGGCCTTTAAAGGTTAGCTGCGTTCTCCTTATGTTTGTTGGTCCTAGGTTACAGGGTGGCCTAAAAATAGTTAATGTACACGTTAGGTTTAAGGCTTACTCTGTAGAAAAACATTGTACTGGTAATTCTACTACTCTAACCTACACCATACTTCGACTACAATTAGGATTTTTCCGACTTAATTGAAAGTGTTAAAACTAAAAAAATCTCAATAAAGACACTATTCTCTTTATTAAAGATAAACTAGCTTCATTCTATTGAAAAAGGTCGAAAAATGATACAAATATCCAATTCCCAGCATAAAGACGCGTATTCAAATCCGCCGATCTTCTACATACATTGTTAGTAAATACTTAGACGCTTAAGATAAATGAGGGTTGTTGGATGAAACGACATCTCGCGGCCGAAAAAGGAAATACGGAATTTTCCAAAGCGCCCAAACTAAAGACAATTAGCGGGCGTGGAGAGCCAAACAGCTGTTGATTTCAAAAGACGCTTTGGCGAAATTCTCTCGAGGAGATTCGATTGTTTCTATTTTACTGGCGATAAATTTCCAAAGAGCGAAAGGGAGTCTTATCTAATTAATAATCAGTCTCGATTAATGGTCGCAATCGGGGTCATTCTAGAAATGGCGAACAAAAGGGGACGAACGGGACAGAAGACTCAGACGGGTGTAAAGTTGACCTTCTCCAAACAAAGGATCGAATTAGGTCATCGCGGTTTTTATTATTTCCATCTTTCACCCCCAGATTCAACTTTTATACTAAAGTTTTTGACGAAATTTGTCTTTTAATTTGATTTTTTTAATGTTGAGATTTCAATAAAATTAATCTTTTAAAAGCCTAAAAACTTAGGAAATAGGAAAAATTCTATCGATTTAAAGGATTTTATAGGAAATGAAACAAGGAGACAATAGGATAATTTCTGTTGAAATTAGTCTATTCAGAGATTTTCTGAAGCTACTGGATTTTCGTCTGCTAAGCGGATGATTTTCTATTACAATACGCAAAGCTTCGGCTTAGCAGACGAATATACAGCGAAAAATTAGTGAATTTACACCGAGGTAAAACTTTCAATTTGGAAATTAAAATATCTTTCAAGATTAAAAAAATATTTAACAACTAAATCTTTAAAAAAAATCATTCTGAGATTTTGGAAAATTAATCTTTCTCATAGTTTACTGACTATACTCAGTTGCAGCCTAGCAGTGGCGTAGCGAGGGGGGCGGAGGGGCGGACCTCCCCGGGCGCCACCATTAGGAGGGCGGCAAAATTGCCCCTTTTTACAAGGATGATTTTGGCGCGTTCATCCCTTCTACTTCGCCTCTCTTCCTATCCTCATTGGAATTATGATTCCGCCCCGGGCGACCATGGCCCACGCTACGCCACTGGTTGCAGGTTATGGGAAAGGCAAAATATATAGTACATCTTGCCAGAATTTCCGGTAAATAGTCGGCGGGAATTTCGAATTTACCCGCGCGCGTTATTGAGTTATGTTTTAAAGTGATAATTAATCAAATTAACATAGATAAGATTTAAAAACAGTGGTTTTAATTATTTTTAGTACTTCAAATGTTGAAGTGAGGCATACCTAGAAAAAATTGGCTGGGCGAGTCTAGGGTAAATATAAAACTTGTATTGCCGAGATTGCCATGTTGACGTAAATAAACGCGTGATTTGATGATTGCTTAGGAGCGTAATACTTAAAATACGCTATAATGCAGCTTAAAAATAATAATCTACATTAAATATTTATGGAATACTTTGAAATTTACGCAATAGACATTTACAAAATGGATTAATATAACACAGAAAACAGATGCAATTTTAAGTTAGAGGTCGGGGACGGTTAATCATTATGTTTAAATTGATTTTTTTTCGGGAAAAAAATGTAAACAAAGGAATTTACCGGTTAATATTTCGGAAAATGATTAAAAAACATGTATTATTCGGAAAATTTGAGTTTTTTATCGAAAAAAAGTCGTTTTTCCGATTAATTTTACAAATTTATCAAAACATTAATCGGATAATCCAGAAATTTAAATTACTCAATCAAAACGTTTTACGAATAATTTTGAGACCTTTATCTATTAAATAAAAGTTAACCATCCCGGACGACTATTTTAAGTCCCCACCGCCAATTTACCGGAAATTCGTGCTAGTATCTTTCCGCCAAATGTACTACATATTAACCTGCAACTGAGTAAAATAACAAATTTTCAAAAAATCTTTCACATAGTCTAATTAAAGATATTGCAAAAGCCTTTTGTACGCAGTGGGTTAATTCAACACCCATGAATCTATTTCCAGTACTACCCAGTAGCAGGCAAAAAACACCGGAGATAGGATAAAAACAGCTGTTTCTCAGCAGAGTCAAAATATGGCAACTTTTAGTGGTAAAAAAATATGAGAGGGTACTCAGGGTAGAGAATATCCCACGAGACCAGGTCCTGGCGAGCCCCCCAAAAGGAGGGTTCTGTTTTGTGTCTCCGTTACAACGGTACATTCCAGACCTCGGGGATCTGCTCAGAATGAATCCCTCAGGGTGCCGGCCGGGACCGTGCCCGCATCCCAACTAAGAGACGCTCTCATCCAGAACTGCACATTACTACTCACTTAAAAGCGTGGCCATAAGGCTGCGTTTTTGCCCCGAGTCTCCCATACGCCATATTTCGTTGCCATCGTAACGCTTTTTGATATATTACGGTATACGTAAACCCAGAGGGTCTTCACCACCGGAGGTAATTCCGGTATATATAAACCCATTAGCAGTCCGTTCCCCCAATCGGGAATCGATCCATGTTTTATAACATTCAAATTATACAGGTTTCATATAACCTATTTCCACGCTTAGCAGGGTTGCCACAGTTTTTTCAGAATGAAATTCCCTGAATTTTCTAGGGTTTCACTCGAGGTTAGTAGCAGCTAGGAGCAACAAACACAAGGAGAACGCAGCTAGCCTTTAAACACGCTAACGAAGGGTTTTGTACAAATTTCATTGGACGAACCTTTACGCTGAACGTTTTACGGGTGGGGGAAGACAATTTCCGAATTTTCCCCTTCCGACGGCAGCAGGCGCTAAAGCGTCTAGCCAATGAAAAACGTACGCAAGAAAATCCACGACTTTTGACGGGTTGCGTTCTCCTTGTGTGGGGTGTTGTGTTTGTTGCTCCTAGGTAGCAGGCAGGGTTTAAAAACACCCAGCTCATTGGGCTTTTATTGGGTTTTTTACCTAAAATGATACCCTAAATCGATGACTTACTTCATTTTTATTTTCAATTTAACACTACTTATTTCTCGCCTTATTCTTGTCTTTCGTAGACGTAAAGTATCGTCTGCTCCATGTTCTGCTAAATATTGATTGAAAGTTGCAGAAGTTTAAAACTTACTGTTTACTTGCTACTGTTAGATTAGTGTTTACTAAAACACTGGTAATGTATTTTGTGTAAATACGTTTTATAAAAAAGCAATATTTTGTATTATTATAGAATTTAAAGAATTAAAGTTTAATTCTTCAAATTCTTTAATATAGTTTAATTATTAAACTATAAATTTAAACTTTTTTCGTCCTTTTTGAAACTTTTTAAGGTGGGTTTTTTTAAGTGGGCTTTATTGTGGGTTTTTTAAGGTGGTTTTTGAAATTCAAACCCTGGTAGCAGGGCTCACCGTACATATGGATTAATAATAATAATCAGCTAGGCTAATACCCAAGACACCACCTTAGACTTATTTCCCTTTAAAGAAGTGGCCGGGTTACAAAGCCCTTCATGCCACGCGAGCCAACAGCTCCCTACACTTGCTATTTCACGTTAACCATTTTTCCCCTGACTTTTTGTGCCATTTTTTTTAACCTATAAATATAATTTAGTTAAAGTTTCCTATTTTACACCCAAAATTTAATTACCGGAAATTTCCCTGATTATAATATTTTTTTAATTCCCTGACATTTAGACACATTCAAATTCCCTGACATTTTCAGGACTTCCAGATTTTCCAAGTATCGTGGCAACCAAGCTTAGCAATATCATGTTAACTTAATCTTTTCAAGGCGATTTATTTAATAATTGACATTTAAACTAAATTGGTTGGTGGTGCCTAGCTGATTATTATTATTATTATTATTATTATTATTATTATTATTATTATTATTATTATTATTATTATTATTATTTCAGATATCTAGACTTAGAACGACTTTCCCAAGTACGTCTAATTTACAAATTCCAACTTTTACCAGTTCGTTAAATATGTTCGGGACATTTCTTTTGTTTAACTGGAAATGGTGGGTACAACATCGTAACAGCTTGATTAAAAAAGCTAATTTCATTTTCCCTTTTATGTTTGGTTCATTTACGTTCATGGCATTTTGGTAAGAAAAATAAATTATTAGTTTAGCTATATTTAAGATTAAAGTTGTACAATTACCATATTCAATATCTTTGGTATCATTGAACCAATACAAATTTAGTTGGTCTTTTATCTTAAAATTAACAATAAAACTGGCAATCATTGATGATACACAATTCAAAAACCACTGTGAAACTTCGCAAATAAAAAATAAATGTTCTAATGTGCCTTTAACTTCTTTACAGAGGGGACAAATATTAGATAAGTTGAAAACGTGGAAAGCCACCTCTGGTGTTACAACATTCCCTTTTAGTAAACGATATAATATATTAGACTCTTTCCCGTTGTAATGGCTACGCCATATACATTTAAAATCTATTTTAACGTCTTTTTCATCCATATTGAAAATTAATGATGCTCTATTGTTTACATTTTCTATTTTTAACACATTTGTCCAGTCGTTTTTTTTACAATTTATTATTAATTTGGTCTCATCTTTAATTTGAATTGAAAGTTTTTTTTCAAAGTTATTTTCATCGGGATCACCTTCTTCCCATAGGTGTATGGAATTTAATGGAAAATTTTTTTGAATTTGTTTAACAACATTGTGATATTCGCGATTTAAAGCTCGCGCAGTTGGGACAGTCATTTTCAAATCGGGGTTCGTGAAGGGATTTTGAAATGTTTTGGTATTGTACTCAAATATCTGTCTTATATAAAATATTTCTAATTCGAACCATTTGATATTAAAATGCAAATTTTCCCAGAGGATATTGTTTTGTATAGTTAGGGATAAAAATTGCTGGTAACTGTCTGGTTTTTCTATAAAAAAGTTCATGGATTTTAAAAAAATTATACAATCATAATAAAAGGGTGGCATAAAAACATAATTAAAATCAATGTTTTTTAAAGAGAACACGCGGAAACTCATATTATATACATTACTGTTTGTTAAATAGAAATTAAAAAAAACGATTTCGATACTGTGCGAATTATTTGAGATTAATTTTTCGAATCTCGCGAGAATAAACGCCCTCCATTGACAGTCGAGGTTTTTTAGGCCTAAGCCGCCTTCTGAGACATTTTGTTGAACTACATCTTTAGAGACCCAATGTTTATTTGTGTCCCATATAAAAGTTAAGCATTTTTTGGTTAAAGAGTCTGAAATAGCTAGAGGTCGCTTTAAAATTGGCAAATAGTAATAGAACTTGCTAAGTTCTATATTGCAAAATTGTGCGCGGTTTTTATAAGAAAGCCTCGGTTTTAAATCGTCTGCTATTGCTATTTTCTCATTGAAATCCTTAATTTTATTAGTGTAGAGTTTTTCCTGCCAAGTTCCGTCTACTGTAAATTCTACCCCTAGAGTCGTTATACTGTCACTGCTCCACTTGATACCCAATGGACAGTCAGATCGATTGCGCCAAGTGCCTAGCCAGAGCCCACAGCTCTTATCTAAATTAATTTTAGCGTTGCTTACTGACGAGTACTTTATACATTCATCCCTTAAGATGTTTAACCCAGCTTCGGAAGATATAAAATTGCTAACGTCGTCGGCAAAGGTACAATTTGTTAACGGCCGAGGCATAAAGGGTAACTTTAGACTGTGGTGGTATAGCTTTTCTCTTAGATGACATAAGAGGGGCTCGAGTGAAAGAACAAATAGGTAAGACGACAGGGGGTC
The DNA here is from genome assembly GCF_980474605.1 of Leiobunum rupestre. Taxonomy (NCBI): domain Eukaryota; kingdom Metazoa; phylum Arthropoda; class Arachnida; order Opiliones; family Sclerosomatidae; genus Leiobunum; species Leiobunum rupestre. The sequence goes on along the minus strand of NC_143384.1, from coordinate 97,724,429 downwards.
ACCCTGCCTAATTCCCTTTTTAATTGGAATTTTGGATGTTAGGGCTTTATTAATTTTTATTCTGGCGTCAGCGCTTTTATAAATTGCCATAATGAAGTTTAAACATGTAGTATTATTATTATTATTATTATTATTATTATTATTATTATTATTATTATTATTATTATTATTATTATTATTATTATTATTATTATTATTATTATTATTATTATTATTATTATTATTATTATTATTATTATTATTATTATTATTATTATTATTATTATTATTATTATTATTATTATTATTATTATTATTATTATTATTATTATTATTATTATTATTATTATTATATTTATTATTCCATATGATAAGAGGAATAATAAAGTCAAATCTTTAGTACGAAAAACGGATGTAAAATTTTCATATTACCACTTGTTTATAACGTTAGTAAGTTAGTAGAAATTATGTTTAATTCAGAGAAAACGGCATGGTATTAGAAGATAAGACTTATTTTATACAAGACGTTTCGAGCCGAGGCTCTTCTTCAGTCGTTCGTTAGTTTTAATAATTAAAACTAACGAACGACTGAAGAAGAGCCTTTTGACGGGTTGCGTTCTCCTTGTGTGGGGTGTTGTGTTTGTTGCTCCTAGATTTAGAAAAACCGTCGCATTTCCTATTGTTTTAATCAAAAATATTTTTGGTTTCCATGGTAAATCGAATTAGTAGTGCAACGTCTCCTTTTAGGAAATTTCGTGTCTCATATAGGTCTACATTACGTCCGACTTTGAACAAAATCGGCAATAAACACCTCGGGTACTCTTCTAAGCTAGGCTAATACCCAAAGCACCACCGTAGGCCTAAGTCATCATGCGACTTTTGAAGCCCTTAATTCAGGTGGCCGGGTTACAATGCGTAGGAGGGTGGTGGCAAGCCCTGCATGCCACGCGTTCGAGCCAACAGCTCCCTACACTAACTATTATCGCACTATAGCTCTGAAAATCAGTTCGTTGATAAGTTTTCCTAATTGGCTTACTTAATTATTATGTTACTTATGATATAACGTAGGCGGTGGACAGGACCTTAAATATCGCGACCATCTTGGAGACAAAAGGCATCTTTGGTCGATCCCGCCTTCAATACGAATTAATGGCCAAGTCGTTTAATCGGCTACAAAACACCATAGGGCTAATTGCGCGACGTTATTATCTAGGCGCCTATTACGATCGATTTGACAAGAAACGACGGCTATTTTAGGCAGTGCGACAGACGCTGCAACGTCCGCGAACTGAGCCGTAGCTCGTCGGGACTAGTCCGATTGTCGCCGATAAGGAGAATGATCGAGGGCGGACGAGATGTCAAGCGCACTTGGCAGCGTGGCCCGGGCTTCGTAGCTCGCCTTTCAAGCCAATACGAAAACTAGATTCGCGCGCTTCGTTGAATTCGGACTATCTTACGCCGTACATGAATTAAGGTAAGGAATTGTTAAAAGTGCGGCGTTTAGGTTGCCATCTATATTCGTCAAATCGAACTATTACATTTTCAACTTTAATTTCGTATTACGTTAACTTTAATCAATCATAAAATGAAATTAGGAATCAAATTAATATTAAATTAAAGTTAAAATCAAATTAATAGTCAATTAAAGTTACAATCAAATTAATATCAAATTTAAGTTACAATCAAATTAATATCAAATTTAAGTTACAATCAAATTAATATCAAATTTAAGTTACCATCAAATTAATATCAAATCAAGTTACAATCAAATTAATATCAAATCAAGTTACCATCAAATTAATATTAAATTAATATAAAATTTAAGTATAAATCAAATTAATAATTAAATATTCCATTTAAGTGAAAATCCAATTCAGAATTAAATATTCAATTTAAGTGAAAATCCAATTCAGAATTTAACATTCAATTTAAGTGAAAATCCAATTCAGAATTTAATATTCAATTTAAGTGAAAATCCAATTCAGAATTTAATATTCAATTTAAGTGAAAATCCAATTCAGAATTTAATATTCAATTTAAGTGAAAATCAAATAGAATATTAATTTAATTCTGAATTGGATTTTAACATAATTGAATATTAATTTAATTCTTAATATGAACTTAACATAATAAATTCTTAATAAATAATTCTTATTTTCAATTTAACATAATTTAATTAATTCTTGATAAATAATTCTAATACGCTTTTAAATTTAACCTCCCTCCCCTCTAGATAGAGTGCTCCATATTCGTGGGAGTGACAGCGACGGAGTCCTAGAGCTAAATAATATCCCACTATAACCTGGAACCAGTGTGCAGATAACCTAAGGCCGCTCTACCTTTGTCAATGGTGTCAACCGAAAACCAAATATATTTAGATCCCTTAATCAGAGTATAGCTCCGGCAATATTTACAATGGCGCCGGACTCAAAAGATGGAAATTTTAATTAGGACTTATTTCAGCCCACCTGAGGCTGTTTTGTTCGAAATAATTAGGGTTAAATAAACAAAATACAGTAGGAAGGTAGCGAGGCGAGAAAAATGAAGGTCAATGGGTCAAGCTCGCGGTTGTCCGGCTCTGGAAATCGGAACGATGGATCCAATTAGCCTACTTTCGAAGTTTTCACTCTTCGCAAACCAAATAAGAGTTACTGTTCTGGGTCAAAATGGACCATCAAACTTTGGTTCGCTTTACTGTCAAATACAATTAACGAGAGGTCCTTTAAACAATGCACGAAAAAAAGAGATCTTGCTCTATTTCAGTTAGTGATAAATTCGGTATTTTACGCTGTATAGTTTTGCCAACGCGTGTTTAGAATATAATCTTACTATTTGTTTTTGTTAAGAGACAGGATATGCTAGAGTCAGAAAATGTGTAGGGTTGGCTTGAAATCTTGAATTAAATCGAATAAATTTAAATCCAGATTTTAAGTGATTTTTTTAACAAATCATTGATTTAAATGGAATTTTATTTCAATGGTGGAATAAAAAAAATGGCAAAAAAACGTTATCAAAATTAAAATACAAAAAATATGAGCAAATTAAAAATTTAATAGTATAATAAAATAATTGTTTTACTCCGACTAGTGCAACTATAGATTAGATCATCTAATATAACAGCAGGGCCCCCACTCAAATCTTCAATTTTTTATAGGAAAAATAGGATTATGTTTCTAAAAATATAGGACTTTATAGGACTATTTTTTCAAAATTATAGGACTTTATAGGACTATTTTTACAAAATTATAGGACTTTATAGGACTATTTTTACAAAATTATAGGACTTTATAGGACTATTTTTACAAAATTATAGGACTTTATAGGACTATTTTTACAAAATTATAGGACTTTATAGGACTATTTTTACAAAATTATAGGATTTTATAGGACTATATATGCTATTTAATTTACTAACTTTATGCATTTAAAAACAAAATCTTTATTTAGAGAAATAAATCTTTGATTTTCACTTAAAAAATATAACTAAAATAAAACTATTTAACCATTTTATCACAAAAATATACTAGTAGCTAACCATGTTAACAATAACAAAGTATAGACTAGAATGACTTGGTATAGGAATTTATCCTATAGCCAAATCTAGCAATTTAACTGAGTGGCTGGATTTGAAATGGGCAAAATATCAAAATTATAGGATGTTATAGGACATTTTTGAAAATATAGGATATTATAGGAATTATAGAACCTCTGGGGGCCCTGTAACAGTAATTAAATTTAATCAGGATTTCACTTCATTCTAGACTAGCTAACTGATAAAAGTAATTTTATCCGTTAATTGTACAAAATTCAATAAATTCAAAAAATATCAAAAAAATTCGATTTCAATAAAAAAATCGATTAATTTGATATTTAGTAAGAAAATCAAAATGGTGACAACCCTGGAAACAATTTACACTCCTGTGACACTTTTTGGGATAATTATGTGTTTAAAGTAGTTATTGGGTCCGATTAATTTGGTCTAGGGGTTTTATTAAATAACTTAGGTATAAAAGTAAAGTGTCGACATTGGTAAGGTTTAAAGGTTTGTATTTTAATGATAATTGAAACAGTTTGGTGCTTTACGAGTTTAAGAGTTAGGGGAGTTCGGTGGCTGGGTTCTCCTTGAAGATAAAAAGTTCTTACGTCTTTTATAAGATGATAATGAGTTGGCGGTCCGGTGGTTGTTCGTCCGCGGAGTCTTGTAGAGCGCCTAGCGCGAAATACGGGCGCGGAAAAAGGGATACATTCGCCCGGTTGAAAGTTTGTCAGTCGGGTCAGGCGACCGCCCACATCTTGGGAAGGAGACGAGTCTCGTGGAACGCAGGAATCAGAGAGCGCACTGAGGGTGAATTCGGGAAAGAGGCAGAGTTCAAGCACGTGTCCCCTTTTATGCACTTCGGGTGACACAGGGCTTCCGTCCCTACGGGGTTGAAAAGAGTTGCTCCAAGGTCGGAAACTTTCCATAGGCTTGCTGGCCGGCGTGGTGTTTCAAACAATCGCGAAATACGCGGAAACACCAGTCCTCGCGCACTCGGGAAAACCACGGTTAATAGAGCTAGCCACTCGGTTAAAGTATGGGGGTTGTTCATAAATGTTGAAACGTTACACTCCTACAAGTTAAGTATTCCCTACACGATTTCTAGAGGTGGCTTAAAGGCTTAGTTAAACTACTTAATAGTCGATTCGAGCTACCAAATATATTAATAAAAATTATCACTACAGAATATTATAATTTCATTATTATATTATTTTAATAATGAGTGATTTTTTTGGAAACGATAATTTTTTTACAAGTATTAAACTATAAATATTCTATCTTCGAATTTAAATTCTAAAAGAATAGGGTCCCATAAACTAACTCTTCTAGTATCAGCCCAATTTGTAAAACAAAAAGGGTTTTTGTTTGAACTGACAAGACTATTTATAAGCTTAGTTTGACCTGATTTTTAACTACAACAAAGGAGTCTGGTTCCATGTTTTCGCTCTTGGTCGGTAGAGCGAAACGGGCGACGTATCCATACACCCATCAAAAACAAATCATTTAAATCGCCTAACAAAATAATAACCACCACGACTCCTCGCTGGTTTTAATTCGAAGACTCTCTTTTTCCAAGTCAGGAAGATGCGAAACAATGTCGGTACTAAGTGGAGGCCCTGAGGATGTTATGGTATCTGTCATCCGTACACCATTTTTTATTTAACACATTAGCGTTACCAAGAATTTATATTTCATTTATACTAAGAGATGACTATATTGAGATAATCATGGTCTAGTTTATCTCCGGCAAATATTTCACCGGCGTGTGCGCAGACGTTAGTTTTAGGGAACCAATTAGAAACCATGCTGAGTTGATTGTTTAAGGGGGGAGGAGCTTACTGCTGGAGCGTGAAGTAGGGTAGGAGCCAAGCTAAAATTCGACTCACAAGGAGAGTACCCGAGTCGTTTATTGCCGATTTTGTTCAAAGTCGGGCGTAATGTAGACCTATATGAGATATGAAATTTCCCAAAAGGAGACGTTGCACTACCCATTCAATTTGCCATGGCAACCGAAAATATTTTCGACCACTTAAAATAAAACATCTCCATTTAAAAAAGCATGGGATTTTCTCGGATTCAAAAATTTTAAAATAATTTGAAAATCACAAAAAGGGTAATTAGGAACCACATTTAGGTAAATTTCAAGTTTGGGTAAATTGGAGCATTTTTGGGTAAAATAAGGAAAAAATCTTAAAACATTTTCGGTTGCCATGGCAAATCGAATGGGTAGTGCAAAGTATCCTTTTGGGAAATTTCATACATCATATAGGTCTACATCACGCCCGACTTTGAACAAGATCGGCAATAAACACCACGGGTACTCTCCTTGTCAGTGTAGTCATTCTCTCGAAATATAAATATATATATTCTTATGGTACATTAGCGTTCTCCAAGACTATATATAGACCGCTATAATTGATAATTGTATTTAAGTGAGGTTTTTTTTTCATTCTTTTAGTACGTGGCACCGTCGCCAGAGGGTGTGGATGGCGATTAAAACTAATATCGCTATCCTATTCCCCGCAGAAGTTTTGTTTGCAACGAAAAGTTCAAAGTTCCCGTCGAGCCACTGCGTAATCAACCGGAAGTAGAAGCTCTTTTCCAACTCTTTATTGGCTTATCGACGCCGCCGCCGTGTTTCCGGTTTCGATTATAAAAACACTTCCGATCGACATCCACCCAACCACCCCAAGTTCGTCGCGAACACTATTATCAAAGGAACTTAATTTTAAACTTAGGAAAACAAGTCGAATTTAGTAAATTCGTTTCAAAGTAAAACTATACTTTCAATTTGTATGAAAATTTACATATTTTTTACGTCGTTTTAGTGCAAAAAATAATTTTATTTGGGTACAAAATACGATTAAAATTAAAGTGTTTTAGTTCGAAAATGTGCATATTTTTTACGTTGTTTTAGTGCAAAATAATATATTTATAAGAGTAAAAAATTCGTTTCAAAGTGAAAATGTTTTAATTAGTTCGAAAATGTGCATATTTTTTACGTCGTGTTAGTGCAAAAATATATATTTATTAGAGTAAAAAATTCCGTTGTCTGTGTTCTCAAGAGTGTAGAACCAAAAGTGACATAATTACCAAAGGTGTGACAATCCCGGTACTTTCGTATGCTAAAGGTTTAATGAATGCGCAACTCGAGATCGACCACATAAAAGACTATTTATTGTCGCCTTTCTGGATCTTTTTTTAATCTATGGTATTATACTCCTTCTGCGTTGAGTTTGCAAGTTCTCTCCCCACTGGTTTAAGGGGTTTTCCCCCGAGATCTTCGGTTTCCCCTTCCATAAAAACTTGTTGAGGTTAACGTTAGTAGTTAGTGTAGGGAGCTGTTGGCTCGAACGCGTGGCATTCAGGGCTCGCCACCACCCTCCTACGCATTGTAACCCGGCCACCTGAATTAATGGCTTTAAAAGTCGCTTGACGACTTGGGCCTAAGGTGGTGCCTTGGGTATTAGCCTAGCTGATTATGATATCGAAGGTAGATGGCGATAGCATGTTCACCGAACGATGAAAAATCAAAAATACACTAACTTTGACCAGTGCTACTTAGTTCCTCCGTCCCGCACTAGGAGGCGTAATTTGTGGGGTTTAACTTCCTTCCCTCCCCAAGGCATACTTTCCCTTCTCTTCTCCCAACTTGTATTTCGCTCGTAACATTCATTCAGAAATAGGTCCGATTGACACACTTTTGGTAATTATGTCACTTTTGGTAGAACGTATTGAGAAATTTGTGGTCGGAGTTTTGGGAATAAACGTCATTTGCAAGGTAAATGTCTTTAAATATACCAGAAATAGCGTGTAAAACAAACTTGAAATCTTTACTTAATGCTATTTCTTTAGTGCTATTTTTTAAATTTGCTCTCAGTTCAAGAAAAAGTACTTTTAATACATATAGCTCGCTTAAGCCTTTGCAATTGGGATTGCGTTACACCAAGGTTCTAGTACGGACTTTGAGTAGCGCGAACTTCACCAATTAATATTATTCGGGTGCCGCCACCAGATATCTTCCAAAATTCTGGCGTCACTTCTACAACATGGAAGTTTCCTATCTATATACGAAGTTATTTTATCTACGATGGTAACCCTGCTAGTTGCCTTTTTTTAAATATTACATTTATTGCAAGTTAAAGTAGGCCACAAAGTTAAATACACTGTTTCATTTGATTTTTTTCCCACACAATAGGAAAACCAGATAATCCAACAAATTTTTATTTGCAGTATGGTTATCGATTCAAACGCACCGTGGAGTGAATTCGTTCACCCCAAACATTTATCACCAAAATATTTTGTAAGTTACGAGCGCCGGCAAAAAATGACGTCCACAAACCGGAGATGGGCCATTTTCGAATGAACGAACCCACCTATTGAACAAATACCCCAAGGAGAGAAAGTTCGCCGAGAGGGTCAAAATGGAGGAATTTAACTCGCACCTACATAAATTTAGAGAGGTCCCAAACAGAATATGGGGAGAGCATCGAAACCAAAACCCAAATAAAAGCTAATTGACGGCCATGAAAAAATATATACCCCCCCCCCGAAAAAATATTTAAAAGCAAACACCCTCTACTAATGGTCTGCGTCTATGTTTACGCCACAGTCTCCCCCTGGCGTTGAAAATTGGCGGCTGCATAAAAATAACGTAACACCGTTGCATCATTAATCACAAACAAATGCCAAATTTTTCTACAAGCGTAATTGTACTGGTTACTTTACGCGTTATTATCGTTGGGGAATTCCCGGATTTAAACAATTTGCGATTATTTTAAATTGTATGGGAGCATAAGTAACGTTATCACAATAAGTATATGCGAGTATCGTTCAAATCAAAAACCCTATTCTAGCTTAAACGAGAAGGTTTTGGTCTATTGTTTAATTAATAATTTAATTAACAGTCTAGATCGAAAGAAATCTAAACCATTTTGTAGCATTTTATAATGAATTTTTTACCAAAATATCGGTCAATCGAGTACTATAAAAAATATTATTTAGTTAACATTTAAATTAAAACAAAAGATAAAATAAATATTAAATTGTTTGTAATTTAGACTTAATTGTAAGGCTTAATTGAGTACAGAGCCGCCTAGTGTCTAAAAGTGGCTAACATATAACACTACCGAGATTTATAACATTTAACTCACTTGTCAGTTCAGTTGCTGGAAGGAGAGTGTCAGTGTAACAAAAAAATGATTGGTAAGTGTCTTACTTATGGGAATTATGTTACTTAAGATTGAAAGTATATTTAAATTGATTAACGTAATTAGATAACAACGTTAGAACTAAATATTGGGTTTAATTCAAATCCAACTTGTATTTTTGGGGTTTAAGCGCTTAAATCATTAATAATAATTTATTATTAACTAATTCATATTAAACCGTGGTAAATTTAAAATATTAAACCGTGGTAAATTTAAAATATTAAACCGTGGTAAATTTAAAATATTAAACCGTGGTAAATTTAAAATATTAAACCGTGGTAAATTTAAAATATTAAACCGTGGTAAATTTAAAATATTAAACCGTGGTAAATTTAAAATATTAAACCGTGGTAAATTTAAAATATTAAACCGTGGTAAATTTAAAATATTAAACCGTAGTAAATTTAAAATATTAAACCGTAGTAAATTTAAAATATTAAACCGTAGTAAATTTAAAATATTAAACCGTAGTAAATTTAAAATATTAAACCGTAGTAAATTTAAAATATTAAACCGTAGTAAATTTAAAATATTAAACCGTAGTAAATTTAAAATATTAAACCGTAGTAAATTTAAAATATTAAACCGTAGTAAATTTAAAATATTAAACCGTAGTAAATTTAAAATATTAAACCTTAGTAAATTTAAAATATTAAACCTTAGTAAATTTACTTTATTCATCAAATTCCTACTCAAATAAGTAACAGTGGATTTTATCCAAGAAACTGACTTGACCTCCGTTAGCTATATGAATAAATAAATAAATTTAAAACCGGGTGAAAATGAAACTGGATTGAAACTTTCGGGTAATGATTCACCCAAAATAAGATAGTCAATTTACGACCAGTTTTAAGTTCAGCTAAAAGCGGGGGAAGAGGTAAATACTGCTTACGTACAAAGGCGGCCTTTGCACTGGCCATAACCAGTTGAAACTTCATTCCATTATAGATTAAGCAATCACTTGACAGTGGAATGCAAAACCATTTTTTTTAATAAAAAAGGTTGGGCGAGCTTGGTCCCACGCTATACGTTATTTTGTAGTGTCAGGTAACCTCAGCGACTTTTATTTTAAGTACTGGGCGTTGATGTCCTAGGTTCAATTCACCTTAAAAAGGCAGTAAAGATTAACGGCAACGATACCTTTAATCCAAGTATCAGGTAACATACTACATTTACCCATACATAAACTGGATTATTACGTATTAAAGGGGGGGAAGAGCCGTAGCCAGGGCGGATGTTACTTCCTACGCTGTACGGGGATTTAGTCATAAAGGGCAACCAGCAACGCCCCCACGCGAGCAACATGTGAAATGATTTAGCACATTTTTCTTTCAAACTGCCAATGAACCATTTTGAAAAGATTATGGGTTTTCTTTTCTACTTTCATCCATTTCTTAGAATTGGATTTTTGTTTCGTAATGTTATTAACGGGCAATGAAATTTCACGATGCGTTTAGAACAGCTGTTTTTTAGGAAAATTATCAATTCTTTTAATTTATTTCTTAAGGGGTATTTTTCTCGTTTAGTTGAGTAAAATTTAATATTAATGTATTTAATGCATTTAAGTCACTCATTTTTAAAACTAAAACATTGCATTTAAATCAATGACTTAAACAAAATTACTGTAGTTAAAAATCAATGACTTAAAATTAAATCACTGCATTTAAAATCGATAGTTTTTAATACCAAATCAGTGCATTTAAAATCAACAACTTTCAAAAGCAAATCACTGCATTTAAAATCAACAATTTTCAAAACCAAATCACGGCATTTAAATCAATTTTTAAAACAAAGCTCAACATTTAAATCAATTTTTAAAACAAAGCACAACATTTAAATCAATTTTTAAAACCAAGTACAGCATTTAAATAATTTTTAAAACCAAGTACAGCATTTAAGACAAATTGATTTTTATTAAACTTTTATTAAAGAACTCACTTGGATTTAAAGTCGCAAATACAGAGAAAAAGTTGAGGATTGTACAAAATAGAGAAAGTTTGCGGGATGATACACCAAATATAGAAAGGTGGCAGGAACGCGTCCAAGAAAGCCAAAAATGTTCCCGAAAAAGCGGTTAAAACTTTAAATCTCTTAAAGCCCGTCTCCCAGAAATTTCATAAAGATAAAAGAGGTGTGAAGAGGGGGGGGGGTAAAGATATTTCTTTTGGAAAGAATCTATCGAAGCGTTAAATCTGGGGAATTTCACGAGTGGAGAGATGAGGCCCCCTCCCAAAATTATACCATATTCGGCATTTTTGAACCTTCATTTCTACAAGAAGAAAAAATGGTACACCTTGTAAGGCTTGTTTTTAGCGGATCGACGTAAAGCCGCCTAGAGACCAAAAAATATAACTTAAAACCTTTTTACAACTTCAAGAAGGGAGGTCGAATTTTTGGCCCTTCAGGGGTCGAAGGTTTTCGTCTATAGTCGAAAATTGGTTCTTATCCCGGTAGAAATATCGCCTAGTAGGCAACATTTGGAGATGAAATAGACCATGAAGTAGTAGTAGTGGTGTCCTATAAGCGGATTTCAGTCAACCCGGGACGCGACGATGCTCGACCGAATTGATGATGACGACGGGAGATTCCGGCGTATCAATTATCGAACCCGAATCCGCCGTTGTTTCCATGACGACGTACGCAGTTCCGTATAATTTGGGCATTATTTTTAACGCTATTGATTTTCAAGAGCGTTGCCACGGTTAAGAGTCAATTTACATTATAAAATTTATAAATTTACGCCTTATTAAAATCTAATTTTAAGTACTAAAT